>NW_024745671.1:0-397500 GCF_018991925.1 Homarus americanus | reverse complement strand
TCCCTATGAAGTCAATATTCTTTAGGGGTTACTTTTTCTTACTGTAAAAATAACTCGAATACAGAATTTCTTAAAAACGTCTGATTATTTTCATCTATTTTCCTTCCTGCTCTGATGCAGTATAGACGAGTAGTGTTGACTTCCTTGAGTTTTTTCCTTCTTCTCCTTCATTTCCTTCTCTTCCTGAATCTACATCTCCTTCATCTCCTTCTTCTCCTTCTCCTCCTCTATTCTCCATCTCCTTCTCCTTCACCATTTCCTTCCCCTCCTTCTCCTCCTTCTCCAACTCTTCTCTTCCTTCAATTCCTGTCCTATCTTCTCCTCCTCATCCTCATCCTTTATCACTCGGATCAGAAGCTAGGGCATGGCTGTTATTTTTCTCTCTCTCTCTCTCTCTCTCTCTCTCCTTTTTTGTTTATTCTCTGTCTCTCACATTCTCTCTCCTTTAACTCTTTCTCCTTCTATCCTCCTTCATTCTCCTCTGTCTCTCCAAGCCTTGCCTCTCCCCGTTCACTTATAGAGGTCAGGAAGAAGCATGAATAAGGTATAGTGGATGAGAAACATGAGTGTGTGTGTGTGTGTGTGTGTAAGATCGCCAGCTGTTCCCTCCCTCATATACACACACACACACACACACACACACACACACACACACACACACACACACACACACACACACACACACACTTGTAATCCGAATAATGCCACCTTAGGGAGTTGCACCTTCCATCTTTTTTGCTTCTTCTCTGTCGTCCACACCTGAAACTTCGCCTTGAAATGTTCTTAAAGAAAATCTTCCTCAGATGTCCGATATCACGTAAAGCGAGAGAGAGAAAGAGAGAGAGAGAGAGAGAGAGAGAGAGAGAGAGAGAGAGAGAGCCCAAACAATTACTTCTTCACCGCCAATCTTCCAAGAATATTGATAAGGCCCCCGTCAATAAAATTCATCCCTTATAAAAACCTGTGTTAATTTCCACTGCTCCCACCGCCGTCACACACATGAATATTCCCTCTGATAGATAAACAAACAGACAGACAGAGAGAGAGAGAGAGAGAGAGAGAGAGAGAGAGATGTACCTTTCTTTGTTAACCGTATACAGGTAAAAATACCTCATCTCAATCATTCATCATCGCCCAAGTGAGAGAGTCTTTGTCACGGGTGTCCTCTTTCGCACCACCACCATCACTATCACCATCACCACCATCACCATTATCACTATCACCACCATCACTATCACCACCACTATCACCATCACCACCATAACCACTATCACCGCCACCTCCGGCCACTAGCACTGTCGCCGTTGTGCTGAGGAAAATAGATTGGATATTGTGAAGAGGATGGGAGAGTGAGCACGTGTGACCTCGCTGCCCATGACGCCAGGCATGACCCGGTGGTACCTAACTTTATACACGAGAACGCAGTCAGTTTTATGGAGTTCATGTTCATAAAATTCCTCTTGGCATTTTCTGGATGACTACCAATGACAAAGACTCAACGATCTTAATTATAACTTGGATAATTAGACATGCCGAAGCACTCCCAGTCATAGCCTCATATACAACATGTCTAATACGGAGAATCTTCTAGAAACATAAGGAGTCTTTATAGGAGTGTCTGACGTAAGTTCACTCCAACAGCTAACCAGTAGAATGCACTTACAGGCTACCCACTCAGAACAGACTCTCCCGCCCCCTCTCTCCCTCTCATTGCACTAAAGGATCACAATATTGCCTCCCGGGACCATCTCATCGTGGAGAAGATTGCCTTAACCCTGCTGGAGGGGCTCTTGGCCCTTAGTGTTTATCCGCCCAGAAATTTCAGGACGGCCGCTGCAGGTTCTTATCCATACTGCTCACTCGTGTACAACATACCTACGGCACCACACTGCTGGACATGTTATGGTCGTCAGTGTTTGGTTAGACGCCACCTCGGTGAATAGATTTAACGAAGATTCCTGCCTGATTTCTCCCTGCGGTTTTTACTTACTTAGAATAAAACAAAATGGTTGTTGTGTGGGACTACCTACAGCAAAAGAGCTACAGTAGCTACAGGAAACACCTAAATAGTCCTCATGTTACCCTAAATAAGTGAAAGACACAGGACGAGGAGTGATGTGTTCTTATCTACAGCCAAAGCACATCTTTCCTGAAGTTTAGCACACAAGAAGTTGGTGCAGCTCGCGTTGAGGAATTTCAAAAGAGCAGCATCAAGCCTACGAGGCCTTCAACACGTGTAGTGGCTCCCTTAATACCTTAATAAACTCTCAAACTCCTGAGGTGAAAGTCACTCAAGTTTTTTTAATGACGTAATCCCCGGACTCCCAGAACCTACAACACAACGCAAACATATACAGTATATTATACCCTACAATGTCGTTAAATCAGCACTAGAACTACCTTGTGTGTGTGTGTGTGTGTGTGTGTGTAGCTCAGAGGTATCAAAGAGAAGATTTCCAGGCCCCTCTTAACGCCTCTCTCTCTCTCTCTCTCTCTCTCTCTCTCTCTCTCTCTCTCTTTCACAATACTCTTCCCTTCGCATTGGGGGGCCAAAGACATCATCTGCCAGTCAACCATTCCCACCATTCCAGTCTGCCATTCCCAGATTCCAAGTCTAGAATGCCTTGATTATAATGATATTCCGAGGTGAATTTTCGCTCTATTTTATATTATTAGTATATGCAAATATAGGAAAATAATATACATGATAAACTAATACATTGGTAATTTCTTTAAGTTAGGGTAGGTTAGTGTACGCAGAGTTGGATTAGGTTAGGGTGGATTAGGTTAGGTTAGGTAAGGTTAGGTTAGGTTAGGTTAGGTCTTACCAACTCAGAACTAAAGAGGATAATCCTTTCCTCGATATCCTCCGCTACTTACCAATTTCAATTTCTTTCCACATCACTTCTCTCTCCTCTCCTCTCCTCTCCTCTCTTCACTCCAGCCTCATTCCACTCAGAAACCCCAAACACCGTAACTCTCCTCAACGTCAAGTAAAACAATCAACTTTTGCTTTCGTTTTTCTTTGGCGTGTAGAGGAGAGGACCAATTGCTCCCCTCCACCCTCACCCCGAGAGCTTCCATCTTCCTATCTACCTTCCTCATCGTACTCCACTTCCCCGTCTATCATCCTCACAGCGTTTGCCTCCCCCCCAACCCACGTTTCCTCTCCCGTGTTCCACTTCCTCCTCCTCCTCCTCCTAATCCTCCTTCTGACTGAATCCCGTCCCTTTAAATCCCACACATCTCTCCTCCCACACCTCCCTTCCACCCACACCACTCACACCCCATCCTACCCCATCCTATCCCCTCCTACCCACCCACTATATACCTACGCCTCCTCACCCCTCCACCTCCCCTTGTGTGTGTAGGCGGGCCGAGGTCTGAGCCCCACACACACACACTGCCGTTCTCCACTTTGTTTAGGCTGAGGATAGTGTAGCTCATGGCCGGGCAGCTTGCTATTGATTAGTCCCTGCTGATGCCTACCATTTCTGACGGCTGGAGTGGTCCCCCTGACTCCACGTTGAGTGTCTGTACGTAACGTCGAGTCCGTCTGTGAAGGTTATGCAGAGTGTGATGCTGTAGGTGAGATAACGTTGAATATTTCTCTGTAGATATCGTCCAATTAAAAGATGAAACTCAAGAAGGTTGTTTTTATTAGTTTGTAAAATAAAGAAAAAATATACAGTCGTAGGGTCTACAGACTCTACATAGAGATTAAATGATGTTTGAGTCACTGGTGAGGGAGACTCTTGATGTTTACACCTGTACGACAGAGACTCAGGTGAAGCTTTGAGTTACAACAGATTATTCTGTCAAATACTCGTCATCTAAGGCACCACAACACCTACCAGAAACCTTAATACATCTCTAATTAAGGATTATTTCACATCTAAAGTTTATACCTACATGTAAAATAATAAATAAATATTCTTAAAATGGCTCATATATCTGATAAAAAATAATCTTACCTTACATAAAAAAAAATGAAACAAAATTACCTTAAATTCTACACAGACGGCCAATTCAGAGCCAAGATTTTAATCGATATAACTAAATAAAGTTGTCAATAACGATACGATAACTTAGTGTTCCTGTTAGATCTTCTCCCAGTTGTTGTTGTCATTGAGTACATATGAAGAAGAAGTGGTCGATCTCAAGACTAAAGGAGGTGTATCATTTGGCTAGAGTTACGGCTCCGTATGTTGGAGGTAAAGTTAATGGTCGGTCTAGGGTGGTCTAGGGTGGTCTAGGGTGGTCTAGGGTGGTCAGATAACATACACTATATAAGTGAATAGATTGTCTGTGTGTATGTGTGTATGAAGGAATTCTCAGTGTGTGTATGGATGTTAGGCTGGATTGTTTTCGTTCTTTGAGACTAACATACATGTGTGTGTGTGTGTGTGTGTGTGTGTGTGTGTGTGTGTGTGTGTGTGTGTGTGTGTGTGTGTGTGAGATATAACCTAATATAATATAGACAATTTTATCATTAAAAAGTTTCGTCTTCAGAACCTGCACTAGTTTTCTCGACTTGGAGGCTAAAATAGTTAATTAATTTTAAGCGTCAAACACAACAACTTTCTACGAATATCTCCTGGAGCGTGTAAAGCGATCCAGGGGTAGATAGGGGTTAGCGAGAGGTAGAGGTAGCGAGGGGGATAACGAAGGGGGTTAGTGAGGGGGATAACGAAGGGGGTTAGTGAGGGGGAGGTTAAAAATAATAATAATAATAATATTAATAATAATAATAATAATAATAAGTCATGATGAAACTCGATGGTGTCAGTTTTCTATGAATTCAAACATACCAAGAAGATGAGACCATGTTTTCTTGTTCTCAAAACCCAAATTATGGATTCCCTGTACGTATGTATGTCTCTCGTAACCTTTACCTCTCTCCAGTTCTCGAAAACACCTGCGAGGCGTTTTGTGGTGCTTATAAGATTCAACGAACAACGCAAAATGGCGGAGAAGAAAAAAAAACAGATTTATTAAGAACTTATCTGAATATTGAAGCCATTTTATTATATATCTTGACAATTTTAATATTCCACAGACTATAATGACACCATTAAGAAAATTTTTAGATGTATTACGATACATGTTATATGGTTTTTAAGTATCAATATCCTCTCTCGTAACATGTGGCCTTGTGTGACGCAGATAACAGATGCTTCAACGCGTAAACACAAACACCATTAACAGTAAGAGTGAGTCGAGGCTGTGAGGTAACTGACATCTTCTATCTGGAGGGAACTACCTGTCAGAGGAAAGATATGGAGGTGTCGACAGGTACACTTCAATGTCCTGCCTCATACCAACTCTTTAAAAAAAATCTAGATGACTACTGACACAAAATGTAAACAAGAGAGTGCAGACAGTCCCGGAGTGAGTGAGTGACGTTTTCCTTGTCTTCACTCTCAGGTGCCTGTGTATAGGTTCGTGTCTCGGTCACAACTGTATGCCGTGTGATATTTGATTTACGTTCTTGCTTGAAAATATCGTTGTCATTTTCTTGTTTGCATCAGTTAGTGTTTTTACTTGTTGTTAGAATGATCAATATATAGCTGATGCACGTTCCAGGGATTGAGAGGGAGGGAGGCGGAGGAGGAGAGTAATTTTTTTACCTTTCAACGTCAGATAACAAAAGTGGATGGGTCGACGATCAGCTACGGCTAAACAAGTTTGAGAACATACTGCAAAACATAACATTTGACGCCCATTCTAAAACATAACATTTGACGCCCATTCTAAAACATAACATTTGACGCCCATTCAAAAACATAACATTTAACGCCCATTCAAAAACATAACATTTGACGCCCATTCAAAAACATAACAAGACTTGCTGTATGTCACGTCCACCAAACTGTGATATAATATTTGTTGGTGGTGTCCTGTGTTACTGGAGGTTTAACAACTAATATTTTTAACGAGTATTGTAGATTTGTAAATACAATAGCCATTAGCATTTAAAGTTCAAGGGAGATATATCACTGTGGTCATGGCTCATGTTTACCTCCTGAGTGGGTCGCCTCTCATTCCTTGTAGAGAGGAGAAAAGAAGGCAAAGAAAAAGAAATGAAATACAAATAAACTTACAAATGTCTGATCTATGAAGCTCGCCACGTGGCCATACAGACACACAGCTGGTGATCTTGTAACAGACAGCTGGAAGATTTTGTATCAGACGATTGTTTTGTCAGAACGAGTTACCTCTACTGTTCTGTACATCAGCCCAGCGGTCCACACACACACACACACACACAGACACACACACATACACACACACACACACACACACACTATTTAATTTTCATCTTGTTAGTGTATCAAAATGCAGCCCTTAGCTCTTATATTCTTCAAAGACACAGCAAGCAGCAGCAGCAGCAGTCCTAGCGACACTCACATCCCAGCAGTAATGCATAATTCAGCTGTGTAAGACCATTATACCTTCACACACCCAGGCCTCCTTTGATATTTAGGGAAATGTATATAAAGAAATAATTAAATTTATGTGTGTGTGTGTGTGTGTGTGTGTGTGTGTGTGTGTGTGTGTCTGTGTGTGTGTATGTGTCATGGCCCATTCCAAGAATATCTGTGAATAACGTCTCTTTCTGTCCTTACCACGACCTGTACAACCTCGCCAGGTATAACTAATCAGTTATCTTGTTACAGTTCGCTGGTTTGGAATCTGTGTCAGAAATAGATGGAAATATATATATCCCCTATTTCACGCATCAAGGTACCGCCTCAGTGTCTTCTCGTTCGTGTTTACTTTGTAATTCAAACGTCCCCTTCCCACCCAAGAAGCACAACACCGCTCCGTCGGAATGTAAATATAACCACACTCACCCCTGGACCATTGAGTCATTTTACACGTGTTAACGACTCCAGAATATTGCCACAGACTTCAGTGGGTTTTTTAACATTTCCGCCTAAGTAGAACCTTACTAATGTTGCAAAGTTTTACCTATTTGTTTAACTTATTTACATGTTTGAACCGGGAGACATTTCCAGCGACATTCACTCTACTCGAGTTTCTAAAAACTAGTAAAGTATATTTTGGCTTCTGACTGTACAGCACTGCCGCTTCACTCCCGCCATGCCTCGTCTAAATCTATACAAAATAATAATTAATTCTTGTGTTTTGTTCTTTATTATGTGTCATAATACATGGCTTTGTTGTGCTCACAGAGAGAGAAGATTCTCATATATAACATTATTTCAAATGTTGTTTCATCAGGGGAATATTTGTTTAACTAATGTAGGTGTTTAGGCATGATACTATTACAAGTGTTTGCTATTATTTAAGAGTAATGAATCAAGCTATAACCATTTCCTATTACCGTAGCATTATTCATTTTCAAGTAACATCCCGTAACCGATTACTAACAAGCACTGCGTCCATTAGGAATCAAAAAGTAAATAAATGTAAATCACAGAAAACAGGAAGTCGACGCTGACACAAGAAGATTAAGTGAGCCTATCATCCCTTCACCTCCCTGCTAACCTACGGCCTCTTGACGCTCACACACGAATGTTGACCCGCCTAGTGTGACAGTGACCAAGTGATGAAAGTTTATTAGTTTTGTGGTTGAGTTTCTTTATGGACATTAATGATTAAAGTTTCCTTTTGAAGATCGATGGAGTTACACACACACACACACACAGCTCCCCACCTCCCCACACACACACGTAATTACAAGGCGACATTCACCATATCCCCATTCACTACAATAATCAAAGGGTATATATAAGAACCCCCCACTATAATTCCCAACTTATATTAGCACCTCGGCCAGACCTCGGTAGTGAGGATCAAATTCACCACCGTCACACACTCTCTCCTGCACGACCAGCAAATTTGACTTCATACTGATTCATAGGGGTCGTATCAGGGAGGGAGGTCGTATCAAGGAGAGGAATGTTGTATCAGGGAGGGGGGTCGTATCAGGAGGGGGAGGTCGTATCAAGGAGAGGAATGTTGTATCAGGGAGGGGGAGGTCGTATCAGGGAGGGGAGGTCGTATCAAGGAGAGGAATGTTGTATCAGGGAGGGGGTCGTATCAGGGAGGGGGTGGTCGTATCAAGGAGAGGAATGTTGTATCAGGGATGGGGTGGTCGTATCAGGGAGGGGTGGTCGTTGAAAGTGTCACTATGCTGTTTCTGAGGACCTGTGTGTGTGTGTGTGTGTGTGTGTGTGTGTGTGTGTGTGTGTGCAAAAGACTTTATAATGTTTAAGTTTCCATAACCCACCTCACAACCAATCACACAACCCACCTCACAACCCACCTCATACCCCATCTCACAACTCACCTCACAACCCACCTCACAACCCACCTCATACCCCATCTCACAACACGTCATCCCATTTATTCCAATTAACTTTCAACTATCTTTTTTGACGAGTTATTTATTAGAGAAAATACCGTCGTCAAATTAAATTCCTGCTAATTATGAGTGACGACAAAGTGCTATTGTTTGTGAGTCTATCTTATTATCTCACTTATAAATTGTTTTCTTGGTTTCTTTCTTATTCTTTTATTTTGTATATATTTTCGTGGGTCTTTTTTAGTTTTCTTTCATCTTTGTTATTTTTTTATCACGGTGAAATATTCTCATAAGCTCATTTCAGTAGTAAAGATGGCGTCTTTGTTTATAGGCAGCACGTAATGTTATTATGCCACTGGCGATATCCGGTTTATAGGCACTGTTAGGCATGCCCTGGCACTCGCTGGAGACCAATTCCTACACTTTATATCATGGTAACCATTTATTATCCTGCCAACCTTAACTATCATTTAATATTGGGTATATAATATAGTTCTGTGTAGACTTATATAATGATATACTGTATATGGAAAGCTTATAAAGAATGGGGAAGACCTTCTATATCTTTCCCTGGGAGAGACAAAGCGGCCATAATTTTGTTTTCGTTGACATGTCCACTAAATCGCAGTAGCCAACTCTATGAATATAAATTTTCCACCTTACAGATGTGGCGAGGATCCGAGAGGTGACCCGTGAAGCAGGCCAGAGAGAGAGAGAGAGAGAGAGAGAGAGGTGTAGTGAAGAGAAGAGGTGTTGGTGAGCGAGGCGTGGGAGAGAGAAGCACGGGGAGGTGGAAGTGACAGGAGAGGGCGTGGCCAGTAACAGGATGGTGAAGTTAGAGGAGGCGTGTCGAGGCCTGGTGATGACGTGAAGTCTCCATCCACACACACACACACACACACAAACACACACACACACATCTCCTGCCAGCAGATTTGATGAACATCCTTGGCGAGGATTAAGTGACCCTCTTGAACTTTTGGTGGTGGGAAAGCTTGATGAAGCAACTAACAACATGAACATTTTGTGGAGTTTCAGCAGACGAGGGAGACAGGCGGTGTAGGTACCATTTCCTGAAAAAAACAGTGCAGTTTATGGACTCTGACGTGGCTCCTGCTGGTACAGTAATCACTTGTCATGCATGGACCAAGTCACACTATCTAGAACACCACTCCAGACCTCTTCCTCTCCCACTGTAAACAAACCGATGGCACACAGCTGACTCTCAGCCCCACTTACCGGTCCCTCGAAACAACACATCTAAACCAAGCTTCCTTCTGCGTCGCCGTCATGAGCGACGACTTCAACGACGACGACGTCTTCCTCTCCCCTTCGGCGGAGGTTCCAGGGGTCGAGGTGGGGGGCGCATTAGGACCAGGCGCCACCCACGTCGTGAACGGATCACGACCTTCCTCTGGGTACTACTCAAGACCCACCAGCGGGTACACCGCCAGCCAGGACACCCCCCCGACCTCCGCAGGTGAGACTCAGTGGCTGCTTCTGTTGACGGTAATGAGATCTGTTTGTACTGTACAGTAAGTGTTATCAATCCAGGTAGAATTTTATTAAGCATCCTTACAGTACAGGAAAAGCTGTGATAGGATTAACAAGGCGGGAACATTGACACAGAGAGGTGAAGGGAAATAAATTCAAGGAATAAGAAGCATTAAGCCAATATTTACAGCTGAATGGAAACAGCTCTCGCCTTCCGTCTTAAGACTCAGAGATTCACGCCTAGGGTACACCTAGTCACCAGGGGTATGGATGGGCACCTCACTTTACAGAAGCGGAGGTGAAGATGGTGTAACGCAGTGAACTGCCTTCTTGAATACAGAAAAAGACTGCATTCTCACTGCCGTCAGGCTAACGAGTCTCACGTTCGATTTACTGCAGTATACCAAGAGGATATATATATATATATATATATATATATATATATATATATATATATATATATATATATATATATATATATATATATATATATATATATATATATATATATATATATATATTCACTTGCGAGACTGCAGCAAATAATAATCATTTCCAACTCTGGCTCTGAGAGAAAACGGGTCATTTTCTGTGTAGGGAACACTGCTCTGGAGCAAAGAGACGGCTGTGAACACTAGAGAAAACGATGATTTACGGTGAGAGGGTAAACTGATCTAAAATTCGAAATGAGATAACGATATCTTTTTTGTATTGAGACAAAAATCATACACTATTTTACCATTAATAACAACATTTCAGGCGAAATACTCGTAATTGAAGAAACACGGCAAGACACAAAAGGAAGTTAATAAGTTGCACCTGTCAGGGCGCGATCTACTTTGTGTTCCTCACCATTTCTTCTTTTCTATATCCAGGGGCCCTGCGTGTAGAGAAGGGCCCAGACAGACAGAGAACCCCCAGCCCCACCGGGTACCGGGGCGTGGCTCCTGTCCCCGCCACCATCCCCACGCCTGAGGAGGACGACATCATACACAAGGTGAGGGGGAGGGGAGGGGAGGGGAGGGGTAGTGGATTAGGGGGGGAAGGGGAAGATTAGATTTATAGCAATAATATAAATTAAATTTTAAAGGTATAAGTTAGTCCAATATAACCCCAAAAAAATTCTATAAACACCATCAATGAGTTGAAATCAATTAAATGTAGAGTAATTGAAAATATTTCGATTTATGATTATTATTTTCAGCACCGTAGTGAAGAATTCTTGGTGGGGAGAGGGATTGCAAAGGCCTAAATTTTCCTACAAATGGGTGTGACCAATTTAGCGTTTATCAATCATCTATCTCATTCGTCATAACAATTTACAGATACTATAAAGAACAACACACTACCACTAAATGAAAGACACAGTTCACGAGGGAAAAAACACAGTACATCACATGTAACAATGAACTTGAAAATTTGGATTATTTTATATTATACTGCCCAGCAAATCAGAATGAAAAAGATATAACAACATACAGTAGTTTCATCAATCACATATTTAAAACACCCATGGATTGGGGGAACTCTTCCTTACAGTAAAGGTACACATGAAATAGAAAAAACAAAATTGTTATTAAATTTTAAGAAAATAAGGAGGAATAAACAAAAATAACTTAGTAAATATAAAAGAGGACCACCAGACTGACTGGTGCCTGCACTATATGGCACCTCGGGTACCCAGAGAGAATAGAACGACTACAGTTCACAATTTACTATCTAATATACTATAGGACTAGGCGTGTGTCTGTCTGTCTGTTGTGGGCAGCTGAAACGGCACAATCGTTTTTCATCAAACTTGGTGGAAAAATCGCAAAAAAATTCGTAGAGTGGAACTAACCTGGTCCCATGTCGATGGTTTCTTTAGGAAGGCATTAATTAACCATTTTATTTACGATGGAAAACGCTGCACGTCTACGGACTTAGAGCACCCTAATTAACCATGCAAGTCTACGGACTTGGCGCACCCTCATTCGCTGTACGCTAGCCAAGCACGAGCGTTCAAACTTTCACTGGGCACGAAGGTGCCCGCGATCACTTGCGTATACTATAGGCGGGCAAGGGGTGACTTAATATAAGTTTATAAGCACCGCAGAGGACATTACTCAGTCGAGTGTTCATGCCTGGAACTAGCGGATGTCCGCCTCACTAAAGGTCACAGCCTCAGGTTAAAGAAGCCTCAAGTTCAGAAAATTATCAGGGCAAACTTTTTGGAGAGAGAGTTTGAAACTCTTAGAATAACTTACCAGCAAGTGTCGTGACTTTCACCTTTATCCTCTTCACCACTGATCGGCTCGTTAGCCGCTTGTGCATTCGGTCACGTCTCTGTTGTGCACTGTTGGCAAATACTGGGCATGCACTGGCTACTGAATGTATCTGGACCTTCTCCAGTGTTGGTCATGTCTGGTCTTGAAACAGCTCACACTCGGCGCCGTCACATCACTCTCTGGCAGGTTGTTCCACGAGTTTACAACTCTCACTCTGAAAAAGCTCGCCCTCACGCACTCAATGCGTTTTCAATGCTGTGAAGAGAAATTTTCAATAAATAGCTGTCAGAGTGTACTGTATGGTGTATATTTTTATTCTATTATAGTTACTCACAAAATATTTAGTTTTCTATAAAAGTATTTAGTAAGAAAACGTAAATTATTTTAAGGCTAACAAAAACAAATATTAATTAAACTTAAAATGTATCGTGAATGAACCGAGCTTAGGATTGGATATGACATCATGTTTAGGATTAAGAAACAATATAAAATTTTGATCCTGATGAAACAGACAAAAAGTAGTTGGACGCGATTACAAGAATAAAATCGCTAACTCTACGATCAAAGGTGGTCAAGACAGAGAAGTATACCTTATTTACCTACTGTATTTACCTAATGGTCACCCGACTAGAGATGGTCATGCCAAGGGAGTTAGGCCAGTGGCCTATTCTAGATCCCTCTATTGTTCTTTATAATTTTATCTGCGGCTATTGTGAAGCCCATCTGCCCTCGTACTGTTCTCGATTCCATAGTTTGAGCTGGGAGACCATTCCATAGATCTACCACTCCCTGTGTGAAGTACTATTTCCTTATATACAACATAGTACATGAGTGGTCATCGAGAAAGATTTTTTTTAAGTTTACAGGTTTGATATGGAGTGTCATACCACTTGTTCATCTTAATACCTAACATTACAAACCCCATCAGGGTGATCGTCTGCGACTCGTGAGAA
The DNA here is from genome assembly GCF_018991925.1 of Homarus americanus. Classification (NCBI taxonomy): domain Eukaryota; kingdom Metazoa; phylum Arthropoda; class Malacostraca; order Decapoda; family Nephropidae; genus Homarus; species Homarus americanus. Next base: position 384,451 of record NW_024745671.1, on the reverse strand, counting down.
TAAGCAACTTAAAGAAAAACGACAAATTAAAACTTCATTCTAACCTCTAGAATATAAAAAGTATAGGAATTGCAACCTTTTTACTTTTTCGCCCTGAACACGAATCTATGTCGGAGTACAACGCTTCCTGGCACGTCATCTTGACTTGTTTACAGTTCGCATGCACCGACCGTATTTACTTTACATAATTTTTACTTTTATCCTCTTCACCAATGATCGGCTCGTTAACTGACAAAGCTATCATTTCACCACTTATCAGCTTATTAGCCATTTGGACAGTCAGTCTGTTCTTTGTTACTTTGTTATGACCTTCATTATCCAGTGTCACTATAGGAGGAAGGCCTATGATGTTTGGTAGTGTCACCCGGGCCTTGAGTTCAGGATACATTAATGGGAGGCACCACCCCTTAATCCCACCATCTCTAGCTTGTAACCAACAGTTGGAGTTCATTAATTCCCATGTTCATGTCTCCATGTTAGGAATAAATTAGCCTCGAGATTCAGTAATGGTTTTATTAACAAGAGTTACAGCTTCGATCATGGAGACACAGCCCTAAATCTAGTTAATGTTGTTAAGACCAATGCCTCCCTTCCCCCGCCTGTGTTCCCCAGGCCGTGCGTCATCCCGGGAGATATGTTATCTTGACAGGGTGATCCTGCCGCACGTTGCCACCCACACACCATGTTGATCCAAGTACGGCCGCCCTCTCTCTCTCTCTCTCTCTCTCTCTCTCTCTCTCTCTCTCATATGTAAACCTCTTTTTGTATTCCGTCATCTTCTTATCTTCTCTGTCCTGCCTTATCTGTAATTCAAATAAATTTTTTGTACCAATTTGACAGAAAAATTACAAATATTTACCCGACAACCAGACTTGGAAATAGAGGTGCAGTCTTTACCACACACTCGAGTATTGTATATGTGTTCTCGGTCTGTTTTTTCCGGTCGCTTTCATTCTGAATCTTAACTCGAGGCTCTGAGCACCAGTGAAGATGATACGGCATATGTACCCTGCCCCGAGGGAGAGTTAGTATGCTGTTGATATCCAGATACCCCTAATACCCAGATACCAAGATAACCAAGCGCTTAAATACCCAGATACCTTAGGCTCCCAGACTCCTAACTACCCGGAATCTAGACAACCCAGACACCTAGGCACTCAGACACACAGACAGGCGACAGATCCCAGACTTAATACGCCCACTCTCTAAAAAAAAAAAACCATACGAGAATATTGGCCCAGAGTGGAATTGTTTATTTTCCTAGTTTGATCGAGACCAAAATAAACAAAAACAAAAGCCTGTGAATGTAATAAAAGACATAAAGTATTAACTAACTCTTATTTTCGTTTCCTTTTTTCTCATATATTCTCATTTCATTTCACTTGCTACCCAAAATATTAGTAATGGTTTGTTCATTAAGTGCCTCTCTCATGAATTTGGGTCGGATGCTATGATTAATTTAGTTTGTCAATGGGACTTTAAGTTTGGAAAGTTGTGAAGTCGTATGCCGGTAAGTTCTCATTATAGGTGAGGTTCTCTTGTTTTCACCTCAAGTTCTCACCTCAAGTATGCCGCCATTTGGGAAATATTAACTTGCTAACTAAATAGAAATTATCGTGTTTTCTTCTGTCGTTGTGATAGGCCGTCAAAATTGCAATGGGACTCTTAATTCGTTCTCTCACTCTAAGTTAATAACAAGAGGCAGTGTGAGAACGTTTGGGGGTTGGTGTTCAGCAGGCGAAGAAGGCGAATGAGACCCCCAGTGAGCAGGGGAACGAGCGAGGTTGGAGGTGGATGGGGTGGATGGGTTACGTCCACTGACTGATCGCAATATTGATGTTTACGTAACTTATGACTTTGATAATTATCAGGGCGCTGATTACGTAAGGTTTAATAATAATAATAATAATAATAATAATAATAATAATAATAATAATAATAATAATAATAATAATAATAATAATAATAATAATAATAATAATAATAATAATAATAATAATAATAGTAATAATAATAATAATAATAATAATAATGCACTTAAAATTCAATAAACACTTACCATACTGTATCCAACAACAAACGTCATAATCCCACGAAAAATATAAATCACCTCATTAAATATTCCAAACAATATTACTGAAATAAGTCTGAATCGTATCCAGCTGAAAAGAATCCGCGTTGGTATTTCTTATTTTCTAAAAGCGCCCACGTCTCCCGCCACACGTTGAAATATTACATTACTGAGGTGTGCGTTATCTGATCCCTTCTTTTCATTATTCACTTCACATTCATTTTATACAACGCAAAAAATATACCTGGTTGAATCTTTACTGTAATATTACATAATGGTGAAGATATTGTTAACTGTTATTCACTCTATTACATTGTATATCTACTTGCTTGAATCCTTTCTGATTATTTTATATTATTTGCATTCACGATGTGTTTTATTCCCTTCCAGATACATCATTCATCATTCATGGTTGTTTATTATCGTAACTTATGTCTCTCAGTTCTTTCTAAAAATTTAATAAATAAAACAGCTATGTATATTATTTTGTGCCGCCTCAAACATACAATATTGGACTATGGTTAGGTTAGGTTAGGTTAGGTTAGGTTAGGTTAGGTTAGGTTAGGTTAGGTTAGGTTAGGTTAGGGCTAGGTAAGGTTAGGTTAGGTTAGGTTAGGTTGGGATACAGCATTAGACTTATGAGTATAATGAAATCTGACCTAACCTACACCCCAACTTATAAACCTTCCCACTATCATTAAATATAGTATAATTGGTTGGTGTGTTGAGCTAGCATCCATTTTTGTTTTAATCCTGACATAATGCTCATCATCCATTCACAGCCTGGATGACAGTCTCTCTCTAGTGGCATGTAAAGTAAGAATAGCCTTTAAGCCGTGGGAGTTGGTGTGTCTCATAATATGTTCCCGTGAGAGCGTCGGGTATTGTGGTGACAGCTTAGGTTCCTACAAAGATTCCTATGTCAACATTATCCCAAGTGGAGATGTAAAGAAGAATATTTCTCACTCACCTAACCTAACTTAACCTAACCTAACTTAACCTAACCTAAACTAAACTAACCTAACCTAACCCAACCCAACCTAACCCAACCTAACCTAACCTAACCTAACTTAACCTAACCTAACTTAACCTAACCTAACTTAACCTAACCTAACTTAACCTAACCTAACTTAACCTAACTTAACCTAACTTAACCTAACCTAACCTAACCTAACCTAACCTAACTTAACCTAAACTAACCTGATCCTACGTTTAAAGCATAAATTTTTGAGAGATTTCACACCTGGATTAAGTTCGGTTCTTTTCTTATTGTTAAATGAATGTTAGTGCTATCTAATCAATATACGTAATAATAGTAGATAGATATAAGTATTTCTAGTTTATAAATCTTATATAATATATGAAAAATAACCTCAAAAAATAAAAACAAATAAAAATAAAAATCGTATCACTCGGCCGTTGAAAAGTGTCTCGTGGGCGGGTGAATCTGTGGAGGACATTTGGAAGATATGTCGTCAAGTGATGGCGTTTCAGCGAGTGTGTGTAGGAGTGAGTGATGGAGCTGGTGCTATAGGTTGACATCTTTACCCTGATCCCTCCCCTTTCCCCTTCCTCTTCCTCCTCCTCTTCCTCTTCCTCTTCCTCTTCCTCTTCCTCCTTCTCTTCCTCTTCCTCCTACACCACAGGAATGATTGATTGGTCTGGTGCTATAAGTTGACATCTTTACCCTGATCCCTCCCCTTTCCCCTTCCTCTTCCTCCTCCTCTTCTTCCTCTTCTTCTCTTCCTCTTCTACCCACTTCGTCTATCCTACTCACCATTAGTTAATCTATCTATCTATCTATCTATCTATCTAGTTCACGGTCGGTCGGTTAGTTCTAAATGTTGCTATTTTGGTAAGTACTGTACTTGGTGGGCTCTCTCTCTCTCTCTCTCTCTCTCTCTCTCATCAGGCTGGCGACAAGAGTGCCAAACCCCATAACATTTCCCACTCAATTATAAATTTATCTGAAATGGCGAAAATAATCGTCACATCTGCCAATATTAGTTTTCCTGACGAGTTTGTTGAAGCAAGTATGATGTATTGAAGCGAGTGTGTTGTAATGAAGCCAGTATGATGTAGTGAAGCATGTATGATGTAGTGAAGCAAGTGTGATGTACCGAAGCAAGTATGATGTAGTGAAGCGAGTATGATGTATTGAAGCAAGTATGATGTAGTGAAGGAAGTGTGACGTACTGAAGCAAGTGTGTTGTAGTGAAGCGAGTATGATGTATTGAAGCAAGTATGATGTAGTGAAGCGAGTATGATGTATTGAAGCAAATATGATGTACCGAAGCAAGTATGATGTAGTGAAGCAAGTATGATGTATTGAAGCGAGTGTGTTATAGTGAAGCGAGTGTATTATAGTGAAGCGAGTATGATGTATTGAAGCGAGTATGATGTATTGAAGCGAGTGTGTTGTAGTGAAGCGAGTGTGTTGTAGTGAAGCGAGTGTGTTGTAGTGAAGCGAGTGTGTTGTAGTGAAGCGAAAAGAAAACGTACACTTACAGAGACAGACAGACAGACAGACAGACAGACAGAAAGAGAGTAAAGGAGACAGAGTAAGAGAGAGAGAGAGAGACAGGAACACCCTCACTACACCAACTATTCTTGACACAGACTACTGCTGTATCCAAACATCCTCCACCTTCTAACGTCTTCTAGTTGTTTACATTGGTATAAAAACAGCTTTCAACACACACACACACACACACACACACACACACACACACACATACGAGTACTGCCGTCTCGTTTCCTCAGCTGTCAAGATACAAGTTATTTTCTGCAACAGGAGACCAGAAGGCAAACAACAACAAACTGACGAAGTTGAGGTATTAGTAGACTCTCAGACTGGCTGCTAGTAGGATCCTCAGCCGCGTCAGGTGGAGATATTATGTACATCACTGTATATCATTCGCTTTAAGTCGTCTGTTCTTGAAGATAACGAAGAATTATTGATATTACTATGGTTAATATGTTCTCCGTTTTTAACTCAGTGGTCTTAAAAACACACGGGGGATTAAAATTTCGCCATGTCATTTGTTTATTTTGGTTATAGTCATTTTAGTATTATAGAGTGATGAAAACTCGGGTGATAAAACTCCAATAAAACCCGTTATATACAGTACGTCCACTACAACTGTCACTCTAAGACACAGTGAACAACTAACTCAGGTGGAGGGTATGTCATCTTCTGTCCTCACCCATCTCCCTCAACACGAGACAGATGTAACATAATAGAGACATTAGAATAAGTAATCAGACGAGAACGATAAATAAGAGGTTTATTGTTCGCTATACAGGGATGAATCCGGCAATATGTTATAAAAGAAATACTAGAATTCCAATGTTGAGACTTTCGCGGTGAATTCATTATGGCGTCTCCAGGCTGTTCCAGTTAGTAAACACACCATAACAATGCCGCGTGTTTACTCACCAAAGTGACAATTTCTGGCCAGGGTCCGTGTTCTCAGAGGTACTACACGATATATATTTCGTCTTAACTCAGGAATGAACATATCTATATACGTAGAAGTATCAGTGCACTTTAGACCTCATATTGGAAGCCATTTTTCTGTTGTTGATTCAAGGAGTTTGTCACGTAAGTTCTCACCTTCCAGAGCATTTGAGACCCTAAGACCACTTTTCTAACGTTGGTCATGGCGTGAGTGTTTCCTGGACTACCACCACCACTCAGTACTCAGCTGGTTTAGTAACGGATGCGGTAACGGATATCCTCAACTGTGCACCAAAATATTGAAATGCTTCAAAAAAGGTTATAAAATAGACAAAACAAAGGAGAGAGAAACGAGGGAAAAGAGATTGAAAAACTTGGCTGTAGGATAGATAGATAGATAGATAGATAGATAGATAGATAGATAGATAAATAGATAGATAGAATAACAGCAAGATAATAAAAGTCGCCTCCATGACAACACTGTCTCGCTATAAGCCGGTCAGGGTTCGAATATTGTTTCGTAACTGAATGTGTAAAAACGCATCAAACTAATAGAAAAAATCTAAAATAACATCCGAAACAACATAAGAAATAACACTTAAGACTCTACCTTCACTAATTAACGTAGATAATAATGTAATGAAACCGAATCCAAGAGGAGACGACACACGGAGTTATTGTCGAAGCGGTGAATCATGCGCTTTGATCCCTTTCAGTCAAAAATAGCCGCTGTGTGTGTGTCCGATCGCTCCAGCCTCACCCTTTGTCATCTAGATCAACACTAAACACATATAAAGGCTTCGCATACCGGTACCTGATGCGAGACGTAGACACGGTGATGGCTTACAAAACTTGATATATGAAGCTTCAAAGTGGGTTCAGATTAACCAGTGAACTACACCAGAGTATTTTGAGAATTATTTAGAAACAATTTGCTCTCAGATATATCGGTAACAACAACAACAATAATAATAATATGAAGAATAAATCATGCCATTAAATTTCGTATTAATAACACCGTTTCAAAAAATACACAAACTAAAAATTCTCTGTAAAAAACCTTACTCACAAAAGTAGTATAGTTGATGGCCCCTGGGAGAGCAAATTACTGGACTTAATCCAACACAAGTGACCGTAGTGCCACCTGGACACACATCCACTTATGATGATGATGCTGCTGCCTCTCTCTCTCCCTTTCTGATACCATCTTGCTCTTTTTTTATAACCTGCATTTAGTTCTATTTTAATACGACCCTGAAAACATGTGCTATACATACAAGTGGATTCCAATGCCATCTATAGATTATCGTATCGTATAGTTAGACGCGTTTGCATCCATTGAAGAGTATATATAATTTATTCGGGATTAGATACAAAATAAATGAGTGTTTAACCAAGAAATTAGCACACTTGAGAGGTTAAATCAACACAGACTGATCACTAAGAATTCTTGGTACATTTCCCCTGACAACCAGAACTCAGAAAGGAGCGTAAGGTTCAAGTCACTGCTCCAGGGAATGTTTTTCCGTGCATGAACCAGAAACCTTTGTTGCTGTATGTGTTCCTTAAAGCTTGCTATGATCCCTTGATGTTACTCGGTGTTGTCGTCAGGAGGAATGAATGATCCGTCATTTGGGTCAAGTTGTTTAGCTGGTTGTGGAATAGTGACTAGAGCGACGGAAATAGTCAGGTCAGGTGGAGGTCAGGTCAACTTTAATGATTTGACACAATATAGGCTCTTACCTGCAGCGGCGACGGGGAACACCTCTCTCTCTCTCTCTCTCTCTCACACACACACACACACACACACACACACACACACACACACCGCCTCTTCCCCACAACATAATTCCTTCCCTCATGTTGACCTCTGATACATATTCTCCATTCTTACCAAATTTCTCTTAAGAGCTTTTAGAACTGACCATCCATCATTGCATTCGAGTCACACCTCTCTATACTGCGAGAGGTGGACTTCTTTTCTTCGGCCGGGTTCATCCAGAAAGGCGTGATGTGTGTCGCTTATACTGGTCATCCTTATTGGTATACATTTTATATAACCTTACTTCCTCACCAACAGCAAAAAATATAAATAGTTTTCAGTATCCATGGCTAGAGATATATCACTGGAAGACCCTATTGAAGAAGAATTGGTCCCAGGTCACTTGTTTGATATTCATTGGATGCGTTTTCTATTGATTTTCACTTCTTCCCGTTTTTCTTCAGGGCTTACTATGATACCTGAGATTCATTCGCCTGTTGGATACTCACTGTGGGACATATTATCTTCAGTTTTTACTCGTCTTCCTCACTCGGGTCTCAGTCACGTATATTAATAATCTCGGATGTCCTTTAATTAATTCCTTCCCTGCATTCATGATATGTTGAAGGATCCTAAGGTTTTCTCAGTCGCTTCTCTCTCTCTCTCTCTCTCTCTCTCTCTCTCTCTCTCTCTCTCACTGTAAATGAACCTAACTTTCTTTTCTGAATTAATGTTGCTGAAGCCTTCATTGACATCCGATAAACAAACACATTCCGTTTCCCTTTTTTTATACCCGTCGTAGATTCACAATTCATCGAGACTGTACTACCAGTAAGAGTGATGCCTTGGTATTGCATGATCACATAAAGTATGAGTGCATAATGCTTGACTGGTTATTGATTAACAGTTCAGAGGACCACCATGATGACTGAGTGACTGTGGGTTAAAACACACGTCAGATGTTGGCAGAACTTGTGTTGACAGGATGAACTTTAACCTATCATAGCCAAAACTTGTGTTAACGGGATGAGCTTTAACGTATCATGGTCAGAACTTTTGCTGGAGATTAACTCAATATTATCACATCTTTTTCTTTTTTTGTTATCAGCGCCCCTTGATATTCGGGGATAAATCATGTGTTCGACTTTACCCTAACAGATATACGTGACATATAATATAACACTGGTGCAAGTGTCATAAGAGAAGCAGTATATATAATGGGGGTTATAATAGTGCAAATATAACTTATAATTTATATAAGTCAAATTCCAACATTAGATTTTGTATTATGTGCTTGTGGATATTATTTTCCCCCCAGTATGAGGTAACAGTGAACCCTAGTAAGTAATATCATAAAAAAAAACATAACCAACTGGGTAAAAAATTTATAGTTTCATAAATTGTCTAGAAACTCCGGTAACGAAAAAAAAATGTAAAAACCAGAAAATTCTTTAACTGAAATTTCCAAAACGAAAAATACTCTACCTCCTACGTCAGAAGAATTTGACGTCAAGGTCTTATGTTTTAAAGATGCGACGAACACACAGGCAGTCATGTCAACCAGCGAACTTGTCAATGTTGGAAGTCTGAGTGAAGAATATATAGCAGCAACTTCCCTGCAGCTAAATTTGTGTATGAAAGTTCTAAAATCCTTTGATATAATCGTATCGCTGTTGAGAACTTGTGAACGTCGAGGAATGCCAGTGTTGAAGACGAGAAACATGAGTAGAAAATATGACATATAGTCCACACTGATACTTCATTATACGGAAAACTATATTAGGTCAATTCTTTTTGCTGTGTCATAAGAATAAGATTTTACCCTACGTGTATAGCTATTGAGGATATACTTTAAAATTTATAACATAAAAAACAGAAAAGAAAACGGAAGTCATGTGAAAGTTTATACAAATTTCTATGAATTTTGAATATCGTTTTTCTCTCTTTGGCTTAAAGGAAATATGACCAAACCTAAATAAATCTATCTCACCTGAGATGTTCAAAGTATAATAGGTCATACTTCAGTGTTTCATTAAAGCAATGTTTACTTATCACATAGTTTAGGGAAGACAGTGCAGTCAGTAGTGTTGTATCTTGCGCAGTCATACGTGAACCTTTTGATACATTAATAATTGCAACATTGAGGTTTATGTTAGCGGATGCGAAATAAATTCAGTATATTTTTCGTTAATTAGTAAATATAGTGTGATTGATGCCTGATATTTAAGGTTCAAGTACAATTTGTGTATATGGTGTGGAATACGTCCTAGCACTGTTAAGCCTTGGGTTGGCTTGACCCCTGGAGCACCCCCTACCTGGCCTCCTAACCTGATGTGTTCCCCTGGCTCACACTATCACTCTGGGTCAGATAAAACAAGTTCCCGGGGAAAAAAAAAATGGACAAAACCTCAACTGTTGGAGGATTTGATAAAAGATATAAATGACAGAAACACAAAAACAACATTATATTGAAGGGGATTGACTTTTTTTCTCATTGGCTATAAAAATATATTCTGATTATCTGTGTGTAGAGTTAATGAACCCACGTAACTCGCTCCACAAAATATCTTTATGTTTTTATGTGAGACAAAATGACACAACGGATGAAGATTTTTGACAACCCTACCGAGACAACAGGCGTCACAGCGTTCATTCTGAAATTCATCGAACCCTACCACAGAGATAGTTTTGGGAACGAGTAACGTCATATTGGCTATTGTCTATCAATTAGGGGTAAAGTTATCAAAGGCTCTTCACATACTACCATCGTGTAATTAAACATCTGTCATATCCCACCAATCCGTGACGCCAAGGGGGATCGTTACCATTGTTCAATTACCATCATTTACTCTAATCAAACTACCCATGTGTTATAACCCTCTGTCTCCATCCTATTCTTATTTCTCTATACATCCTTTTATTAACGCATCTTCTTGCTTCTCTTTTTTTAATAGGTCCCGTAATCTCAATCATTTTCCCGATATTATTTGAATCAAGTTTTTCTCTGTCTCATTTCTCAGTTGTATCTCACTGCGTCTTCATTTGGGTATCCAGGGAATTTTGTTTAATTCCCTTCTACAGGAGCTGATAGTGAAGGTGTTTAAATGTTCCTCTGTTACTAAGACAAGTCAATAATCTCTCTGTTCTTTCTCTTTTTAAACAGTTCACCTTTATTACTATTTCTTCGTGGAGTCTTTATCTTCATTACATCTGACCAGTTTATTGATGTGTCGTGTTCCATCAGATCAGTTTATTGATGTGTCGTGTTCCATCAGATCAGTTTATTGATGTGTCGTGTTCCATCAGATCAGTTTATTGATGTGTCGTGTTCCATCAGACCAGTTTATTGATGCGTCGTGTTCCATCAGACCAGTTTATTGATGTGTCGTGTTCCATCAGACCAGTTTATTGAAGTCCTGTGTTGTTCTTCCTACAGACGATCCTGCTGGGGACTCCGGAGTAGGCAAGACATCTCTCCTGGTTCAGTTCGACACGGGGAAGTTCCAGCCGGGCACCTTCTCGGCTACTGTCGGGATAGGCTTCACGGTAAGTCCCCCATCCTCCTCCTCCTCACCTCTCACCTCTCACCAACTACTACTACTTTCCCTCATCCCACCTGCCCTGCCACTCCTCCCCCCCCTCCCACCCACAGCCACTTCCTCCCCCACTCACCTCTGTCACTAAAACTAAACATTTCTCCATTTTGTCACTTTTTTCAATTCGTTCTATCCATGTCCTTCTGTTTTTGATCATATTTCATTGCTTTTTTTTTCCGTCTGTCTAAAATCGCATTATTTCCTTTTGTCTCGTATGGTGAATAGTGTTTCCTGTCTCTCTCTGTCTAATAGTTGGTCTTCTTGGATTTTTATTCTGTCTCATGTTATTTTTTTTTAATCTGTCTTTGCGTTTGTTTGTTATGATTTGATTTTTTTTTATCTATTTTTAATTCGTATTTTCTACCTCCTGTGGGTTGTATATGTGTGTGTGTGTCTCTCTCTCTCTCTCTCTCTCTCTCTCTCTCTCTCTCTCTCTCTCTCACACACACACATACATACATAATAGTTGTGTTTTACCCAGGCAGGAGACAAACAGGTGAGTGCTTGTGTTTTTATCTCCATGTCGACAAGTTTGTTTTCCCATGTTTGTATAATCTGGGAATTCCATCACAACGTCGCTTTAATATGACCCGCGTTGGAGATTTTTGATGGGCGTTTTGTTATATACATATACATTGACTATACAGTATACATACATAGATAATATACATAAAGTTGTTATTTTTTAATACACTGGTGATTTATTTTATCGTTTTGTATCATCTAATAATTTATATATGTATAATTCTTAGTCCAATGTTTAGCTTTTATTAAGAAAGAAACAATTTTAACCTATAGATATGGTGTTTTTTAGTTCATAAGTGTGTGGCCATTACTCTACAAGGGAGAGAAATGGGGTGGGGAAGGAGGGGCGGGTACTTTCTCTCCCCGCCCTCCCTCCTCTCCCCCCTCCCTCCCTCCCTCCCTCATCTTCTGACATGCAGTGACTATTGCGTTACAGAGTGTGGGTACTTACTGCATATGGGAAAGTCATATATATGTATAAATATTTTGGTAAGATAAGGTTAGAAAAAATATATATGCTATAATGTGTTGGTTTATATACGGAGTACAGTATATAGTTTTTGTATTTAAAGGATGATTATATGTTTGGGTGTATTTTATGTTTAGTAAATATGGTACACACACACACACACACACACACACACACACACACACACACACACACACCTAAACCAACAGGTGGCGTTCCCTAAACACAAGATAGGGGCCTGAGTGTCGACCGCTGCAGTCATCAACACTCCTCCTGACCACAGGTTGAGAAATCCCTAAATTCACTCTAACTGACCAACACCACACACTTCTCATACCTATTAATGGTATGGAAAAAATAGGACCAGGTTGTGACAGGTGGCGAACGTTGACAACTGCACCACCATCCTCCCGGGGTGATAGCCGGTATGTTCAGTAAGAGGTGCGTCGCCGAGGGGAAGAGATACAGTCGGACGCCACAGGTTGACGCAACGCTCTCCTCTACCTCTAGTTATAGGGCAACGTGCCATGTAACCAACTAACAGGTGATATGAGATGAAGAGGAATTAAGTGTTCGGAAGTGTGGTGTAACTTTACTTGAAATTATGGAAATAGATGATGAAAAGTATTTACGTTAAATTTTGTTTCGTGTGTGGTGAGAATTAACAGGAAGTACCATATCATAAGATTGTTAAGTGTCAACGAGAGTGGCAGAGTGAGTGTGACTCAGAAACACAGATGGAAAAGTAAGTGGTGGAGAGACGCAACAGGTGTGCGCTAGGTATCCCCACACCTGTGAATACCTATGAATACCTGGATGAGGTGAGTGGCCGGGAGTATTGAACATGTGAACAATATTCCTCCCTCCATCCCTAGCTATGAACACAGTGGCATTAATCCTCCGTTTATCTTATCAATCGCAAGACCCCGGTTATGTGGGGTTGTATTTCCGTCTGTATGTCACTAAACCATGAGAAGAATTCGCCAGATGACATATTTACATATTTCCTTGTTTTCCTTCTTACTACTGTTACAGACACATACTGCCACCTGTTGCATCACAAAGAACACATAATATAGGTAGAGACGAACTAAACATTGCGTGTTAGTGATGCATATATACGTGGGCCACTGTATCATCCAGTGAGTTTGTTAGTTACGATATGTTTGCTCCGTCTGTCCTCTCTCGTACCTTCACCATCACCCATAGTATCTCAGTGAAAGTGGTTGCTAAGCCTTCGATACACGAGGAGGCAGTGTGGCCGAGAATGCACTCGATCGCCTTCACTTGGGGCTTGGGGGTGTCCGGATCGAACCAACCACCGTTAAAGCAGGAGGCGAATGTTGCGTCCCCTCATCCACCGCGCCCATCCTACGAGATTTTACAGATAAACAGAAACAGAATGATGTGTTACTAGACAGAGAAACAGAAGCAGGGTAATAGAGATACACAAATAAAGACGTAAGAAAACACAGAAAGAAATAAGAATAGCCACAGGAAGAGGGGTGATAAATAACATTCATAATAGACGCGGTAACAGAAAGCATGGGAGGGAGGGAGAGAGAGAAGGAGACAAGGTTGGGAGGGATACAGGGATGAGGGTAAGGAAGGTGAGGAGGAAGGAAAGTTTTGGGAAGGAGGGATATAGTTAGGGAAGATTGGGGAAGGAAGCAAGGAGAAAGGGAAGAGTGGGAAGATAGAGGGGAGAAAAGGGGGGTTAAGGAAGGAGGGAGTGAAGGTTGAGAAAGGAAGTAGGGAAGGTTAAGGAAGGAGGGAGTAGAGAGGTGGTTGAGGACACAGACTTGGGATTTACAGCCAGAGTTTACCTTCGTCTCGGGGAAGGCAATTAGGATAGTTGACACTGTGAGTAAGATGCCCATCCACCTGTGAAATCAACCCACTTGAAGGTGAATTTAGACTGAGACGAGGACAGCGTATCTCTCTCAAGTTCGTCTGTCTCTCGGGAATTAAATCTTTGGAGGGAAGACCTACTTTGAGCGTGGAGGTGTTAACAGATGTGTTTGCATCTTAAATCGCTTTTCCGATCAAGTTTGGGCATTTAAACAGCTTTTCCCAGGAAGTTTAGACATTTATTCAGTTTTTTCGAGGAAATTTAGAGATTTGAACAGCTTTTTCGAGGAAGTTTGGATATTTAAACAGATTTCCCCTGGAAGTTTGGTGTTTTAAATATGTTTTTTTTTCCGAGGAACGTTGGAGATTTAAAGTTTTTACCCCAAAACAGTTTAAAATGCTTTGTAACAATTACCTTTACTGGATTATAAATTGGTTTTACAGTATAAGGGGTTTGGGGAACTAAAGCCAATTTCCCTAGACAATTTTATGCGCCTTAGGTTTTCTTTAGTAATTTCATTTTTTTTTTTTTTGTTGGTTCAGTTGTAATCTTGATGGGTAGAGAAATTGAGCATGTAGTCTGTAGTTCTTCAATTAGCATCCGTCTGTCATCCGTTAGTCGTACGTCCGTCATCCGTTCGGTGTACGAGTGTCATCCGTTAGTCGTCCGTCCGTGAGTCATCTATCTTCAATCCGTCATCCGTCTATTATCCCTCCATCACTCGTCCATCACCCATCCATCATCCATCCATCACCCATCCATCTTCCGCCCATCATCCATCCATTATCCCCCCATCACCCGTCCATCATCCTTCCACCGTCCATCCCTCATCCCTCCGTCCACAGACACAACTCAACTTAGCCTTGTGGTTTTCCCCCCAGTGTTTTGGTGAGTATGTTCATCAATACTTGAATTAGACGTTTATTTAGCCCGTAAAGGTTTGGGTAGGTTAGGTTTCACAGTCTAGGCTATCCAGTAACCCCTTGAGTACTAGGACCTTACATCTATCATACTCAAAGGGTTAGGATCATCGTACTCAAGGGGTTTTAAGTTATCGTACGCAAGGAATTATAAGTACATACCTGTAAGAACGTTTTGTGTGTGTGTGTGTGTGTGTGTGTGTGTGTGTGTGTGTGTGTGTGTAGAGCTTTAAAACCACGAGGGCGTCCGAGGCAATATTACACGAGACAGGAAGAACAGACCAGAACACAGTGGTTGAATCAATGTTTGTTGGCAGAAAAAGGTTTTGGTAAAGGGCGTAGTGGTAATTTTTACACTTTACGACCAAGGTTGACTGGTCCTAAGGTCATCTGAATATTATAAAGCACAGAAGTTGCCGCCTACACCATAGTGCCATTTGCCGCTTAGATAGTGTCATCTGTTGCCTATATAGTGCCATCTGCTGCCTATATAGTGCCATCTGCTGCCTATATAGTGCCATTTGCCGCCTATATAGTGCCATCTGCCGCCTATATAGTGCCATCTCTGCTACCTACATATTGCCTCCTACTGTTTACATACTGCCACCTGCCGCCTATATAGTGCCACCTATGCCACCTACATAGTGCCACCTCAAAGATCCATACACCTAACTGTCAAGAGAGAATCCAGGAAAACCAGACAATTCACTCGCCGTACTGACTAACCATTATCTCCGGAACACGGGTCACGACTCGATTTACATCCTGGTTCCACTTAATACCGAGTATACCGCACACATCAATTTGACAGGAGAATCGAACCCAATTATTGTCGATGTTATTCCGTAAACATAAAATGAAGAGAAGACAATAGATGATAGACGAAAATTAAGTGATGGATTTAGTTGCCCAAGAGTGTGTTTGAAGACGAGGACAAAGAAGATGAAAAGATGCTTATGTTGATGTCTTCTCGTGACCAGTTGACAGTCGGGAGGGATTGTAATAATACCATGAGATCTACTGAAGGGCACGTAGGGAGTGGATACGGGAATATCTTCTTTAGGTATGGTAGGAGGTGAAGTTGGTGGGAGGTGAGGTTGCTGGGAGGTGAGGTAGCTGGGAGGTGAGGTAGCTGGGAGGTGAGGTTGCTGGGAGGTGAGGTTGCTGGGAGGTGAGGTTGCTGGGAGGTGAGGTTGCTGGGAGGTGAGGTTGCTGGGAGGTGAGGTTGCTGGGAGGTGAGGTAGCTGGGAGGTGAGGTAGCTGGGAGGTGAGGTTGCTGAGAAGTGAGGTAGCTGGGAGGTGAGGTTGCTGGGAGGTGAGGTAGCTGAGAGGTGAGGTTGCTGGGAGGTGAGGGAGTTATAGAGATGTGTTAGAGCTTTAGTACGGATGACAAGTGAAGGACTGACTGAGAGTCTTAAGAGTATATGGTGTTTGGGAGAACGAGGCGTTGTTGTGAGCGCTTACAAAACAACACGTAACCCTGAAGAGAAATGAAACTGCAGAAGAGAATGAGAAGTGAGGATATCGTCTCCCTACCTGACGTCATTCTATAAGTGAGATAGAGAGAGACAACTGACGAATAACATTGTATAATATGGAAAGAGTTGAAAGTGTGTGTTAGAGACGGAAAATAAAAGTAAATAATAACATAGAGAATAATCATGGTAGGTATAATCCCTTCTCCTGTTTCTCCTCCTGTTCCTCCCGTTCCACCTGTTCCTCCTGTTCATCCCGTTCCTCCTGTTCCTCCCGTTCCTCCTCCTCCTCACACACACACACACACCTTAGTCAGTCGAGTCATATCATACTCATGTCTTCATACACAGCCAAGTTCACGTCATTACCCAAAGCTAACTTGACATATTCATACACAGCTAACTTTCCATCCCCATACGCAGCTAACTTCCCATCCTCATACGCAGCTAACCTTCCATCCGTAAAGCAAATTCGAGTCAATTCTTAGATTTAGACAGACAGAAATAACAAGTTGGTGTCGTAGCAAATTAAATAACAAATCTAATTAATTATATGAAATGAAAAAATATCTAAACAAAATAATAATCACCGCAGATAATTATGGATCAGTTATTGTAATTTGTATATAATTAGTTAAAGTTTATTTGTTATTTTTAGCTTTTTATTGTAATTTGTTTTTAGTGAGATACAGTTGCTATGGTAACGCAGATGAGTGTTGACATCACCTGAAAATTATGTAATGAAATTGGTTTAGGAATTAATTAAGAATGGATATTTACGTAACTCGTGTCAGGTGTCAGGAACATATGAGTGTCTGTCTGTCTGTCTGTCTGTCTGTCTGTCTGTCTGCATCTGTCTGTCTGTCTGTCTGTCGGATCTGTACTTGAGTGTATGTATTTATGTAAGATAGTGTCTGTGTATGTATGTATGTATTTGTATATGTACGTTTCTATGTTTATGGATATATGTAGGTTATATGTGAGGACGAACAAGTGTGAGTGTGTAAGTACATAATAACTACCTCTTAAGTGCCCGCATGTGTAAGTGTGTAAGTGTGTAAGTGTGCACAGTACGGGCTTGTGCACATACTGTATATATATAATGTGTTTGTATACTAATATGCTTTCATACATGAGATTACTGTTTACATCCTTCCATACATACTTACTTCATGTATACATCCTTCCATACATACTTACTTCATGTATACATCCTTCCATACATACTTACTTCATGTATACATCCTTCCATACATACTTACTTCATGTATACATCCTTCCATACATACTTACTTCATGTATACATCCTTCCATAGATACTTACTTCATGTATACATCCTTCCATACATACTTACTTCATGTGTACAACCTTCCATACATACTTACTTCATGTTATTAATTGTCAAGAGTTATTATGGACTTGAAATGGCAACGCAACACTCACCACCAACACTGTCCATCATGTGTTGTGTTGTGCCATCTGAAGCTTCCTCTCTGTTCCTGGTTGAAAATAAAGAACTCGTTACTATATTGGATTTAAATGCTGTTCTGTTCCTATTGTTCTGTGTGTGTGTGTGTCTTTGTCAAACTGTATTATTCAGAGATAATTGAGCTATTTGGGCGGTTTTAATGATGTTTGGTACGTCTAGTTAGTGCTGTTAGTTAAGGAATAATTGTAGTAATCGTTAAGACAGATATGGGTCGGGTTTACACTCAGATGAATATAATTTTCGCTATTCTTTTTTCGTAATCAAAACTGTATTTTTTTTTTTACTGATATTAAAATCTTATTTAAGTCTAAAAGTACATAAGCGTTGAGTGTATTCCATGTTTTAAGTATTTCAGTATAGTAATAAAGTACATATATTGTTAATCTACGGAAATTAATTTAATGAGTCGTTTTGGGGATTTTATTTCTCATTTTAGTGAAATTTATACAGAAATACGACATCCTAAAGCAACAATAAATTTGACTTCTTTCATATCATCTTCTGTCCGTTATCAAAGAGCTTTTACCAACATAACAAATTTCACTGAAGATTACGAGTACAGTACATGAAAATAAAATGTGAAGGTTTTAATATTCGTACGTGAAAATTAATACTCCATTCAATAATAACGTTCTTTTATCAGTTAATTAACATTATTAACCAGACGTCCTTCCTACTAATTAAAAATGAAGATGCAAAAAGATTGAAATATCGGTCATATGAGAGATTTTTCAGAGCTGACGAAAAAAAAAATTATGAAAAGTTATATAAATTTTTGTTGCTATGAGAAAACACGAAAGCAAGACGGAAGATGACGAATGAGAGGTTGATGATAAGGTTGAGGGGTTGAGGATGGCGTTAAAGGGTTGAGGAAGAGGTTGAAGGATTGAGGATGGCGTTGAGGGGATGAGGATAAGGTTGAGGGGTTGAGGATGTCGTTAAAGGGTTGAGGAAGAGGTTGAAGGATTGAGGATGCCGTTCAGGGGATGAGGATGAGGTTCAGGAGATGAGCACGAGAGTTTGAGGTTGAGGGGTTGAAAATGAGGCAGAATGGGTAATATTAAGATATTTATGGGGGTTAAAGAGGGTTGGAAGGAACTGAAAGCGATTGGGAGGGGTTGAAAAGGATTCGGAAGAATTGAAGAGGATTGAAAGAGATTGGAGGTGATTGGGAGGAATTGAAGGGGGTTGAAAGGAGTTGAGTGGGATTGGGAGGAATTGAAGGGGGTTGGGAGGGGTTGATAAGGTTATAGATAGTCAACTTCAGGATAATGTAAAGATGAATTCAGACTCGACACCTGTGAACACCTTTGCTTACCTGTGTGAAAGCTCAAGGCCACCCACTTCTCAATTTACATCCATACAGGTATACATTATATACTGCTTCTATGACACTTCTGAATGAACCGATAGTTTAGCAGAGGAGCGCTGGTGCTTATTGAGGTTAGATATATATATTTATGTTAATATATATATACACATTCAGTATACATAAACAATCATGAATACTTCAATTGATATGAAAATTTATATGTATGCTGGTGTGTATTTAGATTCATATGCTGCACACACACACACACACACACACACACACACACACACACACACACACACACACACACCTGTAACAGAAAGTATACATAGGCCTAAGATTCTTAATATTAGAAAATATCGTAACTCACATCGTTTCTCAGATCCGAACGAAAAAAAAAACAAAGTTACCATCATTTTCATTCCACAATGTTCACGATTTATTTCACCCAGACATAAACAACATTAAAATATTTCGGTAAGAGAGCGAAGAATCTGTTGCAGTGGGATTTAGTTAATGCATCAGATCCCTCTTAATATAATCGGGTATCATGAAATTGTTCCTCAGGGTAATGCTCCCTTGTCATGTTCTGTGGTGATAAGATTTGTTTAGTTCTTACTGCCTCGGCAAGAAGGTTCTGATCAAACTAACTTAGAATCCAACTCGTATTTCAAAAGTTTAAACAGGATTAGATTCTAAAGTACAGAGACATTCATTACCATATACTACCAACATCATAAAAATATCACCTCATTCTGATTTTCTTAACACGTAACTGAAATCTGTCTAGTTTAGAAGAAGTTAGAGGCCTTACAGTAGATGACATCCTGAGTAACCTTGATCTAGGGGGGGGGGGATTCATATGTAGATGGCGGTATTGTTGAAGACTTGAAGGGTGATGCTCGCCTCCCTGCCACTCCTTTGTTATGATGATGTTGGTGCGTTGTGTTGATGGTGTGGTGATGGTGGTGGTGGTGGTGGTGGTGGTGGTGGTGGTGGTTGTGATGATGGTGGGGTTTGAAAAGGAGGGAATGATGGTAGATGGGGTTGAGGAAAGGTTTATATAATATTGTGGTAGAGATGTGTGGTGTGATGTAGTAGGTAGTAGGTAGTGGTTGTGACTGTGGTGTTTGTGATGGTGAGGGGATAGAAGTAATGATTGGTGGTGTATGGTGCTGATGGTTATGGTGCTCAGTGGTGGGAAATGATTGTGGTCATAGAGGTGGTATAATGGCTGTGATGGTAGTTAGTGGCTGTCTGTGTGTGGTAAGACTGAGCAACATTCAACAAACATAACATCAACACAAGGTGGACCTGAGGATTACAAAGTGTTGAGTGTGTGTGTGTGTGTGTGTGTGTGTATGTATGTATGTATGTGTGTGAGTGTATGTGTGTGTGTGTGTGTGTGTGTGTATGTGTATGTGTGTGTGTGTGTGTGTGTGTGTGTGTGTGTGTGTGTGTATGTGTGTGTATGTGCATGTGTGTGTGTGTGTATGTGTGTGTATGTATGTGTGTGTGTGTGTATGTGTGTGTATGTATGTGTGTGTATGTATGTGTGTGTGTGTGTGTGTACGCCCGGCATTCCTTCCCATACGGTCATGATGTAATGAAACAACACTAGTTAACCTTGATACCAGTGATATAGGCGGAGAGAAACTCAACTACCCTGACAGGACATATCGAAGACCCGCATCATTGTACTCATCGCCAGCAAGAGAAATCAATATCGTATGAGGTAAAAAAATAAATAAAAAGCCAAGTTGGAGCGTCCATCAAGCTTCTGCCAGCATTGTCACTCGTTTACGACACCAGTGGCAGTGACCCTTGGAAAACGGCAATGAATATATGGCTGGTGCGTAACTGTCTGCCTTAGATGTATGTATGTATGTATGTATGTATGTATGTATGTATGTATGTACAGTGTGTATCAGTAAGAGAGAGAGAGAGAGAGAGAGAGAGACCTAGTCAGACTAACACCTGCACGTGTCCACAAGTGTCTGAGAGAGCACCTGTACCCACCTTCATTATACCTCTCTTACCTACCTGTAACTTCCCTGTAACTCACATAACTAACTCCTGTAACTTGCCATAAATTCCCCTGTAACATACACTCTCACTTGCAATAAAAGCGCCAAGGGCATTTATATGTACAAATGTGTGTGTGTGTGTTATGAGAAGTCTTATATTCCGTAAAATTAACCTAATTTCATCTGACGTGACGTATCTTGCAATTCTCTCTCTCTCTCTCTCTCTCTCTCTCTCTCTCTCTCTCTCTCTCTCTCTCTCTCTCTCTCTCTCTCTCTCTCTCTCTCTCTCTCTCTCTCTCTCTCTCTCTCTCTCTCTCTCTCTCTCTCTCTCTCTCTCTATTTCTCTTTATCACCAAGCTTTACAATTCCTCCTTAACACGTGTATTTAATCCGTAATGCATGTGTGACGTGGGAGGGATCAAGGTGTGGGTCTGTTTTAACCTACTTTAATTTAACATATCAATGCATAAGTTTGTTCACACGTTTAACTAAATTTAATGCATTAATATTATTGTAGCTACATATTCAGAGGGTGAAAGTGATAATTGGTGAGACTGGTCGGAAAGTGAAGGGGAAGTGATGGGAAAGTGATCGAATTTGTGTAGGATTTGTACTTGACGTATATTACTTAGTGAAAATTCTGCTGGAAAATTCATTCTTGTTGTGATCTGTGAGTGATTGATGGCAGGAGTTGGAGGAGCCGGCTGTGTGTGTGTGTGTGTGTGTGTGTGTGTGTGTGTGTGTGTGTGTGTGTGTGTGTGTGTGTGTGTGTGTGTGTGTGTGTGTGTGTGACGCAACACCAATAAGAACAACAGGGTAAACAAAATACTCGCTTAGGAGATTTCCGTTTGGGGGGGGGTCACTTACACTATACCATCACCACCACCTTCACCGCCTCCTTCACCACCTCCTCACTATTACCACCACCATCACTACCTCCACCACCTTCACCATCACCACCTCTACTATCACCATCTCTACCACAAGCGCCACATTCATCTAGTGCCAACATGAGGTACTCGCTTGCACTGACACCACGAGATCTCAGGAAACATTACTGGAGAAAAAACTCGTCGAAAACATTTGCTTAAGTGTTTGCGGAACTTAACGATGAAATAAATACAAAGTTTGTTTGATATTTTCTTCTCTGCAATCACCAGTTGACGGAAATAGAATGAGTGTAGTTGTGTTGTTGTCTTTGTGGTGGACGGAGAAAGGAACTAGTGTTTACAGTGTTGGATCTTGTGCTGGTCTGAGTGTTGATCAGAAGTATAGTTTATTGGTGAGAGAAATGCGTGATAAAATATATAGTGGAAGACACCAGAAAGATTTTTTCTTACTCTTCATTCTTCATCATATAAATCTACTTCCACTTTCTTAAATTTATCTTTGTTATCAATACTCGCCAGTCCCTTACCACTTATCCCTTTTCCCTTACTCCTCTTACCAGACTTTCACTCATATTATTACGAAGCTTCTCGATTCGTTCCTTATCGTTTCTTATCGTCTAGTTTTTCGCTCCTTCCTCAGCGCCTCCCACAGTTCCCTGTAGCCTTATATCTCTGGCGGCGGCATGAGCGTAGAGACCAACTTGCCTCATTCCGGCGGCGGCAATGGCCACACAGACGACCGCCGCTACAGCTACTCGGATTACGAACTGAGGCGTAACAATACTCGGGTAGTGCGGCCGCAGATGACTTCCCAGAATGGCGTCATTACCATCAACTCGGACTCAGATATCCCCCGTAGAGTTGACCTCAGAAGAGCCAAGTCCCTCCGAGAAGAGAAAAAAGAGTATCAACCAAAGAGAAATTCTGTCATTTTCGACCTCCCGGAGAAAAATGGCCGTGACGCAACCAGCGACGTCTCCTATTTTAATTATCGACATGGTCCAAAGAAACCTCCACGACTGAAGATTCACGAAGAAGTAGAAGATGAAGGAGAGACGAAACAAGACAAGCAAGAAGAAGGCTTTAACTCCGTCACCTTCAGAAGGAGTCTGGTAAGCGGTCTAGCGAGGGTTCGTTCTCTGGGCGGGAAAGATCCAGAGTCCCAGAAGGCGGTCGCGGAGAGGAGGACACCGAGGAACAACGGAGCCTATGTGCAGTTCCGCAACGAGGAAGGCGACTGGCGACGACACAGCATCCGTAGAGTCTCCCAATTCGAGACCTGTGACCACACTTTCAAGGTGAGTGTTCTTCACCTTCTCTAGTTGATACACTGCAACCCACAGTTTCCAGTCTTACTTAAAATACGTTCACTGAGACCTAACTTTGCACAATTTAAGAAAAGTTATTAACCTAGTTTTCCTCTCTTGTTAATCTACTGTGCCCAGAGAACGTGTACTGTAAGACTGGAAATAAACAGTAGAAGATAAGCCGTGATGCTTTGTTTTGTTATTTTGTACTGCACTGTTTACTCCACAGATGAGTAAAAACAAAACCTTTACGTTAAGGGAAGGATGTAACCTGAGTGTCTCACCTTGTTACATCTTTCCGCTGAGCTACAACACACAGTGAGAACAATTGATGATCATATCTTCATAAGTTAATAAAATTGTTTGGATAATTGGGAAGCTCAGATATCATGAAGCGAAGTCGTGCGTAGCTTCAAAGAAACCTAACATGCTCTCTCTCTCTCTCTCTCTCTCTCTCTCTCTCTCTCTCTCTCTCTCTCTCTCTCTATTATTTTGCCCTGCGGTATATGGTGGACTTGAGGTAGATATATACCGCCATTAAACACTCAATAACGATTTAATCAAAGTCTGATATTAAGTCACTTGTACATTCCTCATGTCATATCAAACTGGTGTCTCTCTCACACACACACACACACACACACACACACACACACACAATTAACTTCTAAAACTCACTAAACTCCAAAACAGTTTCGTGACACAAGTGAACCTCTAAAAACAACCTTTCAAATAAAAACATTCACTCACCCAATTAGTTTGTCCAAATATACAAAAATAAGATAAAATAAAACAATTAAATGGAAATTCTTCTTGCCGTTATCAAAGTTAAGATAATTTTTACTGATACTTCACGACTTAATTAAATTCCGAGATTACGTCCAATCTTGTCAAAGTGATGGATTGAGTTTACGAGATAGAATAGGAGTCCCGGGCTGGGCGGTGAGGAGGAGAAATCGAAAACCACACACATCTGGGACCTGAGTATGATTCCCAGTATGTGGTGTCTAAGTAGGTTCTGGCGATAAGCCGCACATAACGTTAGGTGCACAACGCTACTTCCAATACTAAAATATTCATAACATCTGAAATTCAAGATCAGTCATTTAGCTTAAAGTATTGTACTAATTTACTCATAAACAGTATTGTGTTAGCTTTTAATGTGATGTTTTAGCAGCTTATGTGAAGTTTTAGCAGCTTATGTGATGTTTTAGCTGATTAATGTGATGTTTTAGAGGATTAATATGATATTTTAGCTAATTGTGTGATGTTTAGCTGATTAATGTGATGTTTTAGCTGATTAATGTGATGTTTTAGCTGATTATGTAATGTTTTAGCAGCTTATGTGATGTTTTAGCAGCTTCTGTGATGTTTTAGCTGCTTATGTGATATTTTAGCTGATTATGTGATGTTTTACCTGATTAATGTGATTTTTTAGCTGATTAATGTGATGTTTTAGCAGCTTTTGTGATGTTTTCGCTGCTTATGTGATATTTGAACTAATTATGTGATTTTTAAGTTATCATGTTATGTATTAGTCTGTTAAGTGATATTTTAGCTTACTGGCAATAACTGTGATATGTGATTCGTTAGCTTACACTATGTTGTATAGCTTTCTATGTGGTTTTAGCTCTCACCATGTGATGTTCTCGCTTTCCATGTGGTGTTCCATCTTACTGTGTGGCGTTTAAGTTGCACATGTAGGGTATTGAGTGCTTTATGTGGTGTTGTGTGATGTTTTATCTGTCTGCGTGATTTTCAAGCTTACTAGAGGTTGTGTTTAGCTTACTATGCAATGTTTTATCTTTTTATACGATGTCTTAGCTTACTATGTGGTAATCTTTCCTATTTGCACTATGAGATTTTAGGTAATAATAATTCTAATAATAATAATAATAATAATAATAATAATAATAATAATAATAATAATAATAATAATAATAATAATAATAATAATAATAATAATAATAATAATAATAATAATAATAAAATTCCTAAATAAATTAATTCATTTCTTAATATCTAACAAAGGTTAAAACTAAATAATTATTGTTTTATGTCGAAAAAAAAATATGGATAAATAATAGCTTTGTATTTTTTCTTTTTTTTATATAAGGAAAGAAAGAGAGAATTTTATTTTTGTATATAGAAAATCTAAAAGTTTTTAACAGTCTTTTGTGTTTATTTATTTTTAATAGCATTGAATTATAACTTGTATGTGATTAGATGTGATTGTCAAAGTTCTGAATGATTGGCAGCGACTGACTCTTTAAATTCAGAGTGATTGGATGAATTCATTAAGTCAGCCATGGACAGAATCACGCTAACAGTTCAACAAACACACTGACAGTTAGATGAAGCCGAGGTTGACAGGCACGTCGTTGAGCAGAGATACAGACAGTCATGTAAACAGTTATATATAATGACACACACACACACACACACACACACACAGACACACACACACACACACACACACCCAAATGCCTTCATACAGACAGCCAGACGTATATAACAGACAAGACAAACAGTCACTCAGGGTAATATTCAACTCCCACGACAGTTTATCACGTCAAGCGAACAAACAGCCTGGCGTCTTAATTCCCATTGTCTCTACGTTAATTATATTCCCTGCTCTGTGATAAGAGGGCGGTATCAAAGCTATACTAGAGTCTCAGTGTAGCTTTGGTGCCATTTTGAGGTGTGGAGAGTTACGGCTTTAGTTACAAGAGGAAGAAATTGACGTAAGAGATTTTTTTTTTAAGGGAATTTGGGGAATTTTACGTAAAAGTATAGACCTAAAGAGATCATAAATATATATATACATTGTAACTTTTACACGTATATACACTACACAACTATACATTGCTTCATCATACGCACACACACTATAGTATTCCACACACACACACACACACACACACACACATACACACACACACACGATGACCCAGAAGTCAAGGATCCGTGAAATGAATTGTCTTGGAGTGACGGCCCTTGAGCAAGTCTGAGGTGACGAGATTACACTTAACTCATCCCTGGCTTTAGTGTGATTAACTCAGTCCTCAATGAACCCAGTTAACGAGGAGCTAAGGGTGACCCCAGTTAAGGAAGGATATATAAGTGTGACCCCAGTTAATGAAGAGGAGCTAAGTGTGACCCCAGTTAAGGAAGAGTAGTTAAGTGTGACCCCAGTTAAGGAAGGGCAGATAAGTGTGACCCCATTTAATGAAGAGTAGTTAACTTTGACCTCAGTTAAGGAAGGGGAGTTAAGTGTGACCCCAGTTGGTGAGGATGTGTGGCCGTTTTATGAGAGACTGTGTTGTGTTTGCTTTGTGTGTGTGTGAGTGTGTGTGCGTGTGCGTGTGTGTGTGGGGGGGGGGGATTTTTCATCATTTTTAGCTAGTTAAGAAATGTTTAGTGTATGTTCGTATGTATGTATGCATGTACGTATGTATGTATGTGCGTATGTATGTATGTATGTACGTATGTATGTATGTATGTATGTATGTGTGTCAGAGTTATTACACACCTATATTACCTGTACTGTATATCTTCACTATATAATAACCACGACCCTGAACACCTGCCTTAATTAAACCCTTCCTTCTTCTGCGTCTACTACAGGTGATGCTGATCGGCGACTCGTGTGTGGGCAAGACCTGTATCCTGACAAGGTTTAAGGATGGCACCTTCCTCAGCGGCTCCTTCATCTCTACTGTCGGCATAGACTTCCGGGTACAGCTTATATCTTCCTCTTCCCCTTCCTCTTCTTCTTCTACTCATACTCATACTATTACTACGACTACTACTACTACTACTACTACTACTACTACTACTACTACTACTACTACTTCATCTTTCCTCTCTTCCTCTTCTTCCTATTCTTCCTCCTCTTCCCTATCTGCCTCAATCTTCCTTCCTTCCCCTTCCCTTTTGCCCCCTGTCACCGCCAACAGCTCTCATATCAGATCGAAACATTGCAACGAAAGATTTGCCGACACGAAACAAGAAACTGTCAGACACGTAGAAACACACACACAAATACGCACAGAAACACCCAGAAACACACACACAGAAATACACAAATTCGCACAAATAGACACAGAAACACTCAGAAATATGCATATACACACACAGGCACACAGAGGAAGCAATAACATGGATAACAAAATGGCACGACCTTTGAGTTGATTTGGTGCCATCATCGTATTATGTTGTGTTGTGTTTAATATGAAATAAATCACGTTCTTCTAAATGTTTTCTTTGGGGTTATTTATCTTTTTTTTATGTTTTTATTGTTGTGTTTTAATCTCGTATGGATTTTATTTTTCCATGTTTTTATTGTTGTGTTTTAATCTCGTATGGATTTTATTTTTCCATTACGTGATTTAAAATTAATTATTACTATTTTACTATTCTCGTGTGTCATGTGAGGCTTGATATTCTGATGAGAAGATTAAATATTAGAGTTGGTATAGAGATGAATGGTTAAGTTATAAGAACCGGGAGTGTCTGAGAAAATTTGAAAACAAGAGAGTGACGAGTTGAGAAAATAGGATTGAAATCGATATAAAGATGGATAATAGGATTTATAAGGCTATTATACACTGTTTTGGAGGTAGAGTGTCTATTAACTTATCTGAGTGATAGAAGGGGCACTGGATAACATGTTAAAGTCGTTGGGGAGGTAATTACACATAGAGGTGTCTCTCTATCAATACCTAATGATGTGATGACCTTAGTGGTGTCTCTCTCTCTCTCTCTCTCTCTCTCTCTCTCTCTCTCTCTCTCTCTCTCTCTCTCTCTCTCTCTCTCTCTCTCTCTCTCTCTCCTGACCTTTGTTCTCACTGGGGTCGTTCATCCGTCAATGTCGACTGCACACGAAAAGAACGATAGGGTCATCAGTTTTCTCATTCACCGATTGTCACAGGGTTAGAAACCATCTTAGGGAGACCATCAATGATTGGAAGGCTTCACTAGGTACGGGTTACAATTTACCTCTTAAAAAAGTGCGGTACATTCATTACAATAGGAGGGCTGCCACCATAACCTGGAAGTATAAGATGCAGTAAATCAAGTTAGCAACGATACTACTGTTACTTAGAGGTACTGGGGTATATATATCATGCTAACAGGGGTACCACTACATGAAGGTATACGGGGGTATATATATCATGCTAACAGGGGTACCACTACATGAAGATATACGGGGGTACATATATTATGGTAACATTTATTAAACTACTCTGTCTTCTTCAGGATTTTTTTGAACTTGCGAACTTCTTTAAGCTGTTGAACATTTCTTGGCCAAAGAAAACTCCTTTCCATTGAACATTTCCGGGGCTAATTGAACATATATTCACACTGAACTACCTGTGGTGTGGTGAACATAACTTTCTGCTCAACTTGCTTAGGTTGGTGACTATAATCTTGTGAACATCTCTGACCTCGCGAACATTCTCTCTCTCTCACTCTCTCTCTCTCTCTCTCTCTCTCTCTCTCTCTCTCTCTCTCTCTCTCTCTCTCTCTCTCTCTCTCTCTCTCTCTCTCTCTCTCTCTCTCTCTTTCTCATGCCTAGGATGATGAGCGCACCTTCCTAGTGAACCATACTAAGCACTGATTAAGTACATAGCAAAGTGTATTAATCTCATGAGCTCCTTATCCCCGTCCTATCAGCTCGTAAGCCACTGTATGTACACAGCTTCACCGAGGAGCTGAGAGACAAACAGACAGACAGACAGAGAGACAGAGAGACAGAAATACAAAGAGAGAGACAGAGACAGAGACAGAGAGACCGAGTATTGTTGCTGTTTTTTGTTAACATACATAAGACTTCACCTCTTCGCTTCACGATGAGATCTTCACAATTATCAAGTAACTTAATTAACTAATGAAAATGTGTGTGGTCACAGGGAGAGGCGGAGCAGAGATGGGAGGAGGTGGGGGTAGGAGGGGAGGGTAGGAGGGTGGGAGGGTGGGGTAGGAGGGAGGGTAGAGAGGATAGGGAGGTGAGGAAAGATTGATGGAAGACTAGAGAGATGGTGGAGGTGTAATGAAGGAGGAGGAAGTGAGGTTGTGAAATGAGGGTGTGAGAGGTGAGGTGTGAGAGGTGGGGTGTGAGGTGAGGGTGTAGAGGTGAGGATGGGAGGTGAGGGTGTGAGGTGAGGTGTAGGGGGTGAGGTGTGAGAGGTGAGGGTGTGGGGTGAGGGGTGGGGTGGGGGTGGGGGTGAGGGGTATGAGGTGAGAGGTAAGACAGGGTTGTCATTGGCCTCACAACACAAAACAAATCTACGGTATTACCTCCTCTGATTCTATATGTCGCCTCTTAACTGTCTACCTGTCTACCTGTCCTCACCTGTCACTTCATCTGTCTATTCATCTTATGGTCTATCTATCTATCTATCTATCTGTCTATCTGTCTGTCTGTCTGTCTGTCTGTCTACTTCAATATATCATCTCTTTTACCCATCAAACTCAACTCGGGGATCAATTTCAACCTTTCTGAACCAGCTTACTTACCCTTAAGACATAATTGATTCAAGTCGCCGTCAAGCTTAACCCACCTCTAGCTTAGCCCACACTTTTAAGCTTTTTTAATGGTAGGTTTTAATGGATTTTTATTCTGAGATAAAGTTTGTTATTATTATTATTATTATTATTATTATTATTATTATTATTATTATTATTATTATTATTATTATTATTATTATTATTATTATTATTATTATTATTATTATTATTGTAAACATCACGTGGAAGTTGCCTAATTTTTCTACTTTAAATTATCGTCCTTTTTAAGCTCTCAAGGTGTCGACAATCAGACTCAATACAGACTTCACCTAATGTAATAAATTTTTGATATTATGTAATGTACTCATGAATATCTGTCACTTAACGTAATACTGTACACACACGTCTACTACAAAATAGTACTATTTTTTTTTTTACTTTTATTCTGTTTATCTTTAATTACTGGCGCATATAAGTGCTGTACAATGAAACTTTATAACATTTTCTCACGGTACAGTCGGGATCAAAAGTTCATGTCCCTCCAAAAATGAAGCGGCGTCGATCCCAAATGAGTCAGGGTAAGTCAGTTCGGTGACTCATTCCCGTGACTCATTTTCACCACGGGGAGTGAACTTTTTTTCCCCCCCGAGTATACATAATCCACACAAAATACTTCCATGATGAGGTAAACTTTTTTTTTTTTTAATTAATAATACTCGATGTTTCAAATATCACGCTCAGACTAATGACAATTGCCTCATATATCACATAATTAATGGTACTTGTTCCCTGGACTTCACTGAGCTATATTACACTCCATATTGCATAATAGACTTTAATTAATGTTAACTGATGTACCTCACTCATAACTGATACTGCTATGTTATTTCCCGCATGCATCTCGCCTAGACCTCAAAGGATGCATTATTAATATATTCCACCATACAGTCCATAAATTAATATCCTTCACATTTACCATCATCAAAATATCAAATCAATAATAATAATAATACCAATAATACCAGTTCTTGAAGGTTACGAACAGAAGAAAATAGATTTGTGACTTTCTTATACATTAGAGAAAAAAATACGCAAGAGAGATACTTTTTTATTCACTGAGCCTATATGCCAAGTTGAGTTCAATCTAAACCGATTACTTTACGTCCTTAAAGGTGGTGGGCTTCTACAAGTAGGTCGAGGCGCTATAGGTGGGGGAGAGTGTTCACAGGTAGTCGATAGGCTACAGGTGGTGGTGGTGGTGGGGGGAGGTATTCTCAAGGTAGCGGAGGAGTGTTACAGATGGCGGGTTTCAGAGAGTAGCCTGACCTCTTTATCTTAAAGGCGATGGCATGAGGATCTACATGTGGAAATTGAAACAGGTTTGAATTCTTTTAGGTGGAGGGTGTCTGTGTGTGTGCTGGGAGGTGGGGAGGGTACAATAGATGCAAGAATCTCTCCAGCAAAGAATAAACAGTTATCCCACATCATCTTTCTCCTCGTCCTTGATAAATAAACAAACAAATAAAGAGCAAAAAGAAAGAGTTTTAGAGAGAGAGAGAGAGAGAGAGAGAGAGAGAGAGAGAGAGAGAGAGAGAGAGAGAAAGACTGACCACTGGGCCACCGTATCAACCTACAAGGCTTGACCCAGATCTGTTTTATATATATGCTACACGCTCATTTTATAACAGCCTTGGAGGAGAGATGATTGAGGGCTGTATAAAGGTTGGCAGCGAGGAATAGACTACTGAATGGACTCCTCCCTCCGTATCCCCCAGCCGATGTTTACTGCCATTAGTTCATACGAAAACTTTTGCATTCGTTACGAGAGTCTATGGTTAGCGTGTTATAAGATCCGTGTGTGTGTGTGTGTGTGTGTGTGTGTGTGTGTGTGTGTGTGTGTGTGTGTGTGTGTGT
Source organism: Homarus americanus (assembly GCF_018991925.1). NCBI lineage: Eukaryota > Metazoa > Arthropoda > Malacostraca > Decapoda > Nephropidae > Homarus > Homarus americanus. Next base: position 352,868 of record NW_024745671.1, on the reverse strand, counting down.
GTAAGACTTGATGGAAGGTGTATACGATAATATTAATACTTATTGTGTGTTATTGGTGACTCTCAAGATGTAATAGTGACCAAGACGCCGCTTTGTGATTGGGGCCCCATTGTCTTTGGCGTTTTGATTCGTTATGAGAAAGATCAATAAACAGAACCAGTAATCTATCTATCTATCTATCTATCTATCTATCTATCTATCTATCTATCTATCTATCTATCTATCCATCTCTTATTTCCTCCATCCATCCATCCATTTATCTATTCTCACTGAAACCTAAGGCTCACTTTTTAAAGCTCGAACCATTACTGCGTCGAAGCCTCTTGGAAAAAGCCTCTTATCAACTTATTATTATTATTATTATTATTATTATTATTATTATTCTTTATTTCCTTTTCCAATATTTATCTTTCGTTGTCTCTCTTATCTTTCATTATTTTACACTATTCGATCTTAACAAATTAAACTTTATTGAGAGGAAATATAGATGGATGGATGGATGGATGGATGGATGGATGGATGGATGGATGGATGGATGGATGACTGGATGGATGGATGGATGGATGGATGGATGACTGGATGGATGGATGGATGACTGGATGGATGGATGGATGGATGACTGGATGGATGGATGGATGGATGGATGACTGGATGGATGGATGGATGGATGGATGAATGGATGGATGACTGGATGAATGGATGGATGACTGGATGAATGGATGGATGACTGGATGGATGGATGGATGACTGAATGGATGGATGGAAATGGGAGATGGTAGAGAGAAGATTGGTGGTTAGTGTGTGTGTGTGTGTGTGTGTGTGTGTGTGTGTGTGTGTGTGTGTGTGTGTGTGTGTGTGTGTGTGTGTGTGTGTGTGTACGTGTGTGTGTGTGTGTGTGTGTGTGTGTGTGTGTGTGTGTGTGTGGTGTGTGAAAGCCTCTGTGTCAGACCTTCCTGGAAGACGGATTATGGAACTGATCGCTGGAGGCTGAGGGTTTGAAGACTCTTGGCGAGATGGGGAAATCCAGAGAGACTCAAGGAGAAAGAGAGAGGCAGGGAGAGAGGGGAGAAGAGGTTAAGGAATGATGAAGAGATAGAAAGAGAAAAGGGGACAGAAAGAGGAGAATAGGAGAGAGAGAGAGAAAGGGGAGAAGCAGGAGGGAATGTTAGAGGAAGAAAGAAATGGAGATTGAAAGGGGAGGAGGGAATAGCAGAAAGAGTGTAGATAGATAAAATAAAATAAGTGGTAAAGGATAAGAGAGAGAGAGAGAGAGAGAAGAAATACTATAGAGCAGAAGAGAGAAAAATGTCAATATATTAGCACACTTAAATCCCCGAGAGATATTGAGTTACAGAAAACGGCTAGCCAATATTAGTGGATGTCGATTATTAGGGTGACTAAGGTAAATTTTGCCTCCTCCATTAATTATATAGAAACTCGTCTCTGGATCTTTATTTACTTGACTGTGGAAAATATTTGTCGATTCCATGAGTTGTTGGAAGCATTTTCATTTGTTTTTGTTTTTTTATAATCTCTTCAATAAATGATAAAAGTTTGTTTTTTTTTTCGTTTCTAACTTTTGATATTTGATTCTTATATTTTTTTGTGTTTTTTTTAGATCATCGCGTCAGAATATGAGTGAAGGGTAGACTGGCTATATAAGACCAGTACTTATGTTTCCTTACCTAACCGCATCGACAAATCATCAATCACTCAAGCTTTTCTTGCGTATAGAGAAACTACCTGAAGTAATACGGTTTTTTAACCACCAAGGTCTCCACACGGTAGCCTCGCACGCCTGAACAACCCTCCTCACACACACACACACACACACCGTATCTAAGCGTAACCAACTTTATAATGAGTTCAACTTTCTGAGGAACTTTAACGTAAGTGTGAACTTTTCCCGCTTTTTTTTTTTACCTTTAGTACTAAAGTCGAAGGTATAAGTGAGGGATAATTAGTGGGGTCATAAATGAATATGGTGATTGCTCAGATAACACCCGAACTCTTAATTGCAGGATGATTAATCGATTTCTCATGGAAAGATAACATCGTACTCAAGTTAATATTGTAGGGGAACAAATATTACAATGACTTGAGTTGTTACGACAAAAACAGGTCAAATTGAGTAGTTAGAATCTACAGTAAGGATAAAACACACCTTCTACAGGATTCATTCACTACGAAGAAGACTACAGTACCTTAATTCCTAGCATATGACTGTGTGGTGGGAACTATTGATACAGGTCAGAGGTCAAGGTCATGAGGGGTGAGGTAGAACATTGCCAGAGGAATTTAATCAGCTATTGGTAACATGTAACGGGGTAAGGAATATCGAAGGCAGATCCTGGGTCAAAGGTCAACTCAACACGGTCTGCACGACACCAATCCTCTGAGCTACATTTTTTGGTTGGGGGAGGGGGTATGGGGAGGAGGAAAGAAATGAAAACGGTAATGATTTTCGTGCCCTGTGGTAATGGGAGAGTGCATATTCCTCCATCTCCTCCTCCGCCCTTCACCTCCCTGGTTGCCACGTTAACGGAGAGGCTCTCACACCGAAATACATTACTTTATTCATAAAATTTCGTGAAATATAAAACTAGACTCGTTTATAAAGAAATCCCATATAAGAGATAAATCATAAATGACTTTAAATTATAATGATGCAGCCAACTAGAATCTCAGTGCGGGCAACACAGCGTGAAGTATTTATACACCTCCGTGGTCGATTAAATACCACCTCAAAATTGTGTTCCGTCGCTACATCAAGGAGGAGAGCTGAGCCGCAGCGTCCTGGTATATACCCTCTGAATCCTCTGGGGTCTTGATATGGTGTTTGGTCTTGTCAGGATTTCCAATTCTCCCGTTTTGTGGGGTTGGTTTTCACCGATCCCATAATCGAAGAGTATAAGATGATCGCGTGTTTAGGTAGGTTTTCCAGCGTCGGTCGTCTATAGTGTTATGTTTCCCGGTGATTTTAAATTTTTGATGAAAGAATCTCTCTCTCTCTTCTCTCTCTCTCTCTCTCTCTCTCTCCCTTTAATCCCGCCAGGTCTGGATTTACCCAGCCTTTCTGCCACAGGGGAGTCGCCGAATGACTTATTTACGCAGGCCCGACACTCACCTGGAGTTAAGTGATGGCACACGTGCATGTACACTTACACACCTGCATAAATATACACACACACACACACACACACACACACACACACACACACACACACATTAACATAGACACACAATGGTTGCCCCATGTGTTCGAGGCTGGTCAGAGGGAAAAAAGGCATTTAAGCCGGGGTTATGTTTAGGATGTGGCTGTCACCCTGTTAACAGCTGGATGACTCCGGTGTCAGGAAATAAACCAGGAAGACCGGACGACTCGTCATCCTCACCTTGTCCATTACCCTACATACTATTTATACTTTACTGATGGTATTATACAGAAACTAGTCAATTAACTCTCACTTAAATGTTGTCTCTGAATTTCTTTTATTATACATTAACTTAATTATCATGTACAAGAATATTGAGATATATTTATCTAGCCAATTAACCCACAACGTAAATGTACACTTAAAATTGTAAGTAATTTCCTGTGGGTCCTCACGTCGTCTGGACAAGATCTCGTGACAAATAATGAGTGACGGGGACCTCACCGCCCCACAACACTATCTCGTCCCTACAATTGCCTCACATTTTTTTTTCTTTCTCACTGATGAAAATTAATAAATTTTATTATATTTTTACTTGATATTGACGTAAAAAAGGCGATTTTATAGCACTTAATTTACAATATATTGCCAATTTTCAACCCAGCTCTCGGGTCGCATGTTGACTTATAAAACTGTTGGATTTTATAATATTTTAAGAGTATGAAGAAAGTTTTTATGTCTCCTTTGCAGGGGTATTGTACCGTATCTATGGTAAGTTTTAATGAGTTAACTACAAACAATGGTCTACCTAAATATATATGTGTAATGGGGCCGCTGTTAAATGTTCCAGAATGTGACGTATCTAATCACCAGTTCAATAAAATCCAATTCAAAAATAGAACTTTAAATGCAGGGGTTTATATCAATTTGCTGTATTAAGCGTCACCCAAATGATAGAAAACTAGGAAATTTAGTGTAACAAGGAGGGTCTCACAAACAGCAGGTTGGGACCACTGGTTTACTTAATTATCTTGTGCTATACCGAGTTTCTCTTATTTCCCGTTAAGAGACAAGATAAACAACCTATATTTATATTTTTTTACGAAATTAATAAATAGTGTATGTAATAATATCACCAATTTTCATTCCTAAATATATTCATAGTTTGGTGTGTCAAGATGCATGGGGACATTTTTTCCAGGATAATAACAATATGTAGGGAAATTCTTCTGGAGTTTCCCTGCCATAACTCCATATGGTTTTATAACACAGCGAGTGTAAGTTCTCTATGTATTACAATGCTACGTCATACTCGACAAGTTTACTCCACAAATTAGACGCAAAAAGAGAGTTAATTTTAAAATAAACCTTGAGTTGGAAGTTAATAATAGCACAGAACGTAATAATAGTAACTATGTAAAAGGTCAGCGTTAACTTTGTCGTGTTGTAAGGTCACGGCTCAGGGGGTGACGCACATACTTCGACTGTGTGCCATTTTTATTGTGTTATTGAAGGCATGATAATATGCATACAAGTAAGGTTAATTTTATACCGTGGAAAACATTTAAGAAATATTACACTGAGTTGTATGTTAATCAAATAAATTCCGATGACTATTTTTTTTCTCCATTTGTGGATTCATCTGGTGTAATGAATACTTTCTATACAATGAATTCTTCAAACTTCTAATAATCAAAATAGTTTTCTTAATATTTGCAGATCAACACGGATATTGATTTCATTCACTTGCAGATATTCTATAAAGCCTAAATATTATTACCAGGTAGGAATTTATGACGACTGTGTACGAATTGCTGTAAGTGACACAATTCTCCTCAGTCCAGGCACCACTGTAGCTAAGCTGGATATAAACAAGGTTATCAGATGCTGGTCAAGTCTGGGTAACTGAGAGTGCCCCTTAAATACAGGAGGAATTCTACATTAATACCATATTTCCTGTAGCTACATTGATACATTTTTTACAGTGTTATATTTTCTGTACCTTTATCTATTATCTATGGTGCTAAGGGTTACATTGTGTGTGTGTGGGGCATATGAGGCAGAGAGTGAGTGTCAATACCGCAACGCCTTCTCATCCACGTCTTACTGAAGTGATTATCTGAAGAAATTTTAAGTAGTACCGTTATATTTTACCTCACTAATACTGTTTACAGGTGTTTTGTGTATCGTGGATATTATAAAATGTTGTTGTTTTTTGTTCATCAGAGACAATGTGAATGGTCTTTAGGTCTCATTAACACCGTATAAATATTATTCCTTTGTATATTCTTGGTATTGTAAACTTTTTTCTGCGTATAGCTAATCCATGTAAATTTTTATCAATGATTGTTATAATAAGGATGTAAAGAATTTTCCTGATTCATCTCCAACTAAACATTACGACGGAGTAGCAGAAACTTGTCCTGAAAAAAAAAACACTGTCCATTTTTCCTTTTTTTTTATTATGTTTTTTGTTTCTTTGTGAATGACACGTGAAGATTCGGCTATGGGGTTGTGCCAAGATATCAACAAAAGACCCCTGGCCACCTCCCGGACGTAGAGGTTCACACCCTTTCAAGTAAACATGTGGGCTCCTTGTTGGTCTCACTTCCCCACCACCTGGCCCGCCATTCTCAAGTAAATATGCGGCACCCGTGTTGGCCTGACTCGACCATCAGCTAGTTCCCTGCCTGTCAACATGGTTCTCTCCCCTGTAGCATGACTCTCTCTCTCGTTGATCCTGACTCCCTCTTTCTCTCACATTACAGAATAAGGTGGTGACTGTGGACGAAGGTGAAGCTTCAGATATGGGACACAGCCGGTCAGGAGAGGTTTAGGAGCGTCACCCATGCTTACTACAGGGACGCCCATGGTAAGTCAGGTGTGGTGATGTTAGTGTATTAAAGTTGGTCTGGTCGTGTTGGTGATGTGGAGAATATTGGTGTGGAGATGGTAAGGTTGTTGTGGTATTAGTAGTTTGTGTGAATGGTTTGCTGGTAGTATAGTCCTGATTGTGTGTGTGTGTGTGTGTGACGCAGATATACAAAATATTGATCGATTCTCATAAATGTATCTAGTCAATAAATACTTAGCGGATCGTGTGATATCAAATAGCACAGGAAAGGATAACCGGAATTGCTTAAACAATCACCCCATAATCTCTAACGAACTCTAGTAATCACACATTCTAAGATGATAAGTACATCCTGTTATAATAATTTACTGGCAGGATGCAGTAACCGAGCAAAATTTTCGAAAATGTAAACAAAAGCAGAGTGAAGTGGGGGTGAAAGCTGACTCAGACACGCAGGATCGTGTCATCACCAGAGGAGTATGACTCTTCCTCATAGCTTTAGACAACCCTCAGTGGAAGCCTCACACCAGGGCAGCGCAGGAGGGGGAAGCCCAATGGAAACACTTTAAATAGAGCCTTAAAGAGGAACCTCGTCGCTTCACATAATACTGTTGATATTCTCGAAAGTTGTGTGAAAGAAATAGTGATTGAAGCCACCATCAACAACACCTTCAGACATTTCGAGTAGGAAAGTGACTCGATGTTTGATAAATAAGTAAGTCCGCCATCTGTTCAGACTAGAGTGTGAGCATCTGGCCGGCGGGTCGTGACAGATGTGACAGGTGTTTGTGTCATCGTGCCTCAGAAACCAGACCAATCAGCTGAAGGTGTTGGAGAAAAATATTAACATTTGTTACATATAAACTAAAAAAAAGAAAATTTGACAGGAAATCGTAATCCACTTTTGTTTACAAGAGGCGATACCTTTGCATTACAACACTCACATCCTCCAAGACAAACTAAATTTCTGTACAATTTCTCGTATGTGGATCGATCATAATAGCCATAATATAAATACCATAAATAATTATACAAATTAAGGTTCATTACTTAGATCAACGGTTTCGTTAACTCCAGAGGTTCGAGGGTTTGAGGGTTCGGTGGTTCGGTATCACTTGTCAATTTGTTATTTTAGTACTTAAGATAATGTGTGTGTGTGTGTAAGGAATAACTTTGGAGTATAATAGTTATTTTTTTCTATCTATCTACTTCTTTGGGCTTTTTTTTACTTATCAGTGTGTCAATCTACTTAGCTCTCTAATTGTTTATCCACCTTTCTTCTTGTATTGATGTTTGTTTACCTGTGTGTGCGTGTTTGACTGACTACGGAGGATGTGAATGAGTGAACTTTTTGCTGAGGCGCATTAGGTATGGAGGTGTATTTAACATTATTAAGTAAGTGATGAAATTGAATATTATTAGAGACTAACATGGTGAATGGTGGATGGAAATAGAATGATAGAAGTTGTGGGTAGAGTAGTGGATGAAATAATGAAGAGTAGACTGTTTTTTTTAGTGTAATAATAATAATAATAATAATAATAATAATAATAATAATAATAATAATAATAATAATAATAATAATAATAATAATAACAATATAGACACAACTACACAAATAAAGGAGAGCAGTGGATAAGATTATAAATTTACTAAAATCGCTATTAATCAATAAAAAAAATCAGATAATCGTCGTGAATCCTGACCCCGATGGAAACTGGAATCGTCGTTGTGAAATACGAAAGAGCAGTAAATTACAATGTATTTCAAGTCTTCTGGATCAATACTGTGTAAAGATGTCAGTTAAATAGCCAGTAGTTAGGGTTGAGTAGGGGTAGATAAAGAGGTAGACGGCAGGAGAGCTGTGTTTTTAAATATCTGAGTGTGCGGACTGTGATAGGGTTCGTATCCCCTGTTTTGGTCATTATAATTATTATTATTATTATTATAACTAGCATCTTTATTGATCTTTAATATTTACCTCATTATCATTACCATCTTCAGCGTTGTTGCTCCTCTACGACGTCATGAACAAGAACAGCTACAAACACGCGGGCGTGGTTGGCCGAGGTGCATGAGTACGCCCAGGACGACGTGGTTATTATGCTTATAGGTTAGTACAAGACGTGGTTAAGACTAACAATTATCCATCTTAAATGTAAATAAAGAATAGTATTCAATCTGTCAAAATTACCTGAATAATTGTCAAACTGGTTGTCAGTGTGTGTGTGTGTGTGTGTGTGTGCGCGCGCGTCGGGGTGAACCATGGGAGGAGAGGTAAAACAGAGGAACCGAAGAGGATGGGTGAGGAACTGTTGAGGAAGAGGACTAAAGGAGCAATATTGGTGAATGAAGTTAAGGGGTGAAAGAAGAGGCCTTGAACTAGTTTGACCGTGACCTGGCTTGACCTTGCAGGCAACAAGTGTGAGGTGAGCGGGGAGCGGGTAGTGAGGCGGGAGGACGGCGAGAGGCTGGCCAGGGAGTACAACGTAGCCTTTATGGAGACCTCTGCCAAGACCGGCCTCAACGTGGACTCCGCCTTCATGGCTGTCGCCAGGTAAGTTGACGAGGTGTAACAGTGTGGACGGATAGGGTGGGTGTAGAGAGTGTGTGGGAGCATGAGGTGTGTAGAGAGAGAAGAAGAAAGGTGTTAGTAAGAGTATGGAAAGTGTATGTTGATGAGGTGTAAAGAAAGTGAGAGAGAGAGAGAAAAGATGCTGGTAAGAACTTAAGAGAACATGTATGGCTGTTGTTGTGAGTGTAAAGATGGAGATAAAGTCAGAGCAAAGGGACTGGTTCAGATGACGCGAGGGAGGTGAGATGTGTGTGTCGGTGGGGAAGAGAGAGACTTGATCCTGGTGTTATTTTAAGGGTGTGTAGTTCTTGGAGCAGGAGGGGTGTGTTAATGCTGATATGGGATGTGATAAAGGGTGCTGATGAGGATGTGGGATGTGGTAGTGGGTGTTTGAGGATGGGGGATGTGGTAGTGGGTGTTTGAGGATGGGGGTGTGGTAGTGGGTGTTTGAGGATGGGGGATGTGGTAGTGGGTGTTTGAGGATGTGGGATGTGGTAGTGGGTGTTTGAGGATGGGGGATGTGGGTGTTTGAGGATGGGGGATGTGGGAGTGGGTGTTTGAGGATGGGGGATGTGGTCAGGGATGATGGGGTGTAAGTGAGCGTAGATGATTTTATTGACAATAGTTATTGTAGAAGTAAGGTGCTATCAGTAACAAAAGAAACATCAAGCGATTAATTCTGCAACCAATGATTAACTTCACTCTATTCCCCTCCGATTAATTTCAACCATTTGCATATAACTATTATGAAAAAAAACTTTTATCAATATTTCTCAACTTTTTATTATACAGTATCACTTTAGCTGCTTCAAACTTCCATTTACAACTAGATGTGATTAAACGTTACAGAATCAGTTGCTTCTATATTTGCATTTTTTGTCTATGTTTGTTGCAAATTATTTCATTGGATTTTCCCTGCCAAGTTTATATTGTGAGCTTCCCCAGAGAGCTGAAGGCAAGGAAGTCGAACAATCCCAACGAGCGTAAGTTCAACGTGGCAGACTATGTGCGTCAGGAAGCCAAGACTGAAGCCTGCCTCTGCAACGTGGGGTAACTGCCGTGCTTGGGGTAACCCGAGCACTCGACCTCCTCTTCATGATGTCCACTGACAAAAACTCCAATTTGGGACATTCTCAGTCCTTGTCTTTTGGAGTGCCCACTACCAATGCTTCTGTGTGGGACATAATCAAGTTCCAGTTTGGAAAGGCTGTTATGATACCGTCTGGAACGCCCAGTTTTGACATCCGGGCGAGATGGACTTACTTACTTACAGTACCTCCGTGTGAAATGGAGATACATTGGTGTTAGTGTTGTCGTGAAGAGTTATGTGGTCCGGAGAAGAGGAGGCTTTGTTGTGCTAGGCTGGAGGGTTGTAACACACTTCCAAGTACGTCATGACTGAAAAATTCTGAATGGCTGTTTGTATTTGTGTCGATGGTTATTTGTACGTGTTCAGGCGCGCATCTCAAGTGTTGAGAGGCGTAATACTCTGTGTTCAATTATCGAAACACAAGTTATATGACAGGATGAACTTATACTAACTCAATAGCAGTGAATACGATCCTCAAACGCTAAAGTAAATAAAGTGTAAAGGCTGAACTTAACAAAGAAACAGCACATTTTGGCTTTTGCTAAAATTCTCGTACACGACTGCGGATTTTTCTCAAGTGTGAAGACAAAAAGACACCAACCTAGGTAAACAGGATGCTTATTTGTCCCGGGGAAAGCAAAATAATGACGTCATACCCGAAATAAGACAATCCCTGTAGTGTGGCGAGTGTTGTAGCTCTCGTCCCTCAGTATAAATGATCCCAGGCATCAACATCACGATATTACTATTATATATATTTTTATGTCATAACCACACTAACCTGAAGGGAATTTTTCTATTAAACTAAACTAATAACGTCATCAAGAAACTATAAAAAATTAGTTTTACAGAACAGTTTAATGAAGATTACAATACACGTAACTCATAGCCCCAAGGAAAGGGGAATTAAGAAAATGAAAACAGATGACGTATTGAGAAAATATTGACCTCCACCTGAAACTTCTATTTCAGTAAATGATAATTATGACACTATCAATGTGCCCAATTACCTAATAGTCTGAAGTGTTCTAAAAAAAAGACTAACACGTTTCTTGGGGCGAAGATAAAACCACTAGAGCCTTGTACATACTTTGTGCTTAAGCTCAGTGCAGATACAACCACAGTCGGAATTTTGAACTTGACTGAACGATATAGTTTAATATTTTTGTCAGCATGAAGGATTTATAAGGAAAATTGGTCACTATCTACGTTAAAATTGAATTCAATAGTTGTGTTGCATAACCAGTGGAACGAAAGATATACCTGAAAGAACTCCAGCCATGACTGAGAGACTGTGATACCGTATTCAGATGATAAGACAACTGAACAACAGTCAGCAACAAGGAGATTTGATTTATTTTAATACATAAGCTGAAGTTTGCTTTCAGGTATTGAATGTCACTTGCAATAAAATTTATTTATTTATTTATTTATTTATTTATTTGTGGCAGTTTTTCACAATACTAAATAAACACCTAACCAAAGAAGAATAGAGAGGTGTAGACAAATCCCTTTAAGTGTATACAAAACACAGAAATCCCTTCAGTTACTACCATATTATGACTCACGGTAAAGTGTAGAAGATGTTGGCCTTCCTCAGTGTCACGGCGATAGTCCTAACTCCGTTACGCACCCTCCCTCCACCACTAGCAAAATCTTCAGCTCTTCACTGAAATGAATATCCCAATTATTTTCTCTGATCAGCGGAAAAGAATCAGATCGTGTTAAGTTTTAAGTATGGGCGATGACTATGAAGAAATATTCTCGAACTTACATTATCACATTACCCGGTAAAGTAAAATGTAACCTAGCATAGTAATACATCGCTACGTAAGTGAGGGGCTGGTCTTATAGACATTTTTCACACGAATGTGTTTTGTTGCACGGCAAAAAATTGGTCGTTTGAAAGAGGCCTCACAGTCTGCAATGTACAATATGGTGAGTCAGTACAGACGGGCATTACGCTGACTAAACTTAGCCAAAAAATCTCCAGGATACACAAAACACATTTCCTTTCATGCTTCATGCTGACATCCTATTAGTGGAGACTATAAGGTTATGATGAGACAGTCGTAAGAAATATATGGATATCTGCCGGACAGTTATGTGTCTGATTTACCAGATACGTGTTGAGACCAGAAATTGTTAGCATTACTCTTCTCAAAGTCTAATTATACCAAGTCGACCCGCTTCGAGTCGAATATTCATCCTTCGCCATGCATGACGTCATCTGGTCGGCAGCCCAAGTGTGTGACCTGGGGTAAGGGGCTCAGCAGCTGGCCATGGTGGTGTGAAGGTCTATGACAATGCCTGATAAATGTGCCGTGTCTGGATGCACATCAAATTACATACTACACGATAAAATTTGATATTTTCATCGATTTCAAAAGGACGAAAACAGAAAATGGATTTTATTATGCGTACAGCAAATATATACTGTAGGGTGCAACAGGAGGAAGTGTAATATTTGAGAGCCATTGGCAGCCTTAAATTTAAATTCCCTAAAGTCTAAAGTTCAGCTAGGAAACTGGATGTGGAGAGACAAGTACCCATTTGTTGCGTGAAACTTGTATAGCCTAGTTATCTGTAATATATCTAGTGGCCATATTGATAAATTGAAAACCTCTACACATAATGCAGTACTTGTGACGGCACCGAGTGTGAGCTCTTTCAAGACAAGACTTGACCAACACTGGAGCGGGTTCAGGTACATTCAGGAGCCGGTGCATGCCCAGTACTTGCCAACAGTGCGTGACAGAGACGTGACCAATCGCCCGGGCGGCTAGCGAGCCAATCTTTTGGTGAAGAAGACAAATGAAAAGGAAAAGTAATCAGAGACGTAATCGATCACCCAAGCGGCTAACAAGCTGATCAGTGGCGAAGAGGATAACAGTAAGGAGTAAAAGGATTTATTGTAATAGCTTGGAGAGAGAGAGGATTGTTTTTGAGAATTATAATATTTTTTTTTAATAATAAGAATATGAATATCATAAAAATATTGATTAGATGAGAAATTCAAGCGGGCTAACAGAAAGATAGTGTGCTAAGGGATGAGAAAATCAGAAAATATGGCAAGAATATCTTCTAATACAGTGGGATGGTCTCACGTGATGATATACGAGTCCTCCCTTACTACCGTTTTCTTCCACTGTGAGCCAATGATGGCACAAAATTAGCTCTGCCCCTGCACATGGGTTAACTTGGTTTAATTAAACTTAGGACCTTCTAATGTAACATTTGTACATTGTGTATCACTGAAACACAAACTTCATACATTACTCCAGTGGTTGATAAAAAGTTACGAAATTCATAAAATCTGGAAGATAAACCATTACATATTTTGACTAAAACTTAACTTATGGGTTTTCCTTACACACAACACCAAGGCACTAGATAATAATATATACAATATTATGTATTATAGTGATGACACATGGGATAATATTAACAAATTGGAGAGAGAGGTAATATACCCTTATAACAATATAATAGCCAATATAATAACATAAAAGTGTGAAGTGTGCAGATTGCATAAAATAAATTTTGCATGTCGTTAAAGCGCGAAGATACGCGTAAATGAAAACTGCAATTATAAGTAATCGATCGACAGAGTTGGTCTCCGGTTGATGGTGGGAGACTTTAGGCTTCTTTAAAGTTGTAATCCATGGAATTTTCCTGACTAGATCTTAAAAATATTGTTGTCACTCAATGCCATTAATATATTCCCAACTATATACTGCCAGATTCTGGGGTCACTAAGTCTAAGGGGATAACTTAACTCTAATCTTAATTCCTAAGGGTCGCTGCCACCAGACCCCCTCTGGACAGCATGTAGCTCGTTAGGTAGCGGGCAGAGTGGACTAGGCATTGGGTTAGGTTTTCCATTGACCAGATCGATATGGGTGTGAAACCATAACATGTCTTATTGATTTATTCCTTTATCAAACATACTGGTAAAAACATATACATGAATTGGCCTTCCTCAGAAGAACAACGGAAATGTGGTTACCCAGATGGGCCCCAGACTCTTACATTGATGGCGGGTCATCCACCTACTTATTGCATAACAATCTGTGACCACCGTTCCTCGGTCGTTCCTTCTACAATATCCCTTAACACATCAGACTGCTCCACCTGTGTGGAATCTAGCACCGTCGGTTATCATACATAGTAGCACCATCTCAACACACCTGTTACACTCCACACCTGCAAGTATGTGACTCCTTGTTGACTTTTAGGTATACACAACAGGCACCTCGTTCGCACACCGCCCTCGGTGGGTAAAGACGAGGGCTTCACCTTAGAGACATACCAGCACTATTTCTACGCCTGGTATTATAGGTCTCTCAAGTGACGACCGCAGAGTTTCTCACGGTCTCCTTAGTTGTGACTATTCATTTGGAGTGGTGTGCTGGAAATCCACAGGTCTGGCAGGATAGCGGGGAGTAGTCACCACCTGTCGTGACGCTCAAAGGGATAATGGCGGCCGGGCGGCAAAGTACTCCGACAGCATGGAACCTGAGGTGACGGTAGAACGAGGAAGACTGAGAAATAATGCCTGACGGGCGGTTATCCCACCCCTTAACACATTCCTATTACACTTATATATCCGGCAAAGCTTTAAACTGTAATAACTTCTATTTATCAACCTTAATTATAGGGCGGGATATAGCCCGCTAGGACACTGACCTGAGGTGGCGGTAGAACGAGGAAGACTGAGGGCATTGCCCCGCCGCTCCTCGTCACATAGGCCTACAGTTTCCAATCCTTAATTTTCACTTTTGTTTCTTATGGTTCTCACCTGAACACTTTTCGCTATATTGTCACTCATGCCTTATAAACACATATTTTAATCCTAAATTACACACTAAGGTAAGGTCTTGCGTTGCTAGTTCTTGGGGTAAATTCATGGGGTTATTATATCAACGTGGCAACTGAGGCGGGTACATGACGCGCCTTGAAACAAAGGCTGAATGTTCATGGCGGGGGTGTATCAACTTCACTTAAAACTGTAATGAGGGATCCTCCTCTCACACATTGCACTATTTGAACACAGACTTAAGATTCTCTGATCACTGTACCTGTCGTGGGTATATGTCACGTGAGGATACGAGGTGTATTAAATTCATAACGACGCATACAAGATATTTCCTTTCAAGTATAGTTTCTGGATCACTTTCAACACCTCACCTAGTTCTGATACATTTATCCTTTTTCCAGATCATTGTTCTCATGTATATTCCATATGATATCTGTGGGAGTTATGTTCGCTACACGCTCACATACGTAAATAGTATGACCTTCAAACCCTGATCCACACTTAGTCTTACAGTACACTAGTCCGGCTCAACTGGACTTTAATATTCATCTTATGCATACCCTGAGTTATCCTTAATGCTATGAATACATACATTTAATATGATATAACTGTACCTGGGTACAATACAACACATGGTCTAGGAACATTGAGTAGGTGAGTTGTCCTTTATCAATGTTTCCCGTTTTCTGAGGTTCTACAAGCGCGGTGCATTTGAATGTTATATAGCGTAATATGAATTAAATGGGATTTTTAGGAATGACAATGATGTGCGCAGTACAACTAGACATTTTCATCGCGAAATTCTGACATTGATTGATACGTTTATTGAGATACAAAAAACATTGATACATCTCAAAGGGATGAAATGACATAAGTCATCCCCAAATTCTGACATTGTTCACAACTCGGACTCCTCGTCAACCAATGCTCAATATTCTGAGTTATGGTTCCACGTGGACTAACCTCCCCCCGAAAAATAATTATTATTCATGAGGCCAGTGTCTAGTGTTTTCGAAGTAAGTTCTTGACCTTATGATAACCAGTTCTCTAATTCTTAAGACAACTGGTGCTCGTAGCTCAAGCTTTTGGCATTCTTACTTGACATTTTCAAACTGGTTCTAGCTATTCTGATGACTGGTTCTTGGTATATCCTAATTCAGTTAATCTAACAACTGCTAAAATATAAGTATAATGTTGAAACATTATAATAACTAATACTTGTCTTTCTCAAGACTAGATCTTGGCATTCCGAAGTAAGAATCACACCCTCTTGCTCACACTTTCAAGCTCACCAATGAACGTGAAACACGCTGATAAACTCAATTACCTTTAGTGAAACTTTAATTAGGTCTGGTAAATGAAATACCTGAAGGATCAACAAGTCCGTGGCGACACAGGGGAGGCAGTCCTCTTGTCTCTACTAAACTTCACCCCGTTGTTATGTACTGTATGTAACAGCAGGGGGCGAGTTTAATTGTCTCATTATTTTTTTTTCACTTTTGCGGATAAGCAATTAATATACAACAATTATAGCTTCTAGAAGATCTTTGGGTTATATTGCTTGTTCTTTGTCTCATTATTTACCAATGACAGGATTAATGGTGCTTTATATTGTATACTCACAACATCCAACACTATGAAACATGCCATGCAATTTGACTGATCAACAGAGAAATACTTAAAGGAACCCTTCAATAAGCGTGGTTAGGATAGTATACTGTTGTTTCCTCGTGGTTCGTTTAAGTCAGTTTTCTGGAGACTTCATTTTACAGTAACTGTATGAAAGGATTCACAAATATAAAGTAACTGTACAAGGGGTATAGCGACCGAGAGCATACAACTATGCCTAAGAGTAACCAATTCTTACTCTGGGCACCTCAAATTGACCCAGCTTTGAAAGGGTACCTAGTGTTACAGTTGGGAAAGTGAAGGGTGGCCAAGTGTAGTGCCGGCCACACTCCCACCTTATATACTGATGGGTGTATTTAGTGTGCCTGTTGCATCGCCAAAGGGGACGAGAATGAAAAAAAAGAAGAAAAGTCGAAGGTAAACTAAACACACAAAAAAAAGAATCGGGTTGCCTAGGTTAGGAGGCAGGGAAATGAAGGTAACGATAGTTCTGTATGATTTTATCAATCTATATGGAAATAATTTACACTATCCCGAATTGTTATGCTTTAACTAATTTCTCAATAGAAATTGATATTGTAGTTTCGTAAAGTTAAGACTGGTTCCTGTCGTCAGCAAAGTTTAGTTTAGTTTAGTCGTCAAAAATGGTTTAGTCCCCGCAGTAATCAAAACACAGTGAATCATTCGAGTACATCAACGCGGCTGTTTAGTAAGTACAAATTAATTTGTTTAGCATTGCGATTTTGTTTCCATCCAAAATTTATATATTTAGGCTTATATTGATACGCTTCCCTCACTCCATCAGGCTCGGCATGATACATCTACGTTGGTAAATGAGGCCTGGTGGCTTAAGGGGCGGATCCTTAATAGAGATTTCTTTACCCCTGTACGGTTGGTCACTGGTCAGGCGATGGTGTAGGGGCAGGATGGTGTGCGCTTTAGAAGTCTCATTGAGTTTATATAAAGAATTGAATATATTTGTGTACATTTATCGATTATATGTCATTATTTATCATATGTTGGGACTGAAGTTACTGATATTTCTTATTTATGATAAAACATGTACTATAATTTTACTTATGTGTGTATGCTTTATGATTCTAGCTGGTGATAATTTTTTTTTTGTATATACACAATATAATTCATGTAATTTAAGATGGTAATACTTTGAAACACTTTCTTGTGTGTGTGTAGATTAACTGCAATCATCTGATTGCTGCTTCTGGGTAAAACCAAAATGGAATGCCCCCCCCCCCCCCCAAGGCACTGGTATGCTGTCCAAGTGTGCAGCAGAGACAGGGAATGGGCACAGCTATGGTGACCTGGTTGCCATCAGGCATGTTGAAGCAAAGCTATTACACACTGGATGCAGGTAATGGCAGCTGTATTGCTGGCAGAGATATGCTACAAAGTGCAGTAATGCAGTGCTTCCTTCCGCTTGGGCAGAGAGGTTAGGTTGTTCTAGTCTAGTCAGAAAGAAGGCTATCTTAGTAACTATCTTTGTATAGTCTGTTTGGCCACATGCACATTACTTGTAGGCTGTTGTATCAATAGACATTGACATTTTGCATACGGCTGCCGTACCTATATCTTGTGTGAAGTTATTACGGCTAGATGCCCTTCCTGACTCCAACCCACATTTAAATCTTCCGTTAAATAAACACGTAAAACTGTCGGCAGATTATCTCATCCATATAAGGCAGCAAGAGCATCGCTGTATAACAATTTACAGCACTGCATGTTGTTGTAATCCACTTTTAGGAGAAAATCGATAGATGAAAACATGTTTATTGCCTTTCAAATATCAATAAATGTTTCGAGGAATTGCATCATTTCTATTTTTGTTTTTCTGAGTTTTTCTTCATAATGATGAACCTAGGTGGACCAGCTGCCTTGGTGCTCTGCCATTTTTAGCTGTACGTGAGAGCACATAGACATTAACGCTTCTATTTTGTACATGCAAAAATTGGCAGCAGCTTTTTAAGTTTTATATAATTGATTATAAATTATTAATAAATGTACCATTGCTGTATTGGCAACAAAAGAGGAACATAACAGTTTGAGCAGCATGCACAATTTCACTTAACAACAAGGGAAAACTAAATGTAGGAAATATGCAATTCTTCCACCCGTTTGTTTCTAGTCATGAGGTAAGAAATCAAATTTCTTCAATAGAAATTTTTTGTTAAGCTGTTTGTTCCCATGATTCTGACATCTATAGTATGAACTGGATGTTGCTCATAAAGAGAACTAGGGAAAAACTAAATTACAACAGTTGTGATTCCTTCATCTCTTTTGGAATATTCTAGAGGTAAGAAGGAAGTTTTCCTCTTCAGCTCCATTTAAAACTTTCGAAATTTGCTGATTGACACTACTGTAGTTGGTGTTCTGGAGTATTACCTTTAAGATTTACACTTAATGTTGTTGATTATAATAGCATAGATTTTATACTGTCACCTGTTTTCTGTGTTAGTATGCACATTAAATGTATGGTACAGTACTGGTAAGACAAAAATCCTGTCAGTGGATTAAAATGCAACTTTCTATATGACAAATTTGGATATTTTCTATGCAGGCTTAAAGTATTTTGTTTTCTTAAAAGAATAGTAACTGTGGATAAGGTTTTTGTAATGTACTGTATTGTAAGTTTTAAGTAATCAGAGTCATCGTAGGGTTGACTTGACAGTTAAGATCTTACTGAGAAATATTTTTAGAGTTTGCTGTTGGGAACTTGAGTCAACCACAGGCTACATAACTCCGTGTTTCAACTATCTGTTGTCCCATTGATGTACTACTAAGACAAAATTAACCATTCATGTTGACCATGTGTATATCAGACTGTAGCAGTTGTTTACAGACAAGCATCAGATACTGTACAATATACCTGTACTTTACATATACAGTAAATGTTACACTCCAAAAATGCTCACCAAATTCCTGGTACAGTACAGTAATTTATCATTGCAATTTGTGAAATTTTTTTAGGTAGTGTCAGTTGTAGCTATACTGTACCACATATATTCTTGTTGTACACATAAAATGTACAGTATTGATATTTTGACGAGACTCACACTCTCTGTTTCCAGGGAGGAACGCTAAGAACAGAAGTACAGTATTTACCGGTATCTTAACACATGCAGACAAAGAGTTCCTCAGTTAGTTAATGGTTTGCAGTACTGTGTCTTGTGTGTTCCTGACCTCAGAGCCACAACACTATACACGAACCTGTGTTTCTGTACACATTTTTTGTGGTGGGAATATAAGCTTATGAAATTAATGTAGCTACAGTATACTGTACCTGCATGAGGAAGGCATTCATGCATACCCTCGCATACAGCTACTACATTTTTTTACCTATGTATGCAACACACACACACATGGCTATAAAGGAAGTTACATACAAAACACTTAACGTACACACACACTGCATGTGTGTGCCATATAGACAGATACAGTATTGACCTGTTTATTAATAAACTGCTGGTGATGAGGGCCAGAAGAACCCCCCAGGCAGAGAACTCACACACTACCGTACTGTACTGGTACACTATCACTATAAAACGCTTATGCCTCAGTTTATATAAAAACTGATTGTACATATTACTTATAGACTGTATCTACAGCAAAGATGATTGTATACTGCACGCTTACTACATAGAGAATTTTTCACTTATATGCACACAAATAGTATTACCATATATATTAGGCACAATATATATATATATATATATATATATATATATATATATATATATATATATATATATATATATATATATATATATATATATATATATATATATATATATATATATATATATATATATACATACATATACTGTATACATGGGCTGTTTTCTAATAACTTACACAGATATACGGTACTGTTATATTTTTCCAATCAATCTCACAGAGAGCTGTCTAGCTTCATCCCTTTCTCCCAGTAAATTTATAAATGTATGTAACATCTGCCACCAGGAACCAACAAGACAAGGCACAGGTGTCCAGTGTGGTCACTGCTGTAACATATGCTATATTAGAATACTGTATGTAGTGTTTTGAGTTCACAGTGTTGGAAGAATCTGCAGTCTTGTAACCTTCAACCATTGAAAGACTATACACTGTACTTCGATTTTTTAAGTCATACAGTCAGTTCTGTTATAACGCGATAGTTGTGTTCTTGTAAAACATCGTGTTATAGAAATTCGCGTAATAGAAATAACAGGGCTTATGGAGAAAATAGGGTTAGGTGCAGATTACTCGAAATCGAAAAAAATTTCGTAGTTAGCCTAACACAAAGGATAGCACAGTCTAAATAAATGTTGCATTCATATCTAATAATGAAATCATTCAGTAAATGTTACACTTTACCTTGAAAAAATATGAATATAACTTGATGGGGGAGAAGGTTGATGTTGAGGAGTTATGCAGACAGGATTTGACAGTTGTCATCGTCATCATCGGTATCATCATCATCAGGTGGAGTTTTTCTTTAGGTCCTCATATATTGATAAGGCTTTCTCTTTAATGGTGAGGAAGCTGGTCCCAGATCACTTTTTCGTTTGATCTTCTATCCAAACACTTCCCGGAGATATTCTTCTTTTCCATAGTCACAAAATTGGAAAAACAGTAATCAGAAATCACTGACGATGCTTAAAAACTCCACACGTGTTTCAGACTGATCGTGTGGTGTAAACAGAGCGCGCGGGTCTAAAACGCTACATATTTTGTTTTTCTCTTATTTAAAATTTTACAATTTACATATACTGTACAGGTATACTGTATACATAAATATTACATAAATTATTTCTGCAATTCTTCACAAACAAAACACATAAATCAATTGAACATGTATTCAGGCGCCTTTAGCCTAGTAATGTTACGACATTCGTATCACTCACTCTAAACCACGAATTCCATCCATACAGAGAGAGAGAGGCCAAGCGCTCTGTTTACATCACACACACACACAAATATTACATAAGTTATTTCTGCAATTCTTCACAAACAAAACACATAAATCAATTGAACATGTGATGTCGAACGTGAACTGTAAACACTGTGTGTGATGTAAACAGAGCGCGGGTGTAAAACACTACGTAATTTAATTTTCTCTTTTATTTAAAATTTTACAATTTACATATACAGTACTGTACAGGTATACTGTATACATAAATATTACACAAATTATTTCTGCAATTCTTCACAAACAAAACACATAACTCAATTGAACATGTGATATTGAACGTGAACTGTAAACACTGCATAACCCCGCGCCAAGCCACAACAACCGTTCGAGTGGAATCGCGTTAAAGCAAACGCGTTCGCGTTTTACAAATATTGTTCCTCTATTCATCAATCGCGTTAGAGCCAATTCGCGTTGTCAAAACACGCGTTATAGCAGAACTCACTGTACCATTAAAAATATAAGCTGTATCCAAATCTCTGACAATTAAAGACAACAGCTTTATTAAAAGATTCCACATTTGTGTTGTGTTAATGTTATCTTGTGAGATGGTGAGAGTTTAAGTTGGTGGCGAGAGACAAAGAAACCGCTCATTGTGTCCATAGGTGCTGGAGGTGTGAGAAAGGGTTACTGTCCTCCAATCTCAAATTAGGTTACATTTATTACACCTTGAAGTTCACCTTGATTATGTTGTGGTTATATATTTTATCTCCAGTCTTAGAATGCTTCTGGTGCCCATACATGTGTCATGACTGTGCACCACTAAGAGTTTGCTATTTTAATATCTCACACTTATGTTGGTGTATTGTTAGCACATGGCCATTTAGAACTTCGATATTTGTTATGATCACATCACTGGAAAAAAATAATAATTTCACCACTCATCAAGTTACTAGCTGTTTGGGGGGGGTTAGTCTATTCTTTAATACTTTGTTAAGATCTTTATTGTTAAATATTAGTACAAGAGGAAGCCAAAGTATACAGTTAAAACTTGCAATATTTGGTAGGGTCACACTAACACCCTTCTCACATTTGTTCTGGCCAGGGATTGAACCCAGGATTCAGAACACAGCAGTGAGAGATACTCTATGAATGAGAATTAATTATGTTTTGTGGTCTCATTGGAAAAGTTTAATAGTATAATTATCCTTAGCCTTTAACTCTGAGCACACACTTATGATAACATTGCACCTTATGTGTACTCTTTCTATCAGTGTTCATTAATGTCATTTATTCTTTTCACAATTTGTGTGTAAACAAAAAATAAACAATATGTTCATGAAGTGTTCTCTGTCTCGTAATTGTCAGTTTCATACTTGATATTCATTCTGTGTTTGAGAAACTCCTTGACGGTTGTAGAACTAATAATTGGAATGTCTTTTTGATACAATAAAGGGGCCTTGACAGTAGTCATGAAAATTATCCATACATGAGTATGGTACATGTAATATGAAAGAGTTTGGGTAAAACAGCTACAGTATTAGCTATATGCATGTTGTACACATCAATCCCTAAACTGATGAAAATTTTCCAATTTTTAAATGACAGTTTAAACAACTTTTGTATACAGCCCTTTTGGAAATCAATGTACTAAAAGTTTATTTTTTAGTTTATAGCAGAACTATTTCTAAGTATTTACAGCACTATGATGTTCTTTATATCTGGAGTTTCTTTATAGTCTGAGAATATTGTATCACCAGACTCTTTCTATTTTTGTCTTGCACTTTTGAATGCCAGCCAGCAGGGAAGCTTTTGCACTGTTATAAATAATAGTTGGGTCAAAGCATTTATGGTAATTAAAACAACACATTTCATGTCATCTGAAGTTTGGGAATAATGTGCAGTAGCTACACCACACAAATTAAGTCTGTTGGTATAAATTCTTTCTACAGTAAAATATAAGGATAACAATATGAGTTCATTATTGTAATGTGAAGATCTTTCTCTTCAAAGTCCTAAGTATAGGACAGGTGCTAAACATAGTGATTTTAGATTTTTGAACATGGAGTGCAGTAGTTGAATGTGTCACCGAATAGAGTTGAATACTAGTAGTAACAACATGCATACTGGATAGCTGTCAATTTTATCACAAAACAATAAACTTTGTATCAAATCAGCCATATAATATTACATTAAGATATTTGTTCATTTATCAGTATTTTTGTCAGGAAATGAAATAATTTGTGCATTTCATTCTTCCTAAAGTGCAAGTAAATTCATGTTCCTGGGTTACTAAACCATCAAAGAACCAACTTGATTGGCTAAAAGTGTCCCATTTCAGTACTGTACATTTCCATGTTTTTTTTTGCACTCCTCAAATCTGATCAGAGGAAAGACAACATTCCATTCATTTTGGTACTTGCATTTTAGTGTGTAAAATTTCTGTGCTTGCACTGAAAACATATATAACCCTTCATATTAAAGAATACTACGGTATACAGTTTGACAGAAAGGACTATATATTTTGACTTCCTATACAATAATGATATATCTGGTAGACCAAACTCCAAGAGGCATTGAAATCACAGAAGCATGGTGGCTGATTTCATGGGGTGTAATGTTGAAATATAAAAATGAAAGTGAATCTATAAAAAATAAAAAATTAGACCCAGTGAGGTGCTGTATACATTTTCATAACCAGAGAAGCCGGTGGTGATATGATTATGAAATTGTAAAACTCCTCCATCAATGGCAGAAGATCCAAATGCTGTACTGTATAATGTTTCGACATCAGTGATTATGTCTTTCTGAAATTCAAGAGAGAGAGCCAGATTAGCCTCATTCACACACACTACCCTAGCATTCACACAACCACACATATGCACCCTATTATACTCACACACCTACACACATGCACTCTATCACTCACACAGCAAGATATTTACCATCATGGCATACCTCTAATGTCAAGTGCCACACATCCTCCTCCACTTCTGAGTCACATAAGCTTCCAGGCTGGCTTGGGAAAAATTAGCTAATTTTCCTTCTTATAAAGCCCAGTTGTTGATAACTTGTAAAATTGATGTTGGTGCTTGCCGAGGCTCTTGGTGAGAAAAATATATGCTTAATGAATATATTTATGTATGTGAATAATTCATGTAATGTTTATTAAACATGTATGAGTATAGGAATTATCTTCCAAAACGTAGCAGATCCGCACTTATAGTTTGTTACATGTGATGTAGAGCAAATGGCAATAAATTATCCTGGAATAGAACAATTGTTATTAACCTTATTAGAACTTTTATTTCCTTATAAAGGTAATTGGGAATTACTGTACTGCAAAAGAAAGTATTTTCCACTACTGTAGCACAAATCCTATTTGAGCTCAGTCTTAAATACTACCCAATACTTATCCATTCATCTCTTGTGTGTCAACACATTTGTAAACCTACTCAGGTAAGCTGTTCAATACAGTGAAAAAAAGTTTTGTCCCTTGTTCTTGCGGATCGTATTCCGGGGTAATGGTTAGCCAGTGCAGTTGGCGAGTTGTCCGGTCTTCTCGGATTATTCCTTGACACTGGGTCGTGCAGCTCGTTAACTTAGTGTGTGGTTGTTGTGTTGGCGACAGCTTCTACACCTTAAACAAATTCACACCTAGGTGGCCCTTGGGCCGGCCATCCTCGTTACATGAGGGGCTTCCATTATTTATTATTATCTTACAGTACAACAACTTAAAACTGTGGCCTCTGGTATTGCCATTATGCAGTCTCAGTCTCAGGCAAATTGTGTGATTTATTTCTTGTACTGTATCATCATAATTAACTCATTATATCTTCATATATTATGTGTTACATCATTGATGAATTCCTTTATTTTCTCAGATGGTCTTCATTTATCAAATTTCTCAGCTATAGTACAGTACCATCTTTGTTGTCAATCTATAAAGTATTTTGTAGTCAAATGTGTTAATTTCCCAACTACATTATTCATCATTTACATAAAACTATACATTTAGTTTAATAAACTTCCAAAATCATGTAAAAAAAAAGTTTTTCATGGGTGTTTATTATTGTCTACATTTTTTCCAAAGATTTATGACTTAATCAGTACTCAGTCTCCAAAGGACCCAAATTTTTATTGAATCTGACAATAGATGCAGAAGCTTGGAATGAAAGAAGGTCATGGTATTTTTTGTCTCGTGCAGTATACAGTATAGTCTGCATTTAAGTGGTCAATTGAACCCGTGGAGACCAGCGTAAAACGGGAAACGCGTAAATGAAATAATAGAACATATGGGATTAATTAAATCGAGACTGGGCCGACCCTCAAACTCCACTTTTTCCGACACAATACGTATGTTGTAGTAAAAATAACATCTTAATTTTATGATGGTATGCACACACAATTAATAATTAAGATAAATATCAATATATTAGGTTTTTTCACACTTACGTTAGTAGAAAAGCTGGGTCGGCACACATGGATGGCGGCTGGTGCCGAGGCAGAGGGCAGATTAGTTGCCCTCCGGTGAATCACTTTCGCTTTCACTACTCGCAGAGGTTTGCAGGGCCTCCCAGACAAACCTCTCAAAGTCCATATCCTCACTGTCAATATCACTATCACTGATTTGGGCTGGCTGTGGTTGTGGTGGGTTGCGGGCGAGGAAGTCCTCAACACTACGTTGACGACTAGCATTGATGTTGTCGAGATAGATCTGGATATACGGCTCCATAACTTTCGTCAGATGGTTATTAGACACTTCATACCAATGCTTGTCTGGGTCGTTGTCAAGGATGAGCTTAAGTTTCTTCCCCAACTCGATGATTTCCTTCACATTATCGTGGCTTGGTCCAGGTAATTCAATGTTTTACTCTGGTGGTGGGGGTCCCGCGGAAGCCATTGTGAGTTGTGTGGGGAATAGCGGGCACAAGAGAGAACTGTATACGCGGACTGAGAACAATGAGACAGGCCCTGCTAGGTCAGCGACTTTTACCCTCTGTTGGCAGGGCACGTCATGTTACATTAGAGCAATCACAGCTAGCGGTGGAGGGAGGTAAGGGTGCGTGGCCCAATCACAGTCCGATACATCATATGACGTCAGCGATAACATAAGAGCGGCCTAATGCGCACCACTCATCGCTCTGCTTCCCGTGTATGGTCAAGAATGGACCGCGTGGGTAAAAAGTGGCGCAGCGGTCTGGACCTCTCCAGCCGCTCGCCGCATAAATGACCAAATTTACCGCGTAATTGAAGCATTTTCATTCTGGCGAGGCACCGCGTAAATGACCAAACGCGTAAACAAAACCTGCGTAAATGCAGACTATACTGTACAGTATTTATTTCAGTACATGCCCATTTTAAACATTATTCAAGCAGCTGCTGGACACTGTATTAAAATTAGAACATATTCCTTAAGCAAAAAATTAATGTCTTAGCCTCATAAGCAATTTTTTTTTGCCTGATCTAGGTCTTGATTATTGTACAGTATGGGAATTACACTTATTTCCAGGGATAAACAGTTTCAGGTGGTTATAAGCAGACATAGACCAATTTGTTTCCAAACATAAGTGCCATAAAAATTAAGTACAGCCACTCCTCGACTTACGACGGGGTTAGGGACCCAAATCCAGGTCGTAAGTCGAATTGGTCGTAAGTCAAAAATGCGAAGATAATACATAGAAAATCTAAAATGGGTCTCTTTTTCTTCTCAGCACCACAAAAGTCTCACTTTTAAGCATGCCAGCCATTTTATAGGGATTTACAAACGAAAATTTTGTCCGTACTCAGCGCAATCACTAACGTCGGGACTCGAAAATACGAAATTTGAAAAAAAAATTGGTACGACTGGGACGGTCGTATCTCCGAGTGGTCGTAAGTAGAGGAGTACCGGTAGCTGTAGTACCCTGTACACAAGTACAGAAGGGTATGGTATATGTTATACGAATTTATACTGTATACAGGGTAGTATCTTAAAGGCTTTTATTTCCTGTGTTAAGGATATTTTGATGCTATGATTCAAATACTGTTTTTATATTTAAGGTATTTATCTCCCCCCTCAGTTACCCAGTACTGTACAGTACAGTTTTCAGAATTTATGATGTTCAACTGTGACAGTATAAAATATTATCTGATACATTTAAAACTTTTCTATCTTCTTGGGTTTCTTTTTTCCACCCATTAATCTCCCTCAAGCAATAGTCTCCCTCCTTCTTTGATCTTTACAAGCATTACTAATGTCTGTTTTGCAGAACCAAATAATATTTTGCATCTCACTATACCTTGAAAGTTATATGCTATGTGACTAAAATTTTCCCCCAAAATAATATAAGGTTGTATGACATACTTCAGTACTGAAAATTATCTTTATTATCACATTGTCATTGTACAGAATTTCTTTTTCCAACTCACATCTACACCTGGTCCGGGTGATTACCTGTACATAGCCCAACACAAGGTACCAGTATATACCCAAAACCTTCCTTAATCAGGAATCAGTCATGTTTCACATGAGTTACCTCAGGTATTGTATTGTATGTTTACACTTCATTATTACTGGTACTTGTAAACATTTTCCAACATGCATCAGTACAAATAGAGGTAAACGTAAATATTCCTATCTATCGATTTCTTCGTCGTAAATAGTAAGCTACTTTCAAAGAAATAAAAAAAATATATTAAACATTACTGTACATAAAAATAATTCACAGAATAACAATTTCATTTGATAACGGCAGGTAAGTGGGAAACACTCTTTGTGGATCCCGTTAAAGCTACACTTGACAACAGTTAATAATAACATGATTAGCTTAATATACAAATTCTTACACAAAGCATCAGAGTTGAATAAGTCTTAAGAACATCATATTACTTGAAATATTAGAACATTCACAGCATAGTTTGAGTAAATTCCTCAATATAATGCATACATACAATACTGTACTATACATATTAAATGATTGTTTTATCCCAGACCACAGATAACAGGCTTGTGTCATGGCCTTCACATGTAGAGTGCAGTACAGTAACATAAAGGAACTGATGTCTTAACAGATTCAGAATTATGTCCTTGAAGTAATATTTTCAAATGCATTATTTATCATAAC
This sequence comes from Homarus americanus, assembly GCF_018991925.1. Lineage (NCBI taxonomy): Eukaryota > Metazoa > Arthropoda > Malacostraca > Decapoda > Nephropidae > Homarus > Homarus americanus. The sequence continues at coordinate 324,734 of NW_024745671.1, read as the reverse complement.
ATTAAAAACAAATATTTAAACAATCTTATAAATTTAGAGATGCCATTCCTATACTGTACCTGTATTGTATATGTATGGCCATTGTTTTACCATTTTTCAATAAAAAAGGCAAAACAAATTAAATGTACAGTCTCTTTCAGTTAACGAACGCCTCGGTTAACGATTACCTTCCATAAGATTCTTAACTTCGGTTAACGGGCAATCCCTCGATTAACGAGTTTTTTACGAGCCGACTTCAACATGTTTTCGCTTGCATTTGGCGGTCCACCAGCTGTAGTATTAGTCTGCCAATACAGTAATCGGTTTTAGGGCTTAAATTCCTTACTATTTTAGTAAATATCAAGAAGTTTATACTATTCAATAATTTAAAAAGTTTAATATTAACTTTTTTAGTCATTTTAACAATTATTGAACATAATTGAAGGTAAAGAAACTGGTTTCTGGCGTGCCATCCAGCCTGTTAACACACCAGACAGGCGTTAGTCTCTCTCTCTTTTCAGTGGAGGTAACATCTTGCTTGAGACTCTCTTACACTAAATGCTTTTTTTCTGTGTTTCCAAGCAAATTATTGGTCATTTTGAAATTTATTTTACATATTGACAATATATAATGCAGTGCAGTGTTGATTTAAAGAAAATAATCTTGAATTACACCAAGAGAACTAAAATTTTATGGGTGAAATGGTGCCATGGGGTGACTTCTCTTCCACCCCAATGCCTTCTCTTCTCCCTTCTCCTCCACCCCCATTCTAATTCCCATCATCATCATCATCATCATCCAGGAGCCTTCTACATACACACCTCAAAGTAAGTGTACTTTTCTACCTTTTTTGTTGAATTTAGGCAATTTTCGGTGAGCTGGAACCAATTACCCAAAAACCCATTGAAACAATGGTTTCGGTTAATGAGCAACCTGCTGGAACGGATTATGCTAGGTTAACCGAGGGACCACTGTACAGGAATACCCCGGTTATTGCAAAGTAAGTGTTCCTAAAAGTCATTGCGAATATTGGGCCAATTTTCTCCATACGAAATAATGCAAATAGGAGGGGATGCATTCCCAGCCAGCAACTTTCACCACATATTTTTTATACACACTCCTCATTATCCAAGGCTATTAAGGACCAGGGTTGTGTGTATAATGTAGCATCAGTAAATGTGAAGTATAAATAAAAATTATACTAATGAATGAAATAAAAGAAAAATACCGCATTGCCAGTTGGCAATAGTTTTACTACACGTTGGAGACTGGAGCAGGTGAGATCTCCAACACAACTTCCTCCTCCAACAATCTGGGCAGAAACTACCATGCACATAAGAAATGTTTTTGGGGGGCACTTTCTGTATGAATGAACGTGTGTGCATGTAACAGTAAAAAAAGAAAAAAAAGAAAATTATGTATATCTACCCAAAAATACGAGTTGAAAAATAACAATAACACAACTTGGATTGGTAGGCCAAGAACTAGGGAGATGGGAGATGTAGCTACAGGGATAGTCATTGGCGACATACCAAGTCCACACATACGTTCAAATCACACACATATACACCTATTCTTTCCATATTTCTTATTTTATAGCAACAAAATTTTTTATATGCAGGTACACTCCATATACCTTAAAAACAATATAAAAGAACACTGTGTGTGAATGAGTAAGTGAGTGTGCATGAGTGAGAATGTGTGTATACATTTGTATAAATGAGTGTAACATTTAAACTAGCAATTACCATAGCCATATGAAGGATTCTAGAATGCTCAGTGTGTTTTTTCACGCCGTGATTTGGAAGTACGTACAGGTAAAACGTGGGGTGAGCATCTTCTGCGTGTGAATTTTCCTGCACATGATTCATGTGAATAGTCCCATTAAACTTCATTAATTTCTAAATCGTGCAGGTCCTCATGCGCGTAGAAAAACACGCTTGTGTGAAGTGGGCCTAGCAGCTAGCTGAGGCTAGTCCGCGTGTTTTAAAGTGATGAATATTTTACTAGGCATGGTAAGAAGTATAATAATGATAGTCTTACTGTAAACCCATTGTTTTGCTAAATTGTTCATATTAAAGACACTACAGTACAGTACGTACTTTGAAATATATATCACTGGGAAGGTGAATTTATATTTTAACAAATGTATTCTGTATATACAGTACATTGTAAATTACTATATTTCTGCTCTACTTACAATTAAATGAGTTACTTAAATCGATTCTGTGTGTATCATCCTTTACAAGTGTAGTGGATGGATTCTTTTAATTACCACATCATACCAGAGAAAGGCTTGTTTGTATTTAAGAAATATACAGTTTTACCCCGCTTTACACGGTTTCACTTTCCGCGATTTCTCACATTCTCATTTACGAGGTACCTTGCCAGAACTGGACTTTCACTTTCCGCGGTGCATCTACTCATATACGAGTAGTGAAGTATTTTTTTTTTTTTTTTATTTAGCTCATAAAATTCATACAAATTACCCTGCCAGAATATAATTTACATTGCTGGAATTCTTACAATATGATGATCATTTTGAATATAAACATCATGGATTTTGCATTAGACATACAAATTTTAGATCTAATGTAATAATTTGGTTTACACAAAGCAAATATTTTATCGTTTGTGCAAAATATATGAAGTTTACATTCAAAATATTCCCTGACCTGCAAGGAATCTAGAAATGTCAATTATATTATCCTAACTTTAGTCTGGGTTATTATTTATTACTAAAAATGTAAATATACTATTTTCTCCCAATCGCTTCTCTGGTAGGGAGGGAAGGTGGGGGGTAGGAAGGGAGGGAGGGCGGAGGTGGGGTATTTTGATTGACAGATAGTGTCCTTGAAGAATATTTCTTTGTTTATTTACTGAAGATATTTGTTTTAGCTCATAAAATTCATACAAATTACCCGGCCAGAATATAATTTACATTGCTGGAATTCTTACAATATGATGATCATTTTGAATATAAACATCATGGATTTTGCATTAGACATACAAATTTTAGATCTAATGTAATAATTTGGTTTACACAAAGCAAATATTTTATCTTTTGTGCAAAATATATGAAGTTTACATTCAAAATATTCCTTGACCTGCAAGGAATCCAGAAATGTCAATTATATTATCCTAACTTTAGTCTGAGGTATTATTTATTACTAAACGTTAAAATCTAGTGTTTCACCCAATCATTTCTCAGAGAGGTAGGAGCTAGTGAGCTGGGAAGAGGGGGGGGATTTGAGTCCATTATTTGAATGGACATTAACCTGGCGACTGTATTTCTCTTAAATATTAATTGTGTGAGCATACCATCATAAAATTTAGATGTTATTTTTACTACAACATAGGTATTGTGTCGGAAAAAGTGGAGTTTGGGGGTCGGGCCAGTCTCTTTTGGAATTATTCCCATATGTTCTGTTGTTCACTTTACGCGGTTTTCACTTTCCGCGGTACCCTGTGGGTTCAATTGACCGCGTAAATCGGGGTACTACTGTACATGAGTACAGGCTGTCCCCAATATACAAAGGTTCGCCTTACAAAAATTCAAAGTTACAAAAAAAAAGTTCTACGATTTGATTTATAAGTGAAAAATCCAAAGTGAGGAAATTTTTTCCCAATTTTGTTATTTTTTTCTTGAGTAATATTTAAAATATGTTAAAGTAATGCAGTTTTATACTACCAGTATGCCTACTTATTTCACCGAGTTATTTCATTATTCTCTAACACTTGCTGTGTTGTTGTCTACAAATAAGCTCTCAATATGTCATCATTCTCCTACAACCCCAGTGAGTTTGAGAAGTTAGTTACATAACTTACTTCTCAAACTCACTAGGGACATGTAGACTCATCTCCACCAGCACAGTCTCTCAGCCTGTTGTGTGATTGTAGAATTTCTCCTCATTTATTCTCAAATGAAAGTGAAAGTTGATCCCATACTCATGACTGCCACTCAGGGATAGTGTGGGTATTTATTTTATTTTATTTTTTTCGGGAAATAGCCCACCCGGGTACAGATCATCGACCCACAATTGGGCCTGTGGGGCAAAAAAATAAGAGTAAAAAGAAATTAAAAATAGAAAAGAAAAAGATTATATTAATCTACACCACGAAGATGCCAGAAAACCAGCTTTTTGAAGTGAGACAGATTGTATGAGTATGGAAACACAGAAGAAGGCAGATCATTCCACAGTCTGGCTGTGTGAGGAAAGAAGGATGTATGGTAATGGGTTATTCTGGTGTGACTGACATCCACAGACAAGACGAGTGTTACGAGCCCACGGCCTTCCATGGCCTTGCCGGCAGTACACAGGATGCCAAATCCACCGAACATTGCCCGTTAAAGTACCTGTAAAAGAGAGAGAGTGAAGCAACGTTGTGGGGAAGAGATAGTGAAGAGAGATTATCAACTGAAGGAGGAAAGTTAAAAAGACTAAATGCCTTTGATTCCACCCTATCTAACAGTTGGACAGAAGAAGAGCCACCCCAGAGATGAGAGCAGTACTCCAAGTTAGGACGAATGAATCGCTTATAAACTTGAAGCAACTGCTCAGAAGTGAAGTAGCTGTGGCATTTGTGCAGTATTCCCAGCTTTTGGGAGCCAGCTTTAGCAATGTTGTGGATGTGTGTCTTCCATGACATATCGAAGAAATGGTGAGGCCTAGCATATCTATTTTAGAATTTGGCAGAATGATTGCATTCTAAAATGTGATTGGTGGGAGATCATCTAATTTGGAAAGTGTAATTGGTAAATACTGTGTTTCATTACTGTTGAATTTAACCAAGTTTCTACCTCCCCATTCGGAGATGCTGCACAGATCCGCATTGATAGATGAAATGATATCAGCTCAAGAAACAGATCTAGTTTGAGAATTAAGGGGAAGGGAAAAAGGTGAAGAAGAGTGAAGAGTAGAATCATCAGCATAAGAATGGATAGAATTAGTCGCAGTGTGAAGTAAATCATTGATAAAAAGAAGGAAGAGAGAAGGTGAAAGAACAGAACCCTGTGGGACACCACTATTGGTAGAGAAAGAGCTAGAGATCGATCCCTCAACAACAACTGCCATGGATCGATTCTCAAGGAAGCTAGAAATTAGAGAACAAAGTAGGGGAGAGAAACCATAATAGGGGAGTTTAGAGAGCAAAGACTTGTGCCATACCCTGTCAAATGCTTCGGAGATGTCGAGGGCCACGACGAAAGTTTCCCTATAATCCCTAAGAGAGGATGACCAAAGATGGGTGCAGTATAGCACACTTTACAGTAAGTCTTTGGTACACAAGGAGGCAGCATGGCTGTTTCTGTACTCAACTGCATTCACTTCCCTAAATTGTAAACTTAAGTACCCATTTACAGCTGGGTGAATTGGGAACACCCGGGAATCGAACCACCAACCCTTCGAATAGGAGGTCAGCGCTCTATCCATTTGGCCACTGCGCTCCCACATTCAATATATATTAATACCATATGTGGCAATTTAAAAATTATTCTATATTTTTAAATTTAACACACTTATTATGTACTATAAAGGTGTAGAGTTGAAAAAGAAAGTGTGGAAATTGAAAGTGAACAAAAGTATGGAGGTGTGAATGTTGCCGGAAATGCATGAGAGTGAGTCTATTGATAACATACTGATGGCAGTGTTTTTGCCATGTTAATTTTGAAAAACACAAGATCTCACCAGGGGTCAAAAGTGGATGTTTTTTTTTTTCATGGAGAACATATCTTCAGTTACAGAATGGGGATCAATGCATTATTACTACAATAATATATTTATTTTATATGTTGGCTTAGTGCTTCATACAGTTCACTTTGTTTCAAATCTTGTCCAGTTTTTCATAAGTACAGTAGATATAAAATTATTACTGTATTGTACTGCTTGTATTTTACTTAAAATTATTGTGAACATAATTTTTTTTAAATAAAAGCATATTTTGTGGCATTTTACGATATTTTTTTTTTCACAGGAATGTATCTCAGCTTTTATAATTAGAGTCTGTGGGGAAATATGCTCCATTTAATGAGTACCGTAATTAATTTATGAAAGGTTTTCAAGAACAAAACCATTTTGTAAATCAGGGAATGCCAGTACAGTATGTGTATGCCATACATTTTAGGGAAAATTTAAATATACAGGTGCAGTAAAAAAAATTTATATCAAAAGGGGTCCAGACCAAGTACAGTACTTTTTGGATGTGTTGATTTTTTGGAGAAATAGAAAATGGCAATCATAATAAAATAAAATTCCTTGCAGTCACAAATTTGTACTGTGTCTGTCCTTAAACTCAATTACACCAGCCAACAGAGAATTCGCATGGTTCATAAATTTCCAAATGGCCAGAAAGCTACTTGGCTTTCATCATAAGTTGTTCAGAAAGAGGCTTACCTTCACTACATTTTTATTTGATCCACTCAAAAAATTATATTAGCTTTGGAACCTAGCTTTTCTTATTGACTTTTGCTTCACAATTCCCTTTTTAAAAATTTGTCTTGGAAAAAAAATAGTTCTTTCCGAGACTTGAAATCATAGGTTGTGGTGGTCCCAATGTGATATCATTGACAAAATTGCTCACTGCTTCACCAGAGTAATGTATAGGAGACAATAACTGAGCATTTCAAAACACTGGAGAGGAGGAGGATGACCAGTTCAATGCAAAATTCAAAATATCTTCTTGTACCTGTATTTAAGTCATCTCACTCTGGGATTTTTGAAGAAAGGGCTATTCATTAGACCGAATATTCATTATAACAGGGTTTTACTGTACATTTTTTCTTATAAAAAAATTCAACTGGATTAAATATACGGACGAGTGAGAAGATAATCATATTATAAGCTATAAATGAATAATAATATATCATTACTAGCCCAACTAAGCATAAGTGAACCTACTATATGGACAGTTTCATTTTCTTATGATAGTTCATGACTTAGTAAATGAAACAAAATTTTTTACTACTGTATAGTGTATATCTGAACTTATTTCCTTAAGTTATAACAATAAAAAGAAAAGTAATCCTTACTTAGCACAACTGTCAGACATATACCCATAAAATAAGAGAGACATACATAAACCACTGCCATGCTCAACTCTTGAGTGCTGGTAAAATTTAAAGATTCTTTCCCTAAAATCTACAATGCATATACCATACCATTTAAATATATGATAAAAGAGTGACCAAAATTAAATTCTTGTATCTTAGCCTAAAGTATCAATGAAGCAGAAATTTTACAACACACACACCACCAATTATTATAATAAAATAAACAGTGTTTACAATAAACAAACTGATACTACCAGGAAGAATTTGTTTAACACATCATAAGAAAAATTACCTTCCTGCTAAAAAAATAGTTTGGGACTTTGTCCTTACTCTTTATAACAATAAAATTCTCTATAGCCTTAATATATCTAAATATCTATGATTACTTCACAGAAGTAATAAACATTTGCAGAAAACTCACCGGATCTGAGAAACTATTCATTTGCCAGACTAAAACTGCCACTGTTAATCATATCTTTATATCTAGAAATAGTTATATTAACTTTTTCCGCTCAAAAAGGCTACAAAAGTTTTCAGTTATATAAAAAACAAAAATAATCCCACATTAACCCTCAACAAACACATACTAAAATATAATATGGCTAAATTAGCAACCTAAAAATGTTTCATGGAATGTACAGTAAAACATTAACATAAAAACATAAAATTCAAACAATTTATATACTGTAGAGTTGCTGCAAATTATAACTCTTGATTACCACTTGTTGTAAAGCTTAAGGTACAGTGAATACCTTTTTTTAGTACTGTACAGTAATAAATCCCTAATGTAAGAAAAAATTATGCAGGAATGTTCTATATTATCAAATACTGTACAGGTACAGTATAAACTTTCTGTGTATACCTGTATACTGTACTGTACAGTACAGCACTCACCATATCTGCACCTTAACTAACTTGATTCTCATTGTTATTCTATAGAAAGAAAAAATGCTGGAATTATTATTGATGTAATACTTTCTGTAATAAAAAGTCTCTCCAGATAAATAAGTCTTATCTATCTAATGAAAAACTAGAATTTCAAAGTAAGTTTTGAAAGTGTAGAATTATGCACCATTTTTATTATGTAATAACACTGAAGGTGCTCACTAGAGAAATTACATTGCTTTATTCTGGTGGCACTAATAACTGCACAATTAAGTATTTTTACATAATACTTGCATACCTTTGCATATAATGATGAATCAATAACTTGCATGCACAAAAGTTCAATGTCAGAGCCACAATGAGGCTTATTATTACAAATCTTAGTCATAACTCAAAAATATTTGGTAAGATCCCACAATAAACAAAATTAAAATTTGACCCCACATTTGTTTCTGAGTCTGTAACAAGAAGCCAATATCTTATTAATTAATATTTCAGGTTCATATTTGAAATGCACTGCAACTCATAAATACAGTAAAGCCTCAAATAACGACGGTAATGTGTCCTCCAATATTGCAGTGTAAGGTGAATCATCATATAGCGAATCAATAATTACCATTAAAATAAAACAATAACAATGAGATACATTCCCCAGTGTGACCTTTTTACCCCCTTTTCCCCCAAAATAATACAATTAATGAAAAATGCAAACTATATTCTTTAAATAATGTTTAGGAATGCACTTATACAACATAAATCAATAATAATAAGACCACACAAGAGGAGATGGGACTCTATTGTTGTTGTCAGTGTTTACACCCATAATGTCAGTTATCCATCTGAAACTGAAGAAAATAAGACCCTGGCTGTTGCTGTTATAAAAATAGTGTAAAAAAATTTGTATGTTTTAATTAATGCTATTTATTGTACAGTAAAAGTAGCCACTGATGTTAAAGAAAAAAAGAGAGTGATAGTGGAACAGCACCCTCAAGGAAACCGCATCATTTATCTTATTAAGAATATGTCCAAAATATTCAATATTGTTTATTACTGAATATGTATTTGATTGAATTAATGTTCATATATGCGAAATGAACAATGCAATTCATTAATAATACGTAGATTATTAAAACACACTAATGCATCTGTGACGATGGTTCTACATAAGAAACTGAAGAAAATAAGACCTTGGTTGTTGCTGTAGTAAAATTAATGCAAAAAAATGAATACTGTATGTATGTTTTAAGTAATGTTATTTAATGTTAATAAATGGAACAATAGAAGTAGCTAACCATTATGGTAAAGAAAAAACGAATTTGATTGGGAACGCCAACGCATGTTAGTGCGTACATGTGAAAACATCGTCAATTCTCTACATAAGAATACGAAAGCAACACTTATTACTGTTCACATATGTTTCAAATAATACTTACTAATGTAAAACAAAAATTCTACTCAAAAATGGTGGTAAAGTCTAAAACATAAGGACAGCCAATGAATGTTGTGCGAGTTTTTATTCAGATGACGAAGTCATCAGGTTCAACTCTGGCTGAAGCTTTCCATAAAGATATCATAGCTGTTGATGAAACTGTTAATGAGGCTGCTTATGATGCTGAATTTTATGGTTTAGGCCTTCGAATAATAAAGCTGTCGAAAGAACCTTTCACAGCCACTTTTCTTTTTCTCATTGTACTGTACATCTTTATGTAGAGGTCATATGAGCTTTTCACGTCCCTGTTAATTTTAATGCTTCGTTCTGTTAATGGATCCACTTCAGAAAATATGTTTATTGCTTGCTCCATATAATATCCACAGACCTCTCACCTTTTTCATATAAATTTAACACATCTAGTTTCTCAGCTAAGTTTATACACTTTCTTTTAGCTTTTGAACCAGCACTACTGTCACTTGCTCTCTTGATCATGTTGAATGGGGATGCAAAAAATGCCAGAAGAAAGCTAAGAATGTTTTTCTCCTTTTCCTGTTCAGATGCATGAAAACAAAGGGCCCGGCAGCCTCCGTGCGCAAAGTTTTTTTTTTTTTTTTATAATACATATCAGGATTTAGTTATTATTTATACCTTGTATATGAAAATGTGATTTTACTTTATTTTTTATAATATTTTTGTCGTAAATACAAAGAAAATAATGGTGTAAATTGAATTGGGTCCTAAATTAACCAGGCTCTTAAATATGAATCGTCGTTATCGGAGGCTAACCTGTACAGTATGAAATAAATAAGTCTCTTGAACAGTAAAATATTATTAATGTTTCTCAGACCAGCAGTGACAAGTGTTACATCAGCAGAATAAGTAATAATCCTCTATGGGTCTACAGTATTCTGACTAGTGTATTTGTCTTCAACAATTCTTTACAATAAGCTACGCATACCACCAGATTTTAAGGTACATGCACTGAAACATACATATTAATACTGTGCAGATAATAAATAATGGAAGATATCCTATTTAAGCTGAGAATAATAATATTTTTATTGAAAAATATTCATGCTAAGTTGAAAGTCACTTTTCTTACAGAAATGAGAAAAAATGGTAAATGTAAAGTCAACATAAAAGATTGCTGGAATATTATCCTTTCAGGTATTTAGGAAAATGTCTTTTAGTTATATTTATATGTCTCTTGAACTCACTTTGACCCTTAATGTTTTATGACCTGTCTGAGTAAAAAACTTCTTACCTATCAGTCTTGCTTAGGGCTTTCATATATCCTTGCTACCAAAGCTCTTAATATATTGCCAGGAAGTTTCTGATTCTCTTGTATGAGCTTATCTAGTGCTTCTCGTATCCTCTCTGCTAACTCCTCTGGGGTTTCATCAGGTCTGTGATATATTGGATCTCCAAGATGAGCCCGAAGCTACGGAAAAAGCTAAAATAAATAACTTCTCTGAAACAAACATCAAGGTATTAAGAGTTTCATTACCAACAAGCACTATGAGTCACATAATTAATCAATGTCCCAAATATTTCTTAGCAAATATCACATTTAAAAATTGCCATCACCACGTTGTATATTACCCCCGACTGAATATCCTAATATCCCTTTCTTTCTCATCTGAGGAAAATCAAATGAAAAATGACTTCTTGCAAGGGACTAAAAGCACCATAACCCATTAATAATATTTACATCTCATGTATGAATGATATCTTCCAGAGAATTGATCCTTATACTCAAATCCAATACAGTATAGTCTGGATTTACGCGGATTTTGTTTACGCGTTTGGTCATTTACGCGGTGCCTTGCCAGAATGAAATGTTTTAATTACACGGTAAACTTGGTTTTACGAGGCGAGCGACTGGAGAGGTCCAGACCGCCGCGCCATTTTTTACTCACACGGTCCATTCTTGACCATACACGGGAAGCGGCGCGGTAAGTGGTGCGCATTAGGTCGCTCTTAATTTATCGCTGACGTCATATGACGTATCAGACTGTGATTGGGTCACGCACCCTTACCACCCATGCATTCCCTCCGCCGCTAGCTGTGATTGGTCAAATGTAACATGACGTGCCCTGCCACCAGAGGGTAGAAGTCGCTGACCTAGCCAGGCCTGTCTCATTGTTTTCAGTTCTCCGCATATACAGTTCTCTCTTGTGCCCACTATTCCCCTCACAATGGCCTCCGCTGGACCCCCACCACCCCAGAAAAACCTTGAACCTGGACCAAGCCATGATAATATGAAGGAAATCATCGAGTTGGGGGAGAAAATTAAACTCATCCTTGACAAAGACACAGTCAAGCATCGGTATGAAGTGTCTAATAACCTTCTGTCGAAAGTTATGGAGCCGTATATCCAGATGTATCTCGACAACATCAATGCTAGTTGTCAACGTAGTATTGAGGACTTCCTCGCCCGCAACCCACCACAACCACAGCCAGCCCAAGTCAGTGATAGTGAGGATATGGACTTTGAGGGGTTTGTCTGGGAGGCCCTGCAAACCTCTGCGAGTAGTGAAAGTGATTCACCAGAGGGCAACTAATCTGCCCTCTGCCTCGGAACCAGCCGCCATCCACGGGTGCCGACCCAGCTTTTCTACTAACGTAAGTGTTAAAAAACCTAATATTATTGATATTTCTCTTAATTATTAATTGTGTGTGCATACCATCATAAAATTAAGATGTTATTTTTACTACAACGTACGTATTGTGTCGGGAAAAGTGGAGTTTGGGGGTAGGCCCAGTCTCTATTTCAATTAATCCCATATGTTCTGTTATTTCATTTACGCGTTTTTGGTTTTACGCGGACCTCCACGGGTTCAATTGACCGCGTAAATCCAGACTATACTGTACAGTAATTATTTTTCAGTAATACATAGGGACATGACATACAGTACTTCTCATAAGACAGTATCCTTAATGTCATCTTCCATTATATACCCACTACAGTATAAGAAGTCCAAATGTTTCTGAAGTAATCTTACATACTACTGTACTTTACCTTTTAAATTTATTTGTTTAGCACAAACAACATTGTCTTACTTCCATATGGCATCACGAAAATTGTGACCAAGTCCCAGGTTGCTAATCTGACTTTCTGCCTCATTTACACACAATTGCAGGGTCTCAATTGTTTCTCCTACTATTGGCAACACAACATACATATTGTTTCTCACTTTTGATCTTTTTTTTTAATTTTTGCATTTATAGTTCTTTATTATTATTATTATTATTACTAGAGTTGTTATTATTATTATTATCTTTATTATTTTATTTTGTATTATAAATTTTATTTACTATGAATTATTATTATTAATACTATTATTATTATTATTATTATTTTTGCCCCCCAGGCCCCGATGTGGGTCAGTGACCTGTGCCCGGGTGGGTTAATCCCCGTAAAAAAAAAAAATATATATATATATATATATATTTTATTACCAGTACCTTCACTCTCATTGTGTCACATCAAAAGAGAAATGTCTACAGTGCAAAGCATCTGAATACAGTACAACAATGCAAGTTAATTGAAGAGTATTAAATCCCCCAGTGTGCATGGTAGAAATAATCAAATTTAATAGACTCCAACCCCCTCTAATTCACCCTTTATTTAGTCAAAGTTTACATTAATTCATACATTTTGGACAATGTTGAATTAAAAAAAAAAAAAGACACTGAGACCCAAATGACTGAATTACACTGCAGTTGTAAAATTTATCCACACTTCTGATATGTTGAAATTTGTTGCCCTGCATGGCAGAACACTGCCTCTGGCTGCAAGCACAACCGGCACTGGGTTTACACAAGTTACACATCCCAATACTGTACAGTATTCTGTCCAAGCACATTTTATTAAAAAAATATTAATATATTTCCTCAACTAGCTACTATTTTTTAATACAAGTCCACCAGATGTTAAGATATTTAAATACAGTATAAATCTATACAGTACAGTATATTACATAATAGTAACTGGGGTGTCTTGTTTGTTTTAAAAATGTACTGTACAGCCACAGTGAGCTTATGTTACCATACAACATATAAACTAATAATCCCTGTATTGATGCCAAAGGAAATTAAAACAATTTTTTTTAATTAAATATGAATGGTAATTGTATAGTATATTTGAATATAATTGTCACGAACTATAAAAATATAGTATCATAGTTAAAAAGTGAAATAGGTGGAGTAGGTTTGGTTTTTTATGTTATTAATTACCGGTACCTGATTAAATTGCTGAAAAATTCCTTTATCTCAACAAAATGTCTGAAATCATCAACCAAATTCAAATATTTTGGATAATTTGGGCTCTTTGAGTAATTCAATAATGGTAGAGCCCCGACGATGTCAAATTAGAGAGGTTCAAGTGTAAACCGATTCAAGAGTTCAAAATGTGGCTCAATCTAGTGAGAAACTATCTTGGCTAGTTGGGTTCTCAAGCTTATCCAACGGGTCACTATTGTCCCCACATAAGAGTTTTCAATGTTTGTTATACATAATGTGAAACAATGACAGTACACACAATTTTCCTAAAGAATAACAATTAATGCTGGACTTCAATTCCAAGCAATCTAAATTTTCATAAATTTGTAATGATGTGGGAACTTTTTAGGAAGTGTTGCATAACTAAGGTTAGGGGAAATATTGTCTTTTACTGTGCAAACTTACTGAAGGTCTATCCTACTAACATGCACTGAACACAGTGGCTAAGTCAGTCTTACAAACTGCCGAGATGTCAGAAATTCACTAAGGATATCAACAAAATAAAGCATGGAACTACATCATAAAATTACTCATTGCCAGAGTCTGTAACAAACCAAGAAATACATTTAGCAATGATTATTAGGATAAAAAGAGGGAATTCAGCTGACCAACAGGCCTTTAAAAATATGTTTCTAATGCATATATATACAGTATAATAATATAAAAATATACCATGAGGCAGCTAGAAATGGAGCAAATTTTGGGTATGCAAAAAAGGAGTAGCAACAGCCGTTAACAATACCTTGACTGGGAATCCACCATAGATGGGAGCACAGGGAAATCTGAAAGTCTCGTAAAGTGTTATCCACAGTTTATGTGGCCAGGACACAGTGCGGAAGGCTTCTCTTAGGTTTTCGGTGAACATGGGAACAACGGGCTGGAAAAAACATTTGAACTAAATTTTATATTCTTTTTGTTTACCACATTCATACAAGAGTTGAAATAAGTGATTTTTGCTGTATTCAATATCATTTAAGTGTTCAATTTTTTCCAATACGCCAAGGATCTGAGGATGCATCCAATGCTTTATTATTAGTCGATGTTCTGATGTTTTCAGTCTTTTTTATATGGTCTATAGACCCTAAATATAATATTTAGCTCTTCCTTAGGCATGGAAATTTTGTACCAAGATTACCCTTTACTTTTAAATTCCAAAACTTCAGTTGCACTTTCATTAAATATAAATATTATCATCATGCTTACTATATTGCACCTTCATAAAATAAATCTCATGTCCTTCATCATCTGATTTCCGTAATAAAACATCTGTATTCATCAACAACAACCCATAGTAAAGGTGAGACAGTGGAAAACCTGTAAGTCTAGCAGCCAAACAAAGACATACTCACCATTACATCACCAAACTCCACCTGCAACCCAAAACTATTTGACAAAAGCTAGGGCTGTGTAATAATAATTAGAAAGGGTCAAAGAATATTAAAACAAAAAAAATTACCCTTCTAATATTTGTTCACGAGGTTACCATTGACGGTCTTGACAGTCTGGCTGAAAGCAGTGAACTGAGAATTAAAATTCAGGTTTCTAAGACAAATAGTGGACCAAAAATGAATTAACCACTTAAGATGAATACATTGTACTGTATTAACAAGTCTACACATATTGGATATCCTACTGTCAAATAGTCCAAGTCCTCAGGGCATTGACAGGTTCTGGCCATATGATACTTGGCAGTGGTTGTGATACATCTCTCACTGGTCACTCCTAAGGATCTAAAGGTCATAAATAACTGGGGTTTTAAATTTCTTGAAAGAATGGGTGGAGCTATTGCAGCTAATTTAGTGGGAAATGTAATAAGGCTGATAAGGGAAGTGAGGAAAAATAGAAGAAAGGGAATACTGTACAGTAGATGACACTTGGTATCCTGAAACAGTCATCAGTGGAAGAAAATATCCTTTTGACTATCCTATATTTATTCTACACTAGAACTTCCATAACTTACAGCATTTGCCCCAATGGCTACTTTGGCAAAACCTGCTCGCTTGCCCCACATAAGCTGGTAATTGTGATCTGAGAACTGGGCTTCCCGTACACCTCCAGGAGAAATGGAGAGAATATGACCTTCTGAGAGTGTCTGGATACATGAGCTAATGGTCCCTGCAGTGATGTCAAAAGCTTCAAGAATAACTTTCCAACCTGAAAATGACAGAAATACTTTTACTATATGATTGAGTACTGTACAATACACTTTTTTTTATATCTCCAAATTTTATGAGGCAATATGAAGAGAATATAAAGCTTAAGTAATAATTCCTCAGCATGCAGCCTGTCTTTTTTGGGAGTATTCACAAAATGGCTTTCTCCATTTATAAATTTAGTCAAGGTGTTACTCGGCTGGGCAACTAAAGAAAGTAATATCTCTTAAATGTGAATCCTCAGCCTCCATATGGATATACAGTAGTTTTATTATGCAAATGTTCATCACCCAGATCATGTACATTGAGCCAACTAACCTGGCACTTTCTCTAAGAACCTGTCACCCACGCAGTGCACGAGCCGCCCTTTAACTATGATGGTTCGTGCTACAAGATAATAGATATCCAGAGGAATGGCACCATGATAATATATTATGAGGCAGGGACCACTATCAGGGAGGTTCTCCAAACCTTTCACCTCATACCCTGTTGGAAAGAGTTAATGGTAATGGCTTACAACACCACTAGGAAAAATAATTATCACATATATCATTTGTAAGAATTTTTTTGAATCAATACAGTAGATTGAAAAAATAATTACCTATATAGATTTCATGTTTACAAACCAATGGCACAAAATATGTGTCTTTATGGCCTCAAATTTAATGGCTCCTAAATTTAGGCTTAATCTCGACTTTCCATTAAATCTGGATGTTATTAAGAATTAGACTAAATAGGTTTCAAGTCAAAGATGTATCCAATGGGCTCAAAGTCATAATAGCTCCCACAGGGTCTCAAGTCATTATGGCTCCTAATGGGCCCCTAAGTCATAATGGGCACTAAATTTAATAGCACACTCAAAGGTTACATATAAATTATTTATCAAATTAGATTCTTATGTGAAGGTTCTTGAAGAATTTCTCTTCTGTGGCATGATAGGGTCCAGTTTACCCAAATTTCCAGTTTAACAGTTAACTGTAGATGAAAAAGTTGTTCATGAGAATACTGTACTGTACTTTATTATATGACTATTTGTGTCGGGGGGGGGGGGGCTATTTTTTTTTATGAGTGGATAATTGTTCTGTGAGAATATTTTATTATATGGCACTATATTATCATACGGATAATTTTAGGGATACATATGTATAGGGTAGGTTACCTAATAAAGCAGATGACTTGCCAGAAGTCTAGGTATTGGTGGGAATTTTGAGATACAGCCGGTTCATCAAAGAAAACCTTTGGAGTTGTCACATGGGTAGCCATAAAATAAGGGATATGGTTTGATGTACAGAAGGCAGTGAGAGTTGTAATGATACAGGCAATAGCCAAATCTTACTTGTGCACTTAGTAAGTCACCCATTAGTCAGTTAAACTTCTTGCTATTTGCATCAAGGCATGTCTTCATTAGCCAAAGGCTCATAGCTCCACCCATTTTCCTTACCCATGTATCAACTGTACCTATTAGCTATACTGTATAAACAAACAGCCTAATGAACCATGTATACACATTCTCCATATGTCCCAAAGCTTGCATGCAATCATTTGAACCAAATTTGTATATTTTAACACGAAAAGTGTTGTAACACTTGTAAATGTTTGATCAAAACTGGCCCTGCAATAGCTATGGTATCATGTTAATGAGTCAGACACACATTTAAATATTTTGCTAAACAGCCCTCAACTATCACTGGGCAGCCCACAAATCTGTTCTCTAAAAACAAAAATATAGGTACTACTTCTGTTTATTTTTCTTAAGAAATTACATATGAAATACTATTTACCATGCCATATGTAGCCATGAGCATCCCACACCAGAGAAATAAGGTAGCGACCCCCAACCCATGGGTCACGCTGCTCCAATGTCTCATGCAGGACATTATACACATTTTTTCTGTAAAATAAGTACAGGGGTATTAGGTGAAAATATATCTCTTATGGCATTATTTTATTTATATATCTTCAAAGCAGTAAGCATCAATGAAGAATAATTTAATGTGAATGTTACTATTATTACACACACAGTGCTATAGCTAGTATATATACCAAATAAGCCTTTAGCACACTGACCTTCATGCTCCTCCTTTACTCCATAAATTCATTCAACTAAAATTTAGTCTACTACAGTGCTACTGCTGAGGTACAGTACTAAAAAATTATTCTCTTCTACTTCTTCCTTCTCCTCCTCCAAACATCTTTTCATTTGGTGTTGTTTAGCCATCTTTTCTACATTATTACACTAGCCTTTCCCTGCCTATCAGAGGTCCACCTTACATTATTGCAGTCAAAATATAATACTGTACAAGTCTTGCCTATTAACATAAACATTGGAAATAATACCAGTCAGTACCCTGTTACTTACCGGGTATATACTGGGTATAATTTTTTAATTTTTCTTCAGTTTATGAGTCCCACCTTGGTGACAGATTACTTTGTGGCTACCTATTTCTTCTTCTCTTACTTTTCATCTTAGTTGTACCTGTATGTTGAAGTACTGTACCAAATGCAAGCTTAGATTTGAGCACTTTTTATCTGTATTAGACCAAATAAAAAACCCTGGCCAGTCATCCATAATCTTGCACAAAGCTGGTCAACGTCACAGCTGTTCCAGCATTCAAATGTGATTATAAAATTTTTCATTGGAAAAGTTGGTCCATTTTGGGGGAAATGATCTGCATCTAAGGATAAGGTTCTTCAGCCCTCATTTAAACCACTCTACTGTACATTAAATTAGGTGAAACAGAGGACTGAAGTTTGGTGAGACTCTAGGTCATGAGGATAAGCCCTGGCTGGCATATTCTGCTCCTGTAAATCTGTGTTACTTTAACAAAATACTCATCAATCTCTGAGCATCAGTCAACAAATTCAAAATCATTTGGCCCATTGGTGTGGTTTTTTTTTAACATTGTGGCAAACATATAAAATTCTTTCCACCACTGGAAAGTTAGACTCACAAATGGCAAGTGCTAGTTTAAACAAAGCATAAAATGCTCTGCAACCTTAAAGGTACAAATTGCTTTCATGACATGAATAAATAACAATAACTATTGTTTATACTGTATTTCAATAAGTTAACACCTACCTTCTCTGATATATGTAGAGCAAAAATGCAGAGAAGTAAAGTAAAATTAATATCATGGCAGGCAAGATAAGCATGACTAAGATGGCTGGGTAGAAGAGAGACCAGACCCATCCTAGGTACAGCAGGTCCAGCTGGTGGCCTGTAAAAATAATGCTTCATAACTGTATGTGTTAACACATTATTGCACCAAATTATAATCCTGAAAAAACTTTTCACCAGCACTGTATAAGAAAAAAAATACATTTATTATATTATAGTGGTAGTTCTATGTTTTCCTTTCTGTTCTTTGAAGATATTATGTTCATGTAATATGGCATATCCCAACTCCTTAAGTGAGATCTGGGCTAATAAGAAGTTACGAAAAGAAATAAAAACCAACAACATCGATCAATTTCACATACCTGTATTAGAAAAATGTTCTAGCATTACAAACCTTAAACTCATGTTCTAATACATACAATACTGTACTACTAATATCATATAAATTACATCATTGGATTTTACTTAACCTGAAATCATGCATACAGCCATTACTCACTATAAATTACTTTTTCTCTCTAACACACAAGAAAAAACATGAAGGACTTCTGAGCTCTTGAATAGAAAACAAAAGTATCAAGCATCTACAAATACCACAGCAAAAGTTTTCACTACCCATTAACCATCTTAATATACCGTATATACAGTATCCATTTAAAGCGAGTTCAAGGTGAGAAACCACTGCAAATATAATTCAGCTAACATAGGTAGGTGCAGGGCAAAATATGGAGTAGCTAAAATATTTGTACTATACACTATACAAAATTTTGTGCAGCATCATAGGATAACCTCTAAAAAGAGGAGCAATTTATTTTTTAAATGAGGATGTAAAGGTGAGGGAGAAAATTATGGGATTTGGGGTACAGTAAGAGAGAGGGAAGAAATAATACCTAGGTAATGTACAGACACCACACTGTTTTATGTCTCAATATGACTATGGCATGTTCACTGTTTGACGCACTAGAAAATTATAAAAGGGGGATAGGGGGCATCAAATCCCATTTTACGGCCAGGGAATAAAACAAGTGATGCATGAGATACACCACCAAGTGACCACAGGTAGGCCCTACTGTACTATCCATATAGACAATGGTTTGCAGCAAGGCTTCCATGCATCTAGCCTTCAATAAAGAAGTGTCTATATGTTCAGTGAGTTCCAGCCACTAGACTCTGCACAATCCAGAGGCAATAGTAGGTTCTGTCTAGGTGCTTAGCAGTGGTGTTTCTCACAGGTGACTGGCAAGGCCTCCATAGGGCTTAAATGATGAATTGATCATGAAGCCCATTTGTTGCAGTAGAACCCAACACCAGGCAGCCCTTGTAGTACAGTAAGATCTCATATTTCGCACAATTTCATTTCGCACTTTTGAATTTCGCGAGCACTACCTAATGTAAGCAAGTCTTATATTTGGCGTAAAATATTGTGAGTTTCGCGAGATCTAGCAAGCCGAATGCAAGATCTAGCAAGCTGAATACTGGCCACCGTCTCGAATGACGTCACAGTCCTCATACCAGTTACAGTCATTTCTGCTACAAAGCGTGTTTTGCCAATGCAAATTGGTTGTAACGCGATTGATGAATAGGGGAACGCTTTTTGTAAAATGCTAACTTTTGCATACGAATGTTTGCTAGAGCGTGATTCCATCCTCAATGTTTTAAGCGTGGCACGGGGTTATGCAATGTTTACAGTTCACGTTCGACATCACATGTACAATTGATTCGTGTCTTTTGTTTGTGAAGTGTTTTTTGAGTGGTATTCTGTAAATTTCGTTCTTTTTTTGCAAACTTAGCTGTTACCCATAAATACTGTATAAAGAGAATAAGTAAAAAGAATGTTTCGCAGTGCAGACTAATAACGGTTTACACCAGCGCTCTCTGTTTACATCAGTTGAATCGCACGGTTTCTGTTGATTGCTCCGTGATTTATTGCTGTTTTCTCCAATTTTGTTGTGTTAATGATGAATATGAAAAGACAGGGTAAGAAAAATATTTCCAAGAAGCGTTCTGGTGATCAAATTGCCGGTGGTGAACGTAAAAGAGGTTTACAAGAAGGCAACTATCCCGTTGTATCCGACGCCATCCTAGCTACCGCCCGGGCTATATTATGTGCTTTTTTGGGTGGTGCTACCACCTGTCGAGTCAAGATATTGGCCTCTACCTCTACTGGGAGTCCCACTGGTGCTGGTGGGGGTGGGACAGACCCACCTAAGCGGCCAAATAAGGAAAAGGAGAAGCGGGACTATTATAAGGGAGTTAAGTTTGCCAAGTACTCGATGCAGGATAAGCAGCGTGTGATTAAGTTACTTGAGGAAGGACTTAAAACTAGTGTCTGGAAAGCACAATCAGGCCAGTAAAGGCAGAATTTGTATCATTTGGAGGTAGTAAATGGGAAAATCAGAGGTTGATGTAGAGTGGCCAGTCTATATTGTTATTTTCCCCATTAGTTCATGTATTTGCATTTGGCGTATTTGAATTTGGCGCAATTTTTCCAGTCTATATTACTCGCGAAATACAAGATCTTACTGCCTACTGTACTGTACTAGAAAATTATCAGAAAATCATTGAGCTCATCAGGTATGACCTCCTAAAAACCAGCCTGAGTTAATCTATTAATCCCTTTAATAAACTGAATACTGTACTGTACCCTTTCCTTGTCCTTATGCTGTCAGCTTCAAGGAAAACCAATTTATCCAAAGAATTAACAGATTATCCAGGCTAATATTAGAAGGGCCTGTTTGCCGAGTTCAAGGACCCCTTGGTAAGTCACCTACTACAGTATTATTTGAGCTGCCTGGCTAAGAATGAATATCTTACTGAGGGGAGCATTGGTGTCAAAATTCATCAAAACTGCATATACGTACAGTACAGTATATATAACATAGGGGTTGCCTCTTTAAGGGGGGTGAAGGACCAAACCATAAAAAGACATCAAACTAACTTAGATCTGCTTGAAATCCATACTAAGCATTTCATTATTTTCTTTATATATCTGATTTGGACACTCAAGTTGTACAGTGTAGCTAATTAATCAGTTGGGAGTTCTGTCTGAATCAGGACAGTTGACAGAATGAAATGAAAGAATAACTTAGAAAATGACATATGAAGAAAAATTAAATTTCCTAGAATGAGATGAAGTGGGTGAGCCCAGGAGAATGAAACTAAAAAAGGTGTTATCATGAAGGAATGTGCAGAGATGTTTAAAAAGTGACATGTGGATAACCCACCCCTCTCTGGTATGTGGTATTGTACTGCTTAAAAACAGATAAGACAAAAGCATATGCATTAAGAATGAATGTCATCATGTACAAGTCCAACTGACCAATGAATGTGCTTGTCGCTGATGTTATATTTATCACCAGGGAGCAGAAACTTGTCATGTCATCACAGTTCATTGCTGTTGGCCCAGTGATATACACTTTCTCCTGAAAATGTTAACATGTCAATTATAGTAAAATTAATGGATAAATCTAGAGATGCATCTTATATCACCTGAAAAGGTTAACATGTCAATTAGCTTAAGAAAAATTAATGTTTCTTTTTTAATAAGTCCTGGAAAAAGTTACATCGTTAATGATAAAGTCAGCAGACAATATCATCATACAGTCTGAAAAATTTATCACAAACATCAATTTAACACATAATTATACAAAATGCTCTCTCTATATAGCTACTGCTTTGTATATTCATAAATAAATAAGCCTATCAAATAGGACATACAGTATATTGTATAGATTCATTATAAAGAATGGGTTATTACTGTAGTCTGTTGGACAATACAGTAGTATGAAAGAATATTTGTGAAAAAGCCAGCTCATGTGAGGGCTTGTTACCATCAAATATAACTGTAGATAAATGAAACACATATGCAGTACTGTGCCCTACCCACCGGTTAGAAATTCTATAAACTAAGGATGAAATGACATATAATGATAAATTAATAGGGTATCAATTAAGCTACATTAGTAGACTATGGTAAATAGGACTAGGTCAGTTTATTACGTATCACCCAGGTCCTGACTTTAGTCAATTCAGTGTTCATAGTTTTCATCAAGGAATGGAGGTCTGAGTTGCTGGCATAGAGATTACTATCGTCTGCAAATAAGATGTATTTTATGAGTGTGATGTGTCACTATCCAGCAATCACTACGGAAGAATATGCTAAGTGTAAAGAAGGTTGTATGAATATCAATATCACGGATGTACAACTGATTGATGTACCCTAATTGAAAAATAAGGTATTGATTTTTAGATGTAACAGGTACGTATATGTGTATTTATATTTTTTGTGTCATTAAACAACATTAATTCAAACATTGTGTTTTCCCTTTGCTTTTTATTGGACGTGTTCATAGTGCTCAAAATATCTAAGACAGTCGGATGAGCGGCAGCCCTGGTCCGAGTTGGTTATCTGAGATGGGCAGAGTTGGTATGTGATGGTCCGAGTTGGCGATGAGCCAAGTTGACGATGGACCGAATTGGAGTGCAACCGCTTGAAATACCATAGTGGGTCAGTTTTGGTCTGTTTTCCATAAATAAGTAATCAGCTACTCAGCACTGTTGATCAGTGGCAAAGAGGGAAAAAAGTAAAGTCCATGTGGGACGTGGCACTATTATATTGAAACTTGACAACAGTTCTATACTGTATAAGACATTATTTTTCTCTAATACTTTTTGCCTCTTTCTTGAAATTGTACATGAATTTATTAATTCCATGGTAAATTTACAGAAACTAGTAGCAGTAGCTTTGCACAGCAATTTAAAACACCCAATCTTTTTTTGTATGTTATTAGTATTTCATATATTGACTTCTTACTTTGAAACATGACGCAGTTATTTTCTGTGGCTGGTATGGGGAGATTGGGGCTTCATGAGCTTAGACGTTACGTTGTAGTGGATTCCTCCCCTACAAGCACCGAACCTTCTCGAATTCCCCAGCCTACGCCTCCAGCGCCGCCCACGGAGCGGGGGTCAACTATCTACCCACGCCTACCCCCGCCTTATAAGGCCTGACACCGCTGTGACCACCCTCTTTTCTACCCAGTGCCACCAGCAAACAACACCTCTTCCTCCGCGCCTGCCGCTCCCGCCAGCGACCTCGGCGTCCCTCAAGCCGCGTGCCCTCACTCTGGGCACCCTCACCACCCGGCTCTCTCTACTCAACGCTTATTACCATGCTACCTACCCAGCAACACAAGCTGCATTGTACATCCAATACAATATGTATACAGTGAGCACATTGTGAGTTTCCTTTCTCCATCCCATCCTGAGTGTGACCCCAAACATCTCATACATGACTACTGTTGTGTCATCATAGGTCACTGATTAGGGTGTTATCTTCCCTGTCACATATTTACCACAAATATTTGGGCCTAAAGTGAATGACAGCTGGGAGCATCCTTACAGCTATACATAAATGCGTCCGATATTCTTGACAAATATTAGGTATATAAAGAGTGGTACCGGGTAATACCTACTGTTGAGTTGACAAACATTACACATAAGGGAGAGATAAGGGAGACGTTCTTCTTTCTCTTCAATGACTTCTTTTAGGTATTTACGGTCAGTTTACACGAGTTTTATCATCGAAACTGAAATCATTTTATTACTGTAGTACATATGTGTATATATAAAACGAAATAGATATATTCATAAAATGTATTTAACACCCAAACTCTTAGCTTAGAGGTGTTGATGATAATGGAGACAATGTTATACCACAGGGCCTTGAGTTTCTTATCTAGTTTTATCATACAACAGAGGACCAATTGAAATTTTATCAATGTATGACAAAATTAGAGAGGTCCAAAAGAGCTTTATTAAAAAAAAATAAAACCAAAATATTAGAACGATAAAAAAAATTCATTCACACGTTTTTAAGTCATGAATTTTCTAATCATTCTTTTTTACATTACATTTAACGTACAAGATATTAGCTCTTACTTGAAATAATTTAGATTAACATTTCATTATTTTATTAACAAATACATGGACTAGATTTTATTACTTTATGTTTTAACAAGAATTACTAAAGTCTTCAGTGGTAGGAGGCACGGCACCATCAGTAGAGACCTTTAATAGTTAATAGATATATATATAGAAAACCAGCTGAAGTTAAGTTACATTTAGTGGGTCAATATATTAGTAAGGCTTCAGCTGCTTTAGTAAAATAGACATGTTTCTGGTAGGGTTGACTGGTGGTATAGGGACGGGCAAGAGTACTGTCAGTGCCATGATCCAGGAGATGGGAGTCCCGGTCATTGATGCTGATCTCATTGCAAGACAAAGTTAGTTATTATTGTACATGTTTTGTCTGAGGTTAAAATGTTGGTTATTATTTCAATTGTTGCCGCTAAATGAATCTCTGGAATTTTATAGTTGCTATCATTCGTTTTTTATATTTCTAAGAATTCTTCACTGGTATTTCTGGCACAAAATACGTTTAAGTGAGATATTTAACATATTATTATGTGTTCAAATTGGTAAATTTATAGTAGTGCACCGTTCTTTCTTTGGATATTAGTAATATGTGTAAAAAAAAAATCACCAAAAGCCAACCAAACCTAACCTAATCAGCGGAGCCCCCTGCTTAGGTTAGGCTAGGTTAAATAGAACGGTGCACAAATATAAAAATATCTGAAAATTTCCCCTTCACTTGTTGCCACTAAACAAATCTCGTGAATTTTATAGTTAAAATCGGTAATTTTGACAAATGTAAGACACTGCTTCAATGGTATTTCTAGCGTAAAGTACGTTTAAGTGGGATATTTAACGATTTTATTATACTTTCGGATATAGCGTGCCCTTAAGTTATAAACTACTGAAACATTTAGGTCTCCCTATTCTGAGAATTTTATACCCCAAATTTACCATTTGGAAATGGAAAATATCAACACAATCGAATTTAATTGATTTTATATACTTTTCAGTCTTCGTCTGTGAAGAGATGTTATCTGTGTGAAACCGAGTTAATTATGAGTGTGTTTACATCACACATGCGCAATGTTGACTGACGTCTTCCAGTCATGACCAATGATGTATCAATCTCATCACGCGATTTTTTTTAACCAATCACTTTTGAATTTTTTCAAAGGAAGCATTCTGGGTACAGATTTGAATTTCAATCACCAGTCTGACAATGGCCGTGGTGGAGGTTGGGTGTGATTCATACTCCTACAATTATTTTTAGTTTATTGCCGAGTTTTACGAGAAAGACGATCATGCGATCCAATTCCTACGTAATCACGGTGTTCTCCCTACGTCTGTTGAGTGTTAGGTTAGTATAAGCTAGGTCTACCAGGGGTCCGGAGGCGGAGTCCCCAGCTAGGGGTTAGGTAAGGTTATGTTACGTTAAGTTGTTAGGTTAGGTTAGATGACTCGTTTTTGTGTTCTCACCCACCCAAAAATCCCGATTTCCCAGGCTCTCCCCCATTATTGTTGGGGGGGGGGGGGGGCTAAAAATGATGGTCGGATTCGCTTAAAACACACCAAAATACACTGGAAAAACATATTGGTCAATCCCTAGGAACTCATGTCCAAAAGTAAAAATTTACCTTTTTAACATTTTATTATGTATGTTCGAACTGAAGATACACACCCAGCATATTAAATGATGTGGCGGTACACACCCAGAACATCGAACGGCTGTGGAGCTCCCCTGGTTAGGTTAGGTTGGCTAGATTGGATTCAAAACTGTTTTTCCGGTGGTTTTTGATGTATTTGGAACACTTTTAACCTTGATTTTTATAGCAAATCTCTAGATACTGAGATGAAAGGGGGCTTATCTCAGAAGCTATTGATTTGCACCAGAAATTAAGGTCAAATTCGTTCATAACACATCAAAAAACATCAGAAAATCATAGTTTCTACTTTTATTTCTTATATGATTTCGTATAGTGGCAACAAGTGAAAATTTACCAATTGTTGTTCCTCATTCCACATAATTTGCCTCAAGTTATATAAGATACAGTAATCTGTGAATTCCTTTTGCTTTCACACTTTCATAATTATCAATATAATTGACACCTTTTGATTTTCAGAATGGTAATAGTTTGCAATATCTACCTGTTAGAAGGAGACACTTTAGGAAGAAATTATTTTGAAAAATTTGGTAATGATGGAAGAGACAGCAGTAAAAGGAACAATTGCACCAAGTTTCTGGAGATGCTATGCTATTTACATGAAACTAAACACGAAAACACAAACAACAATGGACCTAACCTAACTTAACTTTTCTAACTGGAAACCCCAGACCCCTGACATATTAAGCAGAAATTAGTTACAGTAAACCCTTGCTGTTCACAAGGGTTAGGTTCCAAGGAATGGCGCAAATTGGCAAAACAGCGAATAGCAACTTATACTACCTTCGTGCACTAATGTTTACCTATGCTGTGTATAAGAAACTTAAATCACCAATGCTAGTTACATTTGTTTGTGGAAGTTTGGAGCTTGATGAAGTGGTGGTTGGTGGAGAGGCGGGTGGTGAAGAGACGCACAGCCGGGAGGTGGAGCGTGGCCGGGAGGCGAGTGGTGAGGTGGGGGGTGGCTGGGAGGAGGAGGGTGGAGCGGTGGCAGTAGCAGCTGACTGAGTGAGGGAAGGAGATGAATCAGCTGAGTGAGCGGCTGGTTCTTTCTTGAAAAACACCTTGATTGGTATTTGTTTCCTCTTGGCTTTGAGGTCTTTAAACATTTCCTGGTAGGGAAACAATACCTGGTTGATTTCTCGGACCATCTTGACGTTCCGTTCGATGAAAGGGTCAGTTACCACTTTCACATGTATTTCTTTCAAACTGTAATTATTATAAGTTTATTTTCATTAGCTTACTCACAGGATATCTTCTGTTGACAGTTGTGGAGCCCGGCAAGAAGGCATGGAAGAAGATCAGAGAAACATTTGGAGATGAAATGTTCTTAGAGTCTGGTAAGTACGACTATGACTAGCTGAATATAATTATAATACAGTATTGACATCTCATACAGTATCATATGTGTATTTGAAAGAATCTCACAAGATCAGTAGATTAACTTGCGCTGTACAAGTACCGTTTGTTATTAAGTATTAATTTGAAAGTTGTAATTGCTTATCCATATTCAGTCCTGGATACCTTTAACTCCAATCCTTCATAAGGTGGTGTATATATTTTTTTTGCATTTGTTACACATACAGTAAGCTCCCTGTTATTCGGAATAATTGGTGCAGAGCGGTTCCAGATTTGAGAGATTTCTGGGCAGAGACAAATTATCTTATCCCTAGAAAAAGTCACACATTCCTGGAATTTTTCTAGGCAGTGATAAATGTTTCTACGTCTAAACTATGCATCTTGCATGGAGCACTGCTGTTATAGAGGCATAACTGTAGTCGGATAGACACAGAGCTATATTTATTTATGCAAACACTACTGTACATGTACAATGCTCTATATTTTAAATAAAAAAAATATACTACTGTTTACACTACTGTATGTTGTACTCGCCAGCAGATGCTGTTGTCTTGAGCTTGTGATGCAGGCAGGCCAAATGGTGATATGATGATACAGGATGGTCTGCTTTTTCCTGTACCATCTACTTTGGCAGCTGGTGCTGTCACTTTCCTTTCCCTAAATGAAGGAGGGAATGTACACACTAGTGATGTCACGGTTGTCAGATTTCAAAGCTCCTCAGTTGCGGTTGTCAGGAAGTCACAACTGTGCGGTTGTAGTTGTTTGGTTTAACTTTAAACTTTGATTAATGCTGTAACCTTTGTGAACTTTTCAACTTATCTCCTGAGGATTTTTCCCTGTGAAAAAGCCATAATTTTGGGCAACATATTACTCTACTTTAGTGTACTGTACAACATGTATTCAAATATACTAAGCTAAAGGACTAAAAATTTTATCTCAGTGCAATCTATGAAATATTTATACTCATATTAATCATTATCTTGCAAGGGTTCCAGCAATGCAAGTTATATTCTGCCAAGTCAAGTCTGTCACATTTTAGAAGAGAAAAACTTCAATCCTAAATCAAATTCATCCTGTAAAATTCATCCTGTAAAATTATGATCATTGCCATCTTGCCTCCCTGCTGGCTGGGAGGAGGGGGGAGGAGGTGGTGGGGTGTTCACAGCCAGTGAGGGGAGATTAGTTGTCAGTGGAGGGGGAGGCATGGTGCAGGTCAGGGACTATTAAGTTTTTCTCTTATAAAATGTCACTGACTTAGCAGAATATAACTTGCATTGCTGGAATTCTTGCAAGATAGCAATTAATTTGAGTATAAACATTCCATAGTTTACACTAGATATAAAAATGTTAGTTATTAATTTAGCACATTTGAGTACAAGCTGTACATTAAAGTACAGTCATGTTTTGCCCCAAATTATGGCTTTTTAATGGGGAAAAACAAGAGGTTTATGCTCATCAGATTGTCCAATGCTACCATTGTTTACTTTCCATGTGTGAAAAAGGTTACAAATGGTCACCTGTAATTAAACAAGTTACTGTAAAGATCTAAAAACATTGTTCACTGTATCTATTATTTTAGCATATTGTACATAAAGGCAACACAGTACTTGGAGGGCCCCACTGCCTAATGAATTTCTCAGCTCAACCCTCGTTTGTGATTGTTTCCCAACCAAAACAACCGCGTGGGTTCGTGCGTTTGTTTCAGTTGTGGTGGTTGTGATAATTTATGCGGTTGCTCTGCAGTTGTGGTTACAGTTGCGAAGTTTCGTGACTTCACTAGTACACACACTGTATACAGTGATCCCTCGGTTAACGAGCGCCTCGGTTAACGAGATTTCGGTTAACGAGTTACCTCCCATAAGATTCTTAACTTCAGTTAACGAGTTTCTTACGAGCCGACCTCAACAAGTTTTCACTTGCATTTGGCAGTCCACCAGCTGTAGTATTAGTCCTCCAATACAGTAATCGGTTGTAGGGCTTAAATTCCTTACCATTTTAGCAAATATCAAGAAGTTTATACTATTCAATAATTTTAAAAGTTTAATATTAAATTTTTTAGTCATTTTAACAATTATTGAACATAATTGAAGATAATGAAACTAGTTTTATGCGCGCCATCCAGCCTCTCAACACACCATACAGGCGTCAGTCTTTGTGTCTTTTCAGTGGAGGTAACATCTTGCTTGAGACTCTCTTCAACTAAACGCTTTTTTTCTGTGTTTGCAAGCAAATTATTGGTCATTTTGAAATTTATTTTACATATTGACAATATATAATGCAGTGCAGTGTTGATTTAAAGAAAATAATCTTGAATTACACCAAGAGAACTAAAATTTTATGGGTGAAATGGCACCATGGGGTGACTTCTCTTCCACCCCAATGCCTTCTCTTCTCCCTTCTCCTCCACCCCCATTCTAATTCCCATCATCTTCATCATCATCCAGGAGCCTTCTACATACACACCTCAAAGTAAGTGTACTTTTCTACATTTTTTGTTGAATTTAGGCAATTTTCGGTGAGCTGGAACCAATTACCCAAAAACCCATTGAAACAATGGTTTCGGTTAACAAGTTTTTCGGTTAACAAGCAACCTTCTAGAACGGATTGTGCTCGTTAACCGAGGGACCACTGTACTGTACATGCACCCTATACACAATAGCCTACAGTCGGCATACATTATAGTACAGGGGGCCCCCCAAATTCGCGGAGGTTATGTTCTCAAAATGGCCGCGAATCGCCAAATCCGCAAATAAAATTTTTGGCTTGGGGGGGGCATTTTTACTTGTGTACAAAGAAATGTGTATTCCCTTTATGTGTTTGCCCTTAGGACAACTATTTCTTTTACCTGTAATATTGTATATGTGTGTGTGTGTGTGTGTGTGTGTGTTTGTAGACACACACAACACATGCAAATAAATAATAATTGGCAAATCCTCTCGTAAATAATCAGAAACAAATTTATTAAAAAATTTGAAAGTCTACCCTCCAGTCTGTGCTCTATTAATAAAGTACAGTACTGTACTAGAGAATGGACTTGAGGGTAGACTCACATTTTTAATAAATTTGTTTCTGATTATTTGTGAGAGGATTTTCCAATTAATATTTATTTGTAGTGTTTTGTCTGTGTGTGTCTACACACACATATTTACATTGCAGGCAAAGGAAATTACTGTTTCTAGAATGAATGGCTCCCTGTTCCAGTCGCAAAAATGATGGCAACTTTAAAACTACCCACAGACATTCTTGGGTACATCCAGGGTGTCATCCATGAATAACCGAGAACCGCGAAGTAAAAATCCGCAAACTTGGCAGGCCTCCTGTACTGTACGTATGGTACTTTCACACTTAATGTCACTATTCACTTTTACGTCTTAACATTGCTTTAACGGTATTCTTGGCTGATTGTATCCTGATACAGTACTGCATGATACAACCGGTATGCAAAAACAGCAGTGAGTGAGTGAACAAGCTTGTACAATGGCAGCAGACATTGAACTAAAAGTGTCACAATACTAGAGTTTAAGGAAATAGGCTGCAGAAGTGCAGATACATCAGCCATTCATAAGAATCCCATGCAAATCACATGACAGTAGTAGCCAATCATAACTCAGGAGCACTCGGAGCCTACCTACCCATGTGCTGGCAGGTGATGCAATCTCTCGGAAGTTCATTCGAATGCCTGGAGCAGAGAGATTTTTCTCAGAATTTGTTGGAATTGTAAAGAAAAATGCCTGGTAATGGAAATTTCTGGGGATGGAAGATTCCAGCTTACAGTACAGTATATTAATTTATTTTTTATTTATTTTGTTAACAGCACAGTATACTGTATATGGGTAGTTTCTATTTTAATTCATTCCTTTTTTTTTTTAATATTGTTGTACAGCAGTGGTCCCTAACCTGTGGTTCTGGCACTCGCGAAACCATTTTATGGAGCCCGCAAGGATTTATTAGAAAATTGTGAATTATATGGGATTCTTTGAAAGAGTGAAATTATTGCAAATATGTAATAACTTGGTACAACTGTTGTGTACAGGACGTGTGTATTTACCCCAGAGAGAGAGCCAGCCTTCTCACTGGGGTAAATACATACATCCTGTCCAAGAGTAAATGTAAAAAATATGTAACTGGTAACAGCTAGACGTGTAAAACTGCAAATAACTGAACAGTATATATGAGATTTTTGTTTCTTGAACGTAGATCCAAAGTTTTGGCTCTCTCACTATATTTACGTTGATAAATGTGGCCTAGAGCCTCCAAAAGGTTGGGACCACTATTGTACAGCATATAGCTACTGTCTACTGTATTGAGTCACATTTTTGTTTTTTTTATGAGCACAAGTGGCTTGAGTTAAATACAATAAATTTTACATTGACCTTGGGGTTTTGCTTCTACAGACCCAGCGGATTGTAAATCAAATACAAGTTGTACCTCTCTAGTCCGGCAACCTCGGGACCTGACCGGTGCCGGACCATGGAAATTCACCCGTTTCCTAGATAGATAGTGACTTGTGCTTACTCTTGGAAGCACTAGCACCACTTTCTCTGCTTCATAGTCTCTTTGAAGACATATTGAAGGGTTAAATGTCGTACAGTAGCTTCTCAAATTTCGCGAGTTTTTAATTCAACATTTTTTATTGGAACACACAAAAAATAAATAAAAAATTTTGACGGCGGAAACTCGAATTTCGACGGGTTTGAACGGCTCACCAACGTTCAGACGTGCACAATCGTGTAAACAGCGTCATTTCTCTTATGTACAAAGGATTCATTATTGTTTATTACTGAATGTCTTTTTGATTGAATTAATGTTTATGTGTGCAAAATGAGCAATGCAACTCATTAATAATACGTAGAATATTAAAACACACGAGGAGACGAGACGGCTTTGTTTTCGTTGTTTACAAAACCAGTGACTGACTGGTTCTACATATAAAACTGAAGAAAATAAGACCCTGGTTGTAGCTGTAGTAAAATTAATATGGTTGTTTTAAGTAATGTTATTTAATGTTAATAAATGGAACAATAGAAGTAGCTAACGATAATGGTAAAGAAAAAAAGAGAGATCGCGTATGTAAGTGCACACATGTGAAAACATATCGTTATTACTCTACATAAGAATATGAAAGCAACACTTATTTACCGTTCATATATATTTTAATTAATGTTTCTGATTTTTTTTATTGAATTAATGTTTGTGTGTGCAAAATGAACAATACAATTCATTAATAATACGTGAAATATTAAAACACACGAGGAGACGAGACGGCTGCCGGCATTGTTTTCGTTAATGCTTACAAAACCAGTGACTGATTGGTTCTACATATAAAACTGAAGAAAATAAGACCCTGATTGTAGCTGTAGTAAAATTAATGTAAAAAAATTAATATGGTTGTTTGAAGTAATGTTATTTAATGTTAATAGATGGAACAATATAAGTAGCTAACCATTAATGGTAAAGAAAAAAAGTGAGACTGCGCATATGTAAGTGTGCACATGTGAAAACATATCATCATTACTCTACAGAATGCCGGACTAGAGAGGTACAACCTGTACTGTACAGTAGTTTATCAGCAACGCTAAATTTTGATTAGCAAGTCCCAAAATAAGGATGCAAATTTCAAGTAAAATTAGTTGTTATTATATACGTATATTCATATTGTAGAAATTGGATAAAGAAAAAATGCCTGTATAAACAGTTTATTGACATGTCTCACAGCTGATAATGTCACTGCCAACTCCTCAGCCGGAAGGAAGTGGTGGTTGCAGCTGTATGAAATGAGTGCTATGCAATTCAGTAATTTCTTTTAAGGTAATTTTAGAGACAAACAGAGCATGTTATTCCTTACATTTCAGTAAAATAAAACATTTATTTATGTCTTCACTATTCTAAATCAGTGTGTGTCGATGCATGTGACATCAGAAGTTTTACCTTTGGTAATGTTTTAAACACTGCTTTATATTGCTAAGCTTTCACTATCTATTGACTTTGTAACATCATTACTGTATGAAATGTGTTTTCTGTATTATACATGTACATTTTTTACTTGAAGCTTGAATATCTTTCTATATAATATCCTCATAAAAATGTTTAAAAATTCTTGGGCAGAATATTTTGCACTTTTTCTTGCATGTTTCATAGTTTCATACAATGGAAAGAGTGTGTTTTGCATGGATTATGTATACACATTTGGTATTACAATTCAGTGGACTACAGATTGGAGAAGCGTGGATTAGGTGGGATTTAATATACGTATGTCATAATATATTCAGGCACTACTATGTATTCTGTAATATGTTGACATTAAACCTAATATACGTATGTCATAGTATATTCAGGCATTACTATGTATTCTGTAATATGTTGACATTAAACCTATGTACTGTATTACCAGTTTGTATTCCATTTGATCAGGAGAACTTGATAGACCAAAGTTGAGCAGCCTGGTGTTTACTGATGCAGAGAAGAGAAAGACCATCAACAAAATAACTCATCCAGAGATATATGGTGAAATAAGGCGTCAGGTCTTCCGCTACTTTCTGAAAGGTTACCTTAATGTTATTTGAATAACTTTATGTGAATTTGTGAACTGTACAATAAAGCTAAGACTCTTTGATTAGGGATGTATTATCAGCCATTGTCAATTTTTTATTTTGCTTCTCCTTCTCTAATTTCTGGGGTGAAATTTTTGCCAGGGTCTGTGGTAGACCTTTTAAGTTTACATTTGTAGAGTCCAGTTAAATTTATGTGAATACAGTATCGTGGAATGCCTCTGCATTTAGCTCATTGAGAAGGAGTATAATGTATGAGATGAAAGTCTTAGGTATGTCAGTGTATTGTTGTATACAGTGGCAGCTCGTGATAATATGCATAAGGGGACTGCAATTCTGTATAAATTTGCCACAGAAAAAATTTATTATTTACCTTAGGATCCAGTTTGTCAGTTGAAGTTCATGGCACAAATACTCTGGGGCCCAGCTGGGCATTACTTGAAAATACACTCCATGCGGTGGATCTTTGATGAAGCAAAGTGATTAGTTAATTTTTCATTAAAGTCCTTTATTTTTGTGATCATTTTATTTTCAATGGATATAGTATATGATTGCTAAGCAGATAATCTGTCATTCACCATGGTATTCCGCAAGAAAGTCTACTGTGAAGTCAAAGCGTTGCTATTGTACCCCTCCACCGCACGTATCAGATAGGTCACTGGACTGCAGAGATTGAAGATGCAGCCTAAATTTCGGTGTAGCACTGGCAATAAACGCGTAAAAAGAACGTACAATTGCTTACTTGCAATGATTGTCAACTAAGTTTAGGTGTATTATTCTTATGAAAATAGTGTCAATATATTATGAAGATAACATTCTAACTGAATCTTTTATAAAAATTTGATGAAATTTTTTAATTCTGGTATAGAAGTAGATGTATCTTATGTCTGGCAGTTTTGTAAGGGGGGCTGCAGTCCTTATGGACGAGCTACCACCGGTTGTATATATATGTTACTGTACAATATGAATGCAAAAAGAACTTAAAAGTATTAGTGTAGCTTAGAAGGAAAAAGTAAACCACCAGTATAACAGTCAGCAAAAATGTTGATATACAGTAGCAGTACAGTACAGTGGCAAGAATAATGGTAATGCATATCCAGGCTTTCACTCATTAACCTTTTCACTATGGGGGGGGGGGGCACCGCTTTTATTATTTTATTTGGCTAATGCCAGACAATTTTATTCAAATCAGAAGGGATGCTGTACACAAGAGGTTATAGGTACAGGGATGATGGGGTTATATTCATTTTAGTCTCTGCCTCAAGGACCAACTCAGTAATATTGAATTGCTTATTTTAATGAAAGGCTTTAATATTTTCTTTAAAAATTTCAGGAGAGCAATTTGTGGTGTTGGATCTTCCACTTCTCTTTGAGAGTAATAAAGTTACATCTTACTTATACAAGACAATTGTTGTTTCTTGGTAAGTTACCAGACCTTATTTCCTTGAAATAATATCAAATTTTGCATCTGTGACATGTCCTTGACTTGTCTTATGGTTGGTTACACTATTTAAGTGGGCAATGCTTTTTTCTGCAAGTATAGCTTCTTCACTAGTTTAATTGGGGTCTAATATTCAGTCTCATTTGATTTGATAGTTGCTTCAGTTTAGGGGCTAAAACCACTTAAAGCCTTAAAAGAAAGTTCATACTCCTGCCCTCTTGGCTCCTACTTTGACACAAAGTATGTAATAGCTCCTGGTCTTAGGCTTCACATAGATCAAGCAAGGAGAATAAGTTAATGAAACACTTGTGAATCTGTTTAAATATTTATTTAATTGCCTAACTTTATGTTCTGCTTGTAGCATTATGGTTCATTTATTTTTCTAAAACAGTGATGATGAGACGCAGCTTGAACGACTAATGGATAGAAACCAGTATACTGAGAAAGAGGCCATAAGTCGAATTGAAGCCCAAATGCCCCTTGAGAAGAAGTGCAATATGGCAGACATTATCATTGAAAATTCGGGAAGCTTAAGCAATACCAGGTTAGCTGAGCCATGCAGTGCTTTTATTGTTTGTGTAGAGGGATTTAAGTTTGTTTATGTGTTTAAAAATATGCAGTTACAGTATATATTTGTATGTTTGTGTCATATCCTACATGCTTAAAGGCATAAATCAAGTATGAGTTCATCTTAATGCATGGAAATAATATTCTACTTTACTCTTACAGTTGAAAGTTTTATAAATTCATTTACAAACAGTTTGAGAGGGAAAGAGAGACTGGTACATTCAAAACTTGGAAATAGAGTAGGAATAGAGAAGGCTGGGAAATTGGTGTTTCTTCTTAAAATTTTAAACAAAGATTATAATTTAGAAGAGTTAGGTGACTAGAGAATTTTGTCCTCCAGTAAAGTGCAAAGATTTTAAGTTAGTTTGAATTATGATTTGTTGAAATCAACAGTTTGCTTAATATTTTGTATGTTTCCTTTCAAGATTAATGCAGTATTTTAAAGTAAAGCTAGATTAAATTTGGAGTGAATTCTGGTCCAAGTAACTGGTACCAGTATAATTTTCATTGATAAAAAATTACAAGAATAATGTGCAGTACATTTATTTTGTATTTGTCCAATAAATTATTATTTATTTAAAGGACTTATAATTTGGTAATTTACATTTTAAAGTAAACTTTGTCAGGCAACATAGAAAATTAATTGCATAGTTGACAATTGTTATCAATGATAATAAAGATTGGTATCTTTTTATATTAACAATAACTCAGCAGACCTTTATTTTTAGGTATAATGACATCTTTCCTCAAATTAAAGCACATTCTTCTCCCTGTTTTTCTGACTTACAGGTTATCACTAAGTAATCTGTGTTATCTCTACTGCTAAGTCACCCTCTGACAGAACATGCCTTTGTCAGAGTACCCTGTCATGCCTAACAGCAGACTTCATTACCTATTGTAGATGGACAATATTTTCCTGCAAGTAGCCTTCTCACCCATCTTAACCAGGATTGAAGATTTGCTCCCATGGTTGTCTCAATATCCAATGAAATGTCAGGTCAGGGGCCAAAACCCACAAAAGACTCAGTTTTTTTAATCCTTTCTGTTCATAAAATAAAATTTCTGCTCC
Source organism: Homarus americanus (assembly GCF_018991925.1). NCBI lineage: Eukaryota > Metazoa > Arthropoda > Malacostraca > Decapoda > Nephropidae > Homarus > Homarus americanus. Next base: position 287,274 of record NW_024745671.1, on the reverse strand, counting down.
TGATCTTTAGTTTCTACTGGGTCATCAAACCAACAACATCCCCTCCTGGAATTAGCCTGTGTAGTATAGTCTTATTAGTGACCTCACATGGAGCAACCAAGGAGTTAAGCTTGCATATTGTAATTGATTTTATTATCCTTCAGTCTTTGTATTTAGAATCTGGAGGTATGGGATTTTTTAGGGAGTTGTGCAAGCGCAATTTATTTTGCATGGCCCTAAATGACACTGTGTGAGGCTGACCCAGGGGCCATGGACATTAGTAACATTTACAGCACTAACTGTGCCTTTCAGTTTTGAAATGAAAGCAAATTTTGAACTTAACAAGAACTGAGGACCAGAACAATAAGCTTCCATCTTATGACCAAAAGTGGTTCAAATTCAAAGTCTCTTGGGAATTTCAACCCCTAATTTGATGCCTCTCTGGACAGTAAGTAAACCACTGGATCCAAAAGACTCAGATCTGTCTAGAGAGTGTATCATGCTCTTAATTGTGCCACGGTCCTCCGGCAGAAACAGGCTCTGCCAGGGGGTGATTTGGTGGCATGGATCATGTAGGTCACTTGCTTCTTCCTATTAGACATAAATGGTATTAGATGCTTCATTCCTTATTATTTTTTCCACAGAAAGCAAGTAGAGGGCATCATCAAACTTGTGAGGACCTCAAATCACCACATTTATAATCGTGTTGTCTATGGAGGAGGCTTCATGGCTGTTTTGGTGGCTATATTGTACCTTCTTATTTTTCATGTGATAGGATTATTATAGAATGAGGCCAAATACGGTGAACAGTAGTGAAAACTGAAGATTGTAGAGAATACTAACACTATAACACAAACAGTGCTGGAGTAAAGTCGGTCTGGAGAGCACTGTTGTTCTGTAGAAAGCATGCATTTTAACTTCCTTAACTACATGGAGAAAAAATATTTTTTTGTATTCACCACACAGGTAATAGTCACAGTGTCAGCTACGAAAAGTATTTACAGTAATTTATGGTTACTTAAAAGTAATTATTAAATGACTACCCTTTTAATACCTTTTTTTTATGGGGATAATATATTACTTTCTCATGTTTTATTGCCATTTTTATATAAAACTACGTATTTTAGTTATTTCTTTAGTTCAATGTTTTCTCAAATGATAATTTTATTTGCTTACCCTGTGATATTATTTGAGGATGTTTTAGTTATTAATCTACACATTGGATTGTATTTTAATTAAAATTTTACTAATTTATGTTTTATATGAAAATATTGTTTTACAGTTTATTTAACCTACCTAATTTAATGATGTAATATGAACACATTCAAAAGGTGGATATTTTAATAGTTCACCAGAGAAACATAGAGGCATATCTTACCTTTGTTCCGAATTCTTTTCAATCTTACATGTATTCAGTTTTTCCGTGCACTAAAGTATGAGGTTTTGTGCAAAATTATCTTCGGTATTTTTTGTCAACATGTAAATACTCGTACAGTGTTGTCATGTTCTCTCACCAATAATCCAACATTTCTTTTTAATCATTTCATTCAATTGATTTTACATGATGTAAAGTTCTCACTGAATAACCTGTATGTTTCATACTGCTTAATAACTTTGTTTGAGGGCCTCTGAAATCTTGAAGAGCAAGATATACTCCTCAGAAGGATGATTTTGGATAAAGCTTTTGGTAACAGCAGGTTTCTCACCTTGTGAACCATGGTAAAATATTTGGTGTCATTTGATCTGGCAGTTGTTTCCAGCACCAGTTGGACATCAGGTCAGGAATTGAAACCCTCTTATAGGCTAATATGGTTAAGATACCTTCGACAATATAAGGAAACTCCTGCTCCTGATCCCACATTTCCTGTAACAGTAGTTCCTCCTGGTCATTGTTAGGCATTATTGCTGCAAATATATTCATGTAGATGAGCCAAGGAGACTAAGTGTTATGCTTGTATTATTTTATTTTTGTTTTTTGGTCCATTGTAAGCTATACAGTTGGTTAGTGTGTTCAGTGTTTAGAATATCATTTAATTCATTATTTTAATATACTGTACATGTGATGCTATGTGAGTGATGTAATACAGTATGTAGAGTGAAAATTGCCATAATGGACAGTCTTGGCTGTCCTCATAACTTGACCACATTTTGCATTGTTTTTATGTGCAGTATTTGCATATGTCATGTTGTGTTAATATATATTCTTGTTGGGCATTTCAGTCCAAAATGTTCTTTGCTCGTACATTAGCATTATTTAAATGCATAGCTACAGTACAGCAGTTTCCAAAATGTGTTTAGGAAGCACTTAACCTTGCTTCCAATATATCTTAAGAGATCATTCTTAAATTCATTATTTATATTAGGTCTCTTCCAGATCTACAGTCATCAGTGAATGGGTATTACAGAACACCTTAAAGAGAATCCATTGATCTTCAGGCATCATCCAAAGCTCATTCTTAAGATACTATTTTAGTTATGACTCAAGAAAACAATGCAATCTTGTTTTATGGCCTGAGCACAAGATTTAAGAGGTTTTGCCTCCTCTTTTACCTTTAACATTACCAGTATGTATAAAATCTATTCTAGAAACTTGTGTTAATTTTAAGGTACCTCTTAGAAGAGCTGTGACTGTGTGGCTCAATCAAGTACTCATAACATGAGTCTTTTCTTAATGTAGATGTAAATTCTTCAGAGTCGGGTGCTGTCAAGATACAATTGACTAAAACCCCATCTATTGTATTCTATTTGTGGATGGCTTAAAATCCCAAGTCACTCACAAATGACCAGAAGGTAATAAATGAAAGATTGAAATATGAAATCTCATTCTTTGTCATAGGGAAAAACACAAATGGCCTAGTTTCATTTCCTCCTTCCTGTTTGGGATTAGAAATCAGCAGGAGTATGAACTTTCTTCATAGGGCAAAGGAACTTGAATCATATAAATTAAAGTGAAGGTTTCTACTCCTTAACCCTGAAGCTTCACTGCTCCTTAAATTAAACACCGAGTCAATGGTTCACCTGGAAGTGAAGGCTGCTTGTATCAAAAACTTTATCTTACATTACCCTCATAAACCAGGGGTTCCCAAGCATTTTCCAGTGCTGTCGCCAATAAAGTGCAACCCCAAATCATTAAAGTATATATATATATATATATATATATATATATATATATATATATATATATATATATATATATATATATATATATATATATATATATATATATATATATATATATATATATATATATATATATATATATATATATATATATATATATATATTAATTAGAAATTAATCACCTGCACACAATAGGTCAATACTCACCTCCTGACACACATTAAGCAGTAATGTTTGTAGCAGCTCATGAGAATTTCCAGAGAGCAGGGAAAATACCTAATCCCAAATTGCATGAGGTAAACTACAAATGGGATTACCTGTACAGCTGTGGCTGAGTTTGGTGTCCTGCTTATTGCAGAGGTGTGTTAGGGAGGTAAAGGAAAATACTGTACTGACATTATGTCAAGAAAAGAGGGATATTACAGTGCCTAATAACAGTGATGTATGTTGACATGACATATACCTGTATCCTTTCAGTTTAATGTATAAAACAATGTTTATTTCTTAACAGAGATTTTGTGTACTGTACAGTATAGACAGTCGTCCAGCTGATGGCAAAAGGGGGAGGATTAGACATTGTAAATTAGGATCATGTTCATAACAAAATTGATAAATCAAACATTAGGTCAATAGATCATGCTAGAGGATGACAAGAGACTTTTCTCAATAGAAATTTCTGGTAATTAAACATGAATCAACTTGAATAACTTTGAAACATTCAGGTATTATGGAAGTCATGATTTATACTGTTGATGATACAAGTACATTTACACCTGTTGTGGGACTTGTAGCACCAGTACTCTCCCATTAATGGGAAATGAATTAAACCTAAATAAAATTAAATGTAATATTGCAAGTATTATGTGACATTTGGTGCCTTTTAAAGTTTTGCAGTTTAAATATTTTTTGTAAAAGTCAGAAATGTTCAGAATTTTAGTGCAGTACAGTACGCACTCTAAAATATCAAACAATACTCTTATGTCAGTCACATGCATTAATGAAGTATTTTGGATTGAGTAAAAACTCTGTCTGCTGTATAAGAGTATCTAAGATACATTTAAGTTGGAGTATAGATACTGTAATTGGAGGACGGTATTCCCCCAGTGAAGGCCCAGCTTACCCCTTTGATCTCTTCAATTGTAAATTTTACATATATTGACGCTCAAAAACCACTAATAATAAGTGGTAAAAGGTTTACTGCTCAAATACTTCTTGCCATTACCATACTGTATCATGAAAATTGGCTGTGAATTGTGGGGTTAATGTTAAGGTGTAAATATTGCAGAGAAATTTTAAATGTTGATATGTTGATAGTACTTAGTGTTACTATTATATATTGAATATGATTAAAGAAAGATGTTACTTCTCCATTAATAAACACACAATACAATTAATTAATCCTTTCGATGAGATTGTCGCACTATATGTGGTGAACAATGCCAATACGATCACCACCCCATATTCAATCATAATTTTCCCACTCATACTGTAGGACTGCAAGTGTTATCTCAGACATGGTGAAGAGCACTTGTGCATTTTGAAATTCAGGTTGCCTAAGTACCACTAATCCCCTACCATGTTTCAGGTAATCCCACCTGACTATGACAATTTTTTATAATCCCTCCTGACTATGACAGTGTCAGGTAATCTGACCTGACAATGTCAGGTAATACCACCTGACTGACAATGTTAGATAATCCCACCCGACAATGATGATCTCAGGTAATTCCACCTGACTATGATGGTGTCAGGTGGATAATCTCCTCTGTCCATTATTGAAGATTCACTTACCAACTCTGAAGATGAAAAAGATGCATGTACTATTGTATACCCTTCCACCTGCTACAGTCAGCGTTGTCACTCCTAATCTCCGAGAGATGTGAACTACGAGATTATGAACCCGCATCCGAAGCAATCACCTCTCCAGTTTATAGGGTGTATTACCCAGATATGGACTTTCACATATGTATAATATAGTTCATTTACATTATTGTTAAGTATATGTCCTGAATGTGGTAGATTCACTAACCAAATGTCAATGGTTCCTGTTGTCAATCCTCATCTCTCAGAGTTGAGAACCACGGCATATGAACCTGCGTCTGAAGCATTCACTTGTGACTTGAAGAGGGGGCCGGTGTGTGAGGAGGGTAACGGGCTAGTGGGGAGTTGAGGAGGGTAGTGATTGGAAGGTGACAATAGGGATGTGAGAGGGGTAAGGTAAAATGTCTCCAGCTACAACCCAGTACAGTACTGTATTTATTAAGCAAACTATTAATATGTAGTAAAGATAATGATGTATCAGAAATTAGGAAGTGTGTGCCTATGTTACTAGTGTGGTTAATTATATATTCATATATTACTGACCAAATGTTGTGAGACAATAAATAAGCCAAAATGATACTACAGTCCCTCTCCCGCCCTTCCTCTCCATTCACTCACAGCCATCAGCAGTGTTCTGTTCCTCTAGGTCTTTCCCTCCCTGCAGAAACGTGAAGAACTGTCACCATCCCGAGAGGCATACACACACACACGTGTGTGTGTAATATATATAATATGTACCCTGTACAGTATATCCTTAAAACTTCACTTGACTCCAATCCAGTAAGAAGTTAATTACATACAGTACTCAGCCTTGCCCAAATTTGGACCAGGAACCGTAAGTCACCATCCAGCGTCAAAAACTGTTCTCATTTATTAATAAAACAATTTCCTTCTTACTGTTTTCGAAATGAAAAGGACTCCAAAGTCCGCAGAATATTTGTAAGCTCACTTTTTCTCATTACCAAAGATCTAATAAACTTCAATTTCATATTACAGTGGTTAAATTTCTTTACACCTCTCTGAAAATTCCAAAGATATTCATTAAATTCTACATAGTGAGAGCAGATTCCTTTTGTACAGAGGGTATGTTGTTCTAGTGAACCTGGATGACCCTAAGATCATCCAGAGAGGATGTCCAATTCAAGTGGCTTTTGCTGATTATCATAGGGATAGTCAGTGCACTAAATAATAAAGTAACAAAAAGACAGGAAAGCCCTATCACTCTCTATCCATTGCAGAGCTTTGATGAAGAACCAACTAATTTACTGTAGCTTTAATGAAATAATGTCTGTATACCAATATATTTTTCTTCTGTTTGCATATACTTTAAGTTTATTATACAGTGTCCACAAAAAATATTGTTTTAATCCCAGTTATGTAATCAGAGGCATTTTTTGGCTGACTGTAGAGCCCAATTCCTGTATGCCAAATCGAATTAGGCCTGAAATTTTTTATCTGTCAACTCGGTAGTGGAATTCTCTGAGGCCGAGGGGGTTTGTGAAGGAAATAGGATGATCTAAGCATTTGATAAGTTTTGGGGGGTTCAAAGTACTAATGTTAAAACTCGACACCAGAGGGCCAACCAATGATGATTTATAAGATGCAATTGTAGAACACTGAAGGCCTTTAACTCTGAACAGGAAATCCAAAAATTCCAACACCACTGTCTCCGACAATGTATCTGGAGCAGTTAACTTAATAAATTGTTGAAAAAGACTCCAAGCTTTCTCATATTGCATATAAGTTTGGGGCCTATGACCTGCTATCACTTGGTTAACTATGTATTGGAATTACCCAGCAATCTATTTAAACATATTTTGAGAAATTCCAAGCGTAAAGTGCCAAGGATGTCTTGAACTGAGGGTGCAGCACCTGGTCTAGACATCCTTGTTGCAATTGTGGTGGATGCGGGCACCAGTCCAACAGATCCAGACACCACGGTTGTAGGAACCAATGTGGTACAATTAAGAGGACCTTTCCTTGGAAGGATCTGAGTTTGTGAACCACTTTGCATAACATTTTCACAGATGGGAACAGATAGATTGAATTCCAACGGTTCCAATCTAGGAGTGAGCATTTCCTAGAAGATTCGAATTGTTCCAGGGAAGCATAAATTGGCAGCTTGTGATTTTTTTGTTAGGCAAAGAGATCTATTTGTGGAGTCCCAAACTTCCTCACTAGACTCTTGAACTGCGATGGCTTTAGGGACCATTCTGTTTCCGTTGACACTGGCCGAAGACGGGACAACGCATCTGCCCAATTGTTTTGTACTCCCGGTATGTGAGTTGCCTTGAGGTATACTTGTCGTGTTACACAAACCTTGAAAAAAATTTCTGATAGTGTGAGAAGAGTCCAAGATCTGGTTGAGTCTTGATGATTGAGACAAAACACTGCCACTGTGTTGTCCATGGCAAACAGAATTGTCACGTTTTCGAAGTTTGGGTTCGCCAACAAAAAGAATAGAACTACAGCTAATTCTTTGATGTTTACGTGTTGGTCCCGAAGGGAGTTGGTCCACTTCCCTTGGCGGAACTCTCCTTTTGACGAATGGTATCCCTATCCTATCTCAGACGAGTCCGTACAAACAACCAAGTCTGATTGAGGGGGAATCCAGGGTGATGGTCTGATTAGATTGTCCAACCTTGTCCACCATGACAGATGATTCTTGAACTGAATTGGGAGAGAAGAAGCAATATTTCTGTTTCTGCAAAGCAACTTCGACCCCGGATGAGTTAGTTGCCTTTTTCTTAACGTGCCTAAGAACACTACTATGGTGTCAAAATTTAACAGACCCAATAGCTTTTCTCAGTCATGCCAAGAAACCTCTTGCTTTACACGGAAGGCCTCTACTTTGGTTATCACATCTGTTATCTTTGCTTCTGGTAAACTGACTGACAGCTGACTTGCGTCCCAATGGAGACCTAACCAATCCAGTTTCTGACATGGTAGAAGATTTGATTTGACCCAGTTTATATTTAATCCTAGGTTCCAAAACACTACTAGCATATGTTGGGTCGCCCTTTGACAGTCTTCAAAAGAGTTTCCCACTATCAGCCAATTGTCTAGATAAGCAAAAGTTCTTATGCCCTCCGCAGCAAGGATCTCTCAGGGAACGTTCACCAGTTTTGTAAACACTTTTGATGCAATTGTCAGACCAAATGGCATCACTGTGAATTGGTAACTTACATCCCCCACTGCAAACACAAGAAACTTTCTGTATCTGGGAGCAATATGCACATGATAATAGGCATCCTCCAGATCCACCTTTGAGATCCAAGCATTGGGCGGAAGTAGATGCCTCAGATGGTTGTAAGTGAACATCTTGAAACTTCTTTAAGTAATGGACTTGTTCAGGATGGACAGATCTAAGATCCACCTCAACTTGTCGCTGTTTTTCTTGGGGACTGGGAACTGGCGGGACATGAAACACTTCTCTGACTGCAACAGTTCTATCACACCTCTGTTTAACAGTTGAGATACATATTCTGTGAGTAAGGGGGGTTGGTTTCTGACCCATTTTTGGTAACGCTAGAGGAGGGCGCATCAACCAAGTCCATGTGAGGCCCCCTTTGATTGTCTTGTATGCCCATATGGAAGAAGCCCACCTGTTTTCCCAGCACCCCAAACACTACCCAACTGTCTGGCTTCATTGGGAGAGAGTGGTCGCTGATGTGGGTGGTGGAATAGAATCTCCTTCCACCTCTGAACAAACGGCCACCCCTACTATGTCTCGAATTGGTTCTTCCTCTAAAGTTTCCTCTAGATTGATGACTGAACCGTGCAGCTCCTCCTAAAGCAGCTCCAGTGCCCCTGTTAGACCTTCCTCTCTGACCTCCCTGAAATTTTAAGGTCTGAGAACTCCTGGAAACCATAATATGAATACAGAGGGGGTAGTTTGCTCAACAGCTGATTTATAATTAACTAATGCTTGTTCCTCAAACAATGCAGGGGAAAGAGGGGAAGAACGTAGCAATAAATAAGCACTACCACTCAAAGCATTATTAGTGGCTTGCTTCCTTAGTTGGGTTTCAGTTTTAGGGCTTTCAGCAACATCTCCATGAATGAATTGTACAGAAAATATGGAATCCCTTGGATAGCAGCAACAAAACGTCTGTCTACTTCTGAACTGTCCTCATAGTCCAGCACAAACTTAGTCAATGACTGACACATCATGATTGCAGACCAAATATCCACTGCCAACTTCCTAAATTTGAAATCTTCCTGCAACAGTGCAGAATTAACTGGTTCAAATTTATTTCATAACTTATGTCAGTGTATTTTGGAGCCAACATATACTGGGAAAGTTCATTTAGGGAACTATTTTTGTCATTGCATTGGAACTTAAAAAAAAAAAGAACTTGTGAGCATTCCTATCTGAGGGAGAGAATGTTAAATCCTTCAATATATTAGCCCAGACTTCATCTATTTCAGAGATCATTTTGGGGCAAATTTCAGGCCAAGAGATTGTTGTATCACCTTCTAAAAACAAGGAATGAGGACCCACAAATGCCTTGCCTTCCTATTTCTTTGTAAGTGATGGGAAATCAGGAAGTTTAGAAACATTTTCATAAAATACCTTGAATGAGGAATCCACAGACTCAGATGTGGTTGAAAATAAAGAAGACTTAGATCTTACCAATGTTCACCAAGGCCTGTTTGGATCATCCTTACACACAATGTTCTCAATCAGCTGTGTGGGAGTTGACAGCAGCCTGGTTCCACCTGTATTGATTTTTTTATTTTGCCGCTTACAGCAGCTACTTTATTGTGCACCGCACACTCATCCTGTGAGCGGTAGCGCAAAAGGATTACAGAGTAGAGTTTACAAAGGGTCATAATAATTAACCCCCGTGTCAGGATATTATGGCACTGAATGTTACACAGTATTTCATTTACATTATTTGTTTAGTTCTATACATAAAGGGTAACTTATTCACAAATGCGTGAGTACAGGCGTGTGAGGCAGTATGTCTGGCCCCACACTTTGTTATTCACATTTACGTGAGAGGTATTCAAGCACATTGCGTATTTGGTTCTGTACATGAGAATTGATATCGTTACTAAGTGCAAAAAAGTGGATACAATCTTAATATGTCGGCTATCTTGCCATTAGAGATGAAGTGTTGTGCCATTTCACACACAGTGTGCTTGGACCTGTCCCTAAAAGGTTCTATCTTCACGCAGTCGAGGACGTAGTGTTCAAGTGTGTGGCCATATGTATGGCCACACAATTTACATTTAGTTTTGTTCACATCTGCTTGAGGAACATACTGGCAAAGGTACTTACAGTGGGGTATGCTATAACGAACGTAATTGGTTCCAGAACCTCGTTCGTTATAGCATTCGTTCGTTATAGGATTAATCCGTTCCAGGCCCCCAAATACAACCGCTTAACACTGAAAAAATTCTGTGGAAAATGTAAAAAATTCGGTACTTTATCTTACCTTAGTGTTATTCAGCATGCAGGTACCCCTAAACACTGGCACAGCACTATCACTTCCACTGGGAGTCTTGGATTTAAGGTCCTCAAACAATTGTTTAGCCTTCTCACAAATTATAGCTTCACTAATGTTACCACCTGCCATTTCTTTCTCCTTTATCCACACTAAGAGTAAATTTTCCATCTCTTCAATCACATTACACCTTGCTTTGCTAAGTCTAAAGATTCCCTTAGCCACTTGCACAGTTTTTAACTCCTCTTTATTCTTCAAAATCGTACATATAGTCGATTTAGCCATCCCATATTCATCACTAAGTTTCGCAATGCTTCTTCCATTCTCACGTTTCTTTATAATTTCTTTCTTAGTTTCAAGGGTTATTAGCTTTCTCACTTGCTTTGGACGACTCATTGTTACAATTGTATACTTGTATAACAAAATAGTTATACAAATAACGCGAATTTCCACATCAAAAGACGAAATTTCAACAATAACAGTAGTGCACTGGCTACACAATGAGACAAAGATGGCGCCTGACGCTCTTGTTGTGGGTCGCGGTACAACAATATTCATGCGCCAGGCGAAATAGTCCGGTATTCATCCGCGTTCGTTGTAGGAGTTGCGTTCGTTATAGCATTCTCAATTTTATAGGTAAAACCGTTCGTTATAGGAATATTCGTAGTAGGATCCGTTCGTTATAGCATACCCCACTGTATATCCTAACCTTAATCTAGCGGTTACATCATCTTGTAATCTAGTGATCTTGTTACTTGCTCCATATACATGTTTCACTTGATACATCTCATCATGGTAACCTATGGATCGACTAGTGCCTGTTTGCACTTGTCTACTTGCGTCAAACTCATCAATAAGTTCTTTCCTAATTACAGTTTTAAGGGTTCTTTTTGACAGACCCAAATTGTATTCAACGGTGTCTTTCTTAGACGCGAGTTTGGCGAGGGCATCAACTCTGTCATGTTTTATGAGGCCTATGTGAGAGGGGATCCACAACAGTTTGACCTTGACACCCCAGTCAACAAGACACGCATATTTGTGTCTGGCTTCAGAGACAAGAGCGTGACAACCTGAGTCGAGGGTGCCAAGGGCAAGTAGTGAGGATAGAGAGTCAGTGATGATGAGACTGTCAGTAACAGCGGTTTCAATGAATTTAATAGCTGTGAGTATGGCAACTAATTCAGTTTGTAGAGTGGAGCGCCCAGTTGTTAATTCTAACTCCTTTCTCAATTATATTACCGTCAGGTTGAGTCACAACAATAGCACTTCCAGCCCTCCCACAGGTGGTGTTAAGAGATCCATCAGTGTAGATGGTCTGTGTGAGATTATCATCAGACTGTAGAGTGTGTATGTGTTCAAGAGCTCTCAATTTGGCAGTGTGTTGGAGATAAATGCTTTGTATAATTAATTTTTTAGGTGGATACGTCGGTATTGTGATATCAAAGGGAACTGTCCGCCAGGGTGGCAGGAAGGGCTGTTGTGTCTCAACTTTGTACAGGTGGTCTAGTCCAAACATCTTCATATGTGTAGCTGTAGTTTGGATCCATTTAGACTCAGTAGTCCCATGGTTCATACATTCTAGCAATTTTAAGGAAACAATGTTATCAGGATCACCACGCAGAAGCCTCAGGGCTATCATGAGGTTGACTTCAATTATTCTATCTTTAACACTGGGTATACCTAGTTCTTTCCTCATATTAAGTACTTTAGTGCTCATGGGACATCCTAGGATAATTCTGAGGGCTTTATTTTGCATTTTCTCAAGCTTGTCAACGCCTTTCCCGTCACGAATGACCAGGGCTGGTGCGTGGTAATCTATCAGAGATCTTATATAGCCTAGGTACATTGTTTTAACAATTCTAATATTAGCACCATAGTGAGGGCTGTACCCCGCTACACTTCTAAGAGGTCTCAGTCAGTCAGTACATTGGTGGGTTAGCTGTTGTATGGCAGGTTGGGTACAAGAGAAGGAAACACCAAGATATTTAAAAGAAAAAACATAGTCAATAGTGTTGTTACCTATCTTGAACTTGGCGGGGCCGCATTTGCGGTTACCAGCTTGTTTGTTGAACACCTTAGTTTTCTCAGTGGAGATAATAAGACCGAGGTTCTCACAGGCTGCGTATACATGGTTCAGGGTGGTTTGCATTTCAAGATGAGTTTTAGTATGTATAAGAATATCATCAGCATAGCTGATTGAGATATTGCTGGGGTTGTCTGGTATTAAATTTAATAATGCATTCATAAGAACATTGAACAAAGTGGGGCTAAGTACTCCACCTTGAGGGGTACCAAGTGGCATATCTGTAGTAACCAACACTTTTGCCCCAGGTGGAAGAGGTTGCCAAGATGGGGACAGGGTGAAGTCAGTCTCAACAGGCTCTCCCTGCTCCAGTAACTGAAAACTATGTTTAGTGACAACTTCCTCATCCTGATCCTGGAATCCACTAAAATCGAACTGACTAGGTAGAAGTTCTTGCAACATTCCTACTACCTCATTATCCCGGATGTCCAATAATCTACTTTTCTTAGAAGAAGCAGGTTGGTCTAACTAGGGATTACCGTAAGTCTCTTACCTATCACCTATAAGCCTAAACTTTCTGCCAACTTGGGATATTTCCAGTGTTTAACATTTACAAATTTACTCTTTAAGGCCTTATTCCTTTTTTTTTTTAATTTGGCTCTTCAAAAAATCCTTCTTTTCTCCTGAAGCTTGATTAATTCTAGAAATTAAGTCATAACAAACTGCACAATCAAATGGTGAGAACAGGTTGTCTGAAACACAGCTGCTATGATTTATGCAAGCCAAATGAGGATCTGAATTAGTAATAACCCAAGTGGCCCTACATCCTTGATAATTACATGTAGTATGGTCCCCTTGGGTCATAGGTGAACCTACTACTAACGAATTCACATCCTCTGATGACGGAGGCTTCCCTGTACGCAGTGTACGAGTTGAGCCATCCAATCCTTGTAGCTCCTCGCTCAACACTAACTCCCCAGTGACTGTCCCGGGGTCTCCTCTGTCGTCTAGCATCCCAGACAACTGTCCTTCATCTTCCTGTTGCACATCACTCATCTGAACTAGGAGGAACACTATGAGTCACTCAAGATACTAACATATAGTCACATTGTCTCATCATTATCATAATAATACAAGGAAGATTACATTTTCTTCCAAGGATAATCAATATGACTCATTACTATATTTCAGTATCTCAATTTAACATCCATTCATATTAATACCTGCAAATGTTCTTTTGAGTCACCAGTGAGACAAACTTAAACGACTAACTCACTATATCATACACCTCTCCCTTCTCTTATCTCAATTGCCCCTCAGCTTATTGAACTTTGCTCCTTGATCAAGCTAAGATTCAGTTCAGAGCGATCATAATCATCATCAAGGTCAGGGCATTCGTTCTGCCATGATAGGAATCAGTGTGATCATTCTCTATTGGCGACCCTAACAAAGTTCAGTGCACTCATAGCCTTAGGATATTTTTATGAACCACTCAGTTCTCTATTTATTGCCAACCAGGTAGCACAGACATGCCGCTTAAACTAATCATTCTTGAGCGATGATGCCTGAGTAAGCATCAAGTCACCCAGCAGGGTTGACAGTGCTGAGCCGCTACCTTAACGCTCCATTGGCCAACATTGCTTACCATTTCTCGAGCAAGATGTATTAGGCTGAGAAATCCCACCATCTGAGTGGCTCTTATGTAACCCATGGCTGATGTTACACAGTTCATCCCAACATAATTCTAGATTGCTACTAAGACCGGAAGGTCAGCATCCGGAAGGATCGCTTAGACTAGCAGCTTCGCTAAGGTCCGCCGCGAAGGGCTGAACCCGTTACTGAGGACATGAATAAAATAGAGTTATGAAGAGAAAAACGTAACTCCGGCCTGAATGCTAAGAGTAATCATAAAACCCAGGGAGGAGGGAAAATCACATCCCATGGGGTGGGAGCCCAAAACGTTTCATGAACGAACATGAGAAGAAGGGGGAAGAGGATGGAATGGCCACATTCACCATGGTAACTCATCACAACACGTGCACGGTAATAGTTGGGGGCTAAAAAAAAAAAATACAGTGAAGACGAGCTGCGGTCGCCATGTTTGACCAAACCGTATAAACTACCCCAAACACAAAATCTGAGTGGCATCACCAAAACTAAAACCACTCAATTTTGCTCACCGTGATAAGATGTATAATTACCGAAGTGAAATTCCTCATGGCACTTAATATTCAAGCAATCACAACACAGAATAGTGGAGCCTTCTATGTGCGGGTTTACTGCCGAGTCGCCAGGCAAGAAAGATGACAGCAGTGACGCGTGTGCCAGCAGGTGAGGGGTTTTGAGAATTGCAATTAATGTAAATGCCAGGTAGCAACGTGTCCTCCTAATATTACATATTTTAGTAATTATTAGATGTTTTAATTGCCTGTATGTTGGCTTGGCAAGTTAATGCAGCTCATATACATATTTAGGTACAAAGCTAGACGTTGCATTTTTGATTGAACAAAAATTTACTTTTTTCCACACGTTAAAGCCCTAAGCGGTTAAAAAACTTTAATTTGACATATAAAAACCCTCAGGGTGTTAATTCTAGGCCAAAAATTACAGTGGGTTCAGTGTTCTTAAGTAGCTTGAATCAGAAGTCCCTCACCCTCTCAAATTTTCCACCTTGCACTGTAGACAATACAGACCCTCTCCCAACCCAGAATTTTGACCAGACCAGACAGGCCCCATTTATTCAAGATTGGAGTAAGTCTACTGTAATAAAAAAAATTCTGTTGTGTGATTGTTACAACTGCACATTAAAATTCATATGTTTACTCAATGTAAAACTTGTGTTTCATGCCATTGTGTGATCAAATTAAATACTGTTTATTTTTACAAATGTGGCCCAAGAAAAATTAACTGATTTTCCTTTATTTTTTTTTTCGATGTTGCTGGTATGCCACTGTAATATAAGGTATTGCTAAGACAATTACAGTACTACCTTATTACTCCACAAATCTTATGAGGCCATCTGGTTTCAAGAACTAAGTGAATTCTTTCTCAACAGGTGTAAAAACTAATTACTGTATTCAACGTCACCTTTCAAGTAGGACGACCTGTTCACAACTCCCTAGAGATGACAGGGGTATAAGGGTGACAGATCTTGTGCACTTCCCTCCTAAGCCATACACTCCAACATTTAATAGGCTTATTACCTTAATGCATATAGTACAGATAGAAAGCTTACAGTACTTGTTAGCTGACTATAAATCAATAACCACATCTCGCATGGAAGCACTATGAAAGATATTAAGAAGTTTGTCCTCTATAACTGTTTATTTCTTCTGGCCACTTCACAATGTAACAACACTACAGTAATGGTGACACATGGTTAAATTGTTCACAAGCCTTTAAACTTTGAGATTACTACCGGTAACTTTCTCATTTCACATTTGCTTATTTCAACTTCTTCCTATATATTATACTTCCTAAGAAAATCCTCAGTTGCATTTTTGTACAAACTGTCATGCCCAAATTCAATTAGGAAATAGCTAACATATGTAATTTTAGAAGTTTTTAGCATCAATGAGCATAACAGGGCCTCAGTAATTATTTCAATGATAGCAACAGACATCTGGGGAAACATTCTACAATTGTGAGACTATGTGATTAACAGGCTACAATTAATTCTTTATGTAGATACTACTTATGCGCTTTGTTAACCAATAATAAAAAATGTATCTTGTTCAAATAAAATGGGGATTTATCATTACAGTATACTATGGACTTTGCAGTCTTCTGTAACATCACAAAGCCAAAATGCTGATGCTCTATGCATCTCATAAGTGTTTTATTAATAATACCTGTGCTTTTATTAACTTATTATAATAAACTTAAAATAACCAAAATTTTCAAAAACAATAATTTTTGAAAAATAAAATTTTCTTTTATATACAGCATACCCTGTACAGTGGTCCCTCGGTTAACAAACACAATTCGTTCCACAGAGTCGTTCGTTAACCGAAAATTTTGTTAACTGAATCTCTTATTTCAATGGGATATTGGGTAATTGGTTCCAACTCACAGAAAAAGTATACCTGTACATACAAAATACTATATACCAGTAATAGAATTAACAAATTATTAAATATAAACTAAATACTGTCCAGTACTGTACTGTACAGTATACTGTACAATAATAAATAAAAAAACAATAGAATACTGTATTTCAACTTACTTTGAGGTGTGTATGTCGTGTTCCCGGCAGCTTTGTTTACATATCAAACAGCTGATTGTAGAGGCAGTCGATGATATCATGCCATATTCTTTACAGTGTGCATTGGTTCTAATGCCTTCTTCATGTTTCATAATAATTTCTGCACTGTATATTTTCAATATCTTAACTAAATTTCAGAATGACCAATAATTTTAATGTAAAAATGAAAAAATATTCAAGAGATCAACAAACTGGATGTTCACTCCACTGTCAACAAAGTTAAACTGAGAAGTGTTGTTGGGTAATTCAATCAGCTTATTGGCACACAAAAACTGTTCCCTGTACTGTATACTGTATATTATCAAAATGTTAACTAAATTTCAGAATGACCAATAATTTTAATAAGAAAAATTGCAGAAATATTCAAGAGACCAACTTTCTTGATATTTACTCCACTGGAAATGACTGTAAACATAGAACTGATTACTGTATTGGCAGACTGGCCAATCAGCTGATCAGCTGATGCACAACAAAACGTGTTTGTCGTAAGAATTTCGTTAATCGAAGTTTTGTTCGTTAACCGAAATTTCGTTAATCAAATTGTTCGTTAACCAAGGGACCACTGTACTGTACTAGATTTATTAATTCAAACACTGCATCTTTATACTGTATTTAGCTTATTTATAGGTACAGTACACTCAAATTCTGCAAGATCTTTACAGAATACAAAAAATAATATTGAACACATTATGTTGAACATAAATTCATTATCATTAGTAAATATTCAAGTAGTTCAGTAAAAATATATAATATATATTGTATATATGGCTCTGCTTACTTATAACATACTATTAAATACCTGATTCACACACCATAATGACTCTATGTATAAACCAAAATTAATTTATCCTTTTGGACAACCATGAATATGATAACACTGAATCTAAAGAAACATGAGGTATTACCAAAATTCTATAAAAAAAAAATCTCAATTTGTATCCTGGAGTGTGCTGTCTGTAAGCTTCACCTTTTCTCCTGGCTTAAATGCAGGCATCCCAAGATATGGACAAGAGGCACACCTGAATGCATCCCCAAGGTAACAGCTACCACATGATGATTTAAAGTTTTTCTTGTTTTCTTCAACAGTCTTCATGTTCTCTGCATCAAGTTCTTCTTTTAAACCGCAAACACAGTTTTTACAGGCCTTGCGTTGCCCTGTAGTTCCACACACCTTCAGACTTGCAGGGTCAGGTCGGCTCAAGTCCTCTTCTGTTAGTAAATCATCTGGGTCAGCTAGATCTACATCATTATCATCCAAATCAATGTTCCAAGTACCAACCGATGGCTTTGATACAGGGGGTTTTGCAAATGAAAGTTTCATGGCTGAGCCCACTTCAAAATTGGGCTTTTTACATGTCACCTCTACAACTGATGTTGTAAGGTCCCTTTTCTGTTCATCTGTAAGATTTGCATTCTTTGGTTCTGATATGGAAGTGAAACCTGCTAGTTTCAAATTTGACTGTGTGGCACTTGTGTCTGTCGTTCTTACAGTTAAGCATCCGCTTGGTTTAAGAATACGAAGAGCTTCACCCAAGATGTTGACTGGACAAAGGAATGTAAAAGGGGGAAGAACACCTGCTAGTACATGGTCAAAGGTACTTCCTTGATGGTTGGAAGTCATTAGCATATCTGAGTTCTCAACTGCCACCTTCCCTTCATTTCCAACTGCTGACTGAAAAGAAAAAAATGGCAAACAAGCTCAACTTCCAGAACAACACTACAGCAAATGATATTAAAAGAAAAAATTACTAAATCTAAATAAAAAGATTTCTTAACGTAGAAACATGGTTTGTAACTTTGTCTAAAATTAGTGATACAATACATTACCTAAGGCAAGGACAGTACGGTATACAAATTTACAGTAGTTTGCCTTAAGAAAAAGTAACACATACGGTATACAGTGTAATTTTAATCAGTGGGCACATTAGGAGGAGTGGCATGTGACCCCTTTTGTTCACCTAACTTCTTGATTTATACAGGTTCAAGATTTTCTTAAATTCGAAAGGATTTTGGAAGTTAAAAGGTAAAAGACAGAAAAAGCTGTGCTCCCCTTTATCATATTCATGTACAGTAATTAGAAAATCTGTTATACTGTACACCGACAAAGCACCGAGAGGTTTGTTGTAAATGGGGAGATATAACTTAAAATTATTACACCGCGTAAGTAAAATTCTCTAAGTGACCAAGTTCTCTGCAAGTGCCAAGATTTACCATACTGTGCTGTTTATGGATCCAGAGTTTTGTAAAAAGGTGCCCTACAATATTCTCCCTATTAAATGAAATAGGAAGATGATGTAACTGTTGGTAACCATTTTCAGTGCATAAACTACAAGTGAATGGATCTTAAACTTATAAGTAAAATGTAAAAAACAACCAAATTTATTTTAATCATACCATGTTATTTAATCCTTTAACTAATAGTTCTCATTATTGTGTGTTTCCTTATAGAACAGTGGTCAACATCATCCAATGTTTGTTTTATTCTGCATAAAGGAGGGCAGTATGTGCAATAACCCATTGAATAAGTTAATGTTCAGACTTAAAGAAAATTAAATATAGTACAAGGGGTCCCCGATTTACGAACGCCCGCTGATACAAACAAGGTCCCATAAGGTCAATCATTTAAAAAATCTGACATAAGTACAATGGTTCGTAGCAGTTATGTACTAGAACTAGTTTGAGCAGTGTAGAGGGGAGATGGAGCAGCGCGTGGGGAGTGATGCGTCGCACCCAGTAACACGTCGAGGGAGAGGGAGTGTCAGTACACCTCACTGCCTTAATGTGCGTGATCCAGTGCAAACTGTTGTTTTTTGCTTATTAACTCTCTTTTTCTGCCCTCATCATGGCTCCCAAATGCAAACCTGATGCAATTCATAGTAGTGGATCCAGGAAACGGAAAATAATTACGATGGAAGTGAAAATAAATGTAATTAAACTTTCTGAATAAGGAGAACACCCTCAGTAATCAGTAAGGCGTTGGGCTTCAGCCAGTGAACGGTTGGAACAATTTTGAAAGGCAGAAAATTCTTGAATATACAGTATTAAAGGATCTACACCAATGCACTCAACTATGATAACAAAACAAAGAGCTGGATTGTTCATTGAAATGGAAAGATTGTTAGTGATGTGGGTGGAAGACCAAAATCAACGGCATCTGCCTTAGTCATTTTGTGCCTGAAGTGGAGCGCTACAGTATTGTATTTCAAAGTCAATGCCTTTTAAAATTATCTTGGTTCTTGACAGTGCACCTGGTCATCCAGCATTTTTAGATGATGTTCATCCAAGCATTATGGTTGTGTACCTACCTACAAACACAACATCTGTTTTACAACCGATGGACCTGGGAGTTATTGCCTAACTAACTCCAGCTTGATATTCATGAGGATCATGTCTCAGAGTTGCTTGAGTCTCATACTGAAGAATTAAGCAGTGAGGACCTGACTGAACAGGAGAATCAAATTTTGTCAGAGGATGTAGAGGAAGATGAAACTCCAGAATCAAAGTAATTCATTACAAAAGAATTGGTGGAAGGTTTGTTTAAAATATGAACAGCAAGATCTCAACATAGCAAGATTCATCAAAGTTCATAGAGGTATTACTCAATGTCTATGATGCTACAAAGAGATTTGAGGAAAAAAAGAAAGGTTCAGTTCAACCATCCCTTGAAAAGTTTCTTTAATAAAGTCAAAAGTCAGCCCAAACCAGTCCCATTAACCTCCGCAGCATCTACAGAACCAGTCCCATTAACCTCTGCAGCATCTACAGAACCAGTCCCATTAACCTCTGCAGCATCTACAGAACCAGTCCCATTAACCTCCACAGCATCTACAGAACCAGTCCCATTAACCTCTGCAGCATCTACAGAACCAGTCCCATCAACCTCCACAGTATCTACAGAACCAGTCCCATTAACCTCTACAGCATCTACAGAACCAGTCCCATTAACCTCCACAGTATCTACAGAACCAGTACCATTAACCTCTACAGCATCTACAGAACCAGTCCCATTAACCTCTGCAGCATCTACTGAACCAGTCCCATCAACCTCTGCAGCATCTAGAGCGCCAGTCCCATCAACCTCTGTAGCATCTACAGAGCCAGTCCCATTAATCTCTGCAGCATCTACAAAACCAGTCCCATCAACCTCTGTGGCATCTACAGAACCAGTCCCATTAACCTCTGCAGCATCTACTGAACCAGTCCCATCAACCTCTGCAGCATCTAGAGCGCCAGTCCCATCAACCTCTGTAGCATCTACAGAGCCAGTCCCATTAATCTCTGCAGCATCTACAAAACCAGTCCCATCAACCTCTGTGGCATCTACAGAGCAACTCCCATTAATCTCTGCAGCATCTACAGAGCAACTCCCAGCAGCTCCAGAATCAGTTAACTTTACCTCACTAGATTCTCCACAACCAGTCCTGTTAACATCTACATCACCATCTTCAGTTTCGTCCCAATAAAGCCTCTGTCACGCCTATAAATGCCCATCTCTACCTGCAAGTCAGCCCCATGCTTCATTGTTTGTGTTATATTTTACTTCTTACTTTTCTTTTCTGTATTTAGTCATACCATGTCTTCTTTTCTCTTAAATTAAGTGATTCAAGATGTATAAAAGGACTTAAGCTATGATATAGTGCACACAGGGTATGTGTTCCGACTTAAGGACGGCCTCAGGAATGGAACCCATTTGTAACCCGGGGACCCCCTGCATACTGTTGTAAACATTGAAAATTATTACAAGATGTATCATTTTGTTCAGTATCATGGGCATTAAATCCTAGGATTTATCAGGGTTGTATGGAGAGTACAGCCTCTGTCAGCTATAATTCTAGTTCAGTACAGGTACTGTACTGTACAGTACACTTTACAGGTATTTGCAAGCAGTCCAGGTACAGGGTATATGCCTTTACTCTTTAAATTTGTTCTTACATACTATAGTTTTAAAAAGTTCCTAAAACAAATTTTATACCCAAATCCCATGTATCATAAAATGCACAGGGGGTCCCAGGGATATGAATGGGTTCCATTCCTGAGGCCATTCTTAAGTTGAAAATGTACTTAAGTCAAAACACATGCTATGTGCATACTGAACTTACAGAACAATGTTTAAAATCCCACTTTATCATAGCCTAAGTCTTTATATACATCTAAAATCATTTAATTTAAGATAAAAGAAGAAAAAGAATGACAAAATAAAGTAAATGACAGTAAAAAAAAGTAAGTCAGCAGGCAAATAAAATAGTAATGTAAATTTAAAGTTTAACCTCATTTGTATCAGCAGGCGTTCATAAGTAGGGGACCCCCTGTACTAAGGTTCCACTGTACTCATTATGTGATGAAAAATTATGAATACTCCAGATAAATTAAACAAACTCATAAATCACCAAAATTGTGCAAGTGAAGTACTGTAGATGCCTATTACTGTTTCATTACAGTTGACCCTCGTTAATTCGGACTAATAGGGGGGAGAGGGTGTCTGTTTTAGCCGATTGTACGAATTAACCGATTTAGGGGTTAATTTTGCATTATATTTCAAAGTCATTGTTTTTGTCAAGATTTTATCCCACTTTCCACTGTAATACGTACGTAATTTCAGCAAAAATATTACATTTCCGTGAATGCATTATATCAAGCACAGTATGAATAGAATACCATTTTAATATAACAGTATTTCAACCGAAAACTATTAAAAAACGAGTAACTTCTCTTGAACATCAGAAGGTTAAGTAAAGTCTCTTGTTTTCGTCATGTATTTTAACCTATTTTACATTAAAATACATCACGTTTCAGCAAAACTACTATTTATTTCTGAGAATATATTCATTCAGGCGCAGTTTAGGTAAAATATACATGTGATGTAACAGTTTTTTAACTGAAAACGATTCGAAAAACACGTGTACCGTCTAGCTGATACCCAACAGCTGGTGGTGCGTCATACGTCGTTGTAAACAATAGGAGGTTGAAGTAGATTACCGGGTATTATATTAAGTGTGAAGTATCGAAAAGGTTTTTATTACCGGTATTTTTTGTAGATTAATGAGAACTGTGATACCATATATATGATATGATAAGTTAGCCTGAGCTAAGAACTTCAACATAGACTACTGAAAACACGTTGTAAGGTAATTTAGCCTATTGTAAGTTGGTGAGCTTCATTTGCTGAAGGAACTGCACAACTTTTCATTACTAATTGGTACATATTTTACGTTTCCATTGTTTACTGGCAGTAATGGTAAATATTTTTCATGTCTGAAGCTAAAAGTTGCATCCACCCCCCACACTAGTGGTGGAGATGTTACATGTTTTATCCCATCAGTGGGTGGACCAGCATTTTAGCTTAAGGTCCGCGTAGGTAATATTCCTACAAATCTTAAAAAAAAAAAAAAAAAAAATCAGATTTTGTCCGAATTATCCGAAATCCGGATTAAAGGGGTCCGAATTAACGAGGGTCGACTGTACTTTCATTACTTAACAGCACTGTGCACAATAGAATACATATACGAGTAATCGGGGGGCAGCTGTTCCATGCATTCAGAGAAATTGTTAACATCAGTCCTCACCTTAAGTTCTCCAACAAGCGTTTGTAGTTCCTCCGCATTAACTGGAGTACTCCAGAGGACTATTATCTGTTGACGTGGTTGAATTCCAAACATCTTTCCAGATCTGGACTCTGTAACATTTAAAATTCATTCATATCAAGATCATTAGAATTAAAATGGGATTATCAGCAAGCCAAGGGACCACAATTAGATGTAGTAGCCACAAGAAAATCAGTTAAGTAATCAAGTAACCAACATTTGATGCCATGTTGCTCTACTACGTTCAGAGTGGCCTATTGAGCTTACTGGGATGCATGGCCTTATAGTGCTGTGAGCTGATATGTTAGACAGTTGAAGAGGAAGTGCTGTTCTAAGACAGAGTCACATAGGGAAGTTTTGTGAGGCTCCACTACCAACAGACCTTTATGCATACCAGGAGATGCATGGTGATGATGGTCATATATCTCATGTAAATTGTAGCAACAAGATTTTATCAAAGTACAAATCATTCTCCTATAACAGGCATGGGCAACCCGTGGCCCATGGGCCGCATGCGGCTCAAACCATGTCTTTGTGTGGCTCATGGAGTGATTGAGAAATTCTATTTAATGTGGCCCGTGGTTCAGGTAGATGCAGCCAACTTATGGCGAATAAAGCAATACAGTATTTATTAACAGAATAATCTTCACACACAATTCGTTACTGTTTCATCACCTAAAAGTAAGTACAATAACTACGAAAATGTAAGTGAAATAAGTAAAAAGAAAATAGTCAACAATATAAACATTTTAACTTGTGTGAGTTTACGGGCCAATTTCAGCACAGTCTGTTTGATGGCTTAGCTAATATGTGGCAGTGGGTCACTTGGAAATTAACTAAGGTTGGGAAAGTCTAAGTGGGCAGTGGTCACACGGGTCAAAGGTAAAGGTCTCTTCCTTGCTGACAGGCTATTTCTCTCCACAGTACAGTACGTCATCCTTTATGCCTGGTTGTCTGTTCTATCTATTTATTCTTGTCTGATTATATATATATATATATATATATATATATATATATATATATATATATATATATATATATATATATATATATATATATATATATATATATATATATATATATATATATATATATATATATTGTAAAACATATAGATGTGCCAATAGGTTGTTTCATTGTAGTTCCTCATGTGTCAAGATCAACATTGACATTATTCTGGTGGGTGTATCTTCATAAGTAAGAAAAATGCTGGAACTAACTGTAGGAAAAATCATCGTATTCACAGACTGCTTCAACCATCTTCTGTTAAATTTTGGTGGGTTGGCCTGGAGACAAATACAGTACCCAAATCGTAATAAGGCCCATGACTGTCCTACAACATTAGCCATTTGTTTACTCTATACTGTATTGTAATGTCTCTTCTCTCAGCAAGATTACTTACAGTTACAACAGAAATAAATATAAATAACATGTAAGCTATGACCTAGGATATAAATATACGGTATGCTTTAAGAACTATTAATAAAACTATCATTACACTATTTCTGACCTTATGAACAGTGGACCACTTATTGATTGTATAGTATGCACTGTATTGTATCAGCACTCTAAATTTCTGTTAAAATCTACTCCCGGGACAGAGCTTAGGGTTATAACAACTCCTTCTGGTGGTAGTGATATTTTCATACAATCCCAACCTTTCTTCTTACCTTTTTTTTTCATTTAATATTGTATGTGATAGTTTACGCAGAAGTCGTGATATGGATAATAAAAATATTGATACAGCAAACCCTTGTTATTCATAGGGGTTAGGTTCCAAAATGGTGTGAATAGGCAAAACTACGAACAGCAAATTAAACTACCTAAGCTCACTACTGCATATATATACCAAACAACCGACCAGCCGCAGCAGCACTCATCCCCTCTTTTTTAACTTATCTAATAATTCAACTTTCTTTGTCAGGGTCATCATTGACTTCTGCCTTTTACATTTCACTCCACTAGCATCACTAGCACTGACACTAGGCAGTCTTTTGGGGGGTCATTTCACACAGAAACACTAAAGTTTTGAGAGTACAACACGAGATGCTGCGTGGGATGACTCATTGTGCTGCGGGAAAAGGCTTGCAAGCTAGTCACCATAGCTGCCATCTGCTTTCCGCAAATCGTCGAAATCCTGAATCGCAAACACGCGAATGGCTAGGGTCGACTGTATTATTACAGTTTCAGCCACAACTTGGTTAGAGCCATTTTGTGTGTACCATTAGTTATATCTTGTCAATAACAACAACTTTTTCTAATACCACTTCCGTCGCAAATGGAAATTAATTGAAAAAGTAAATTAAAGTAGATCTCCGGTCACCACATGTCGTCTACAGAGGGATTTATTTACAGCCTACCGGTTCAGTCTGAGCTTTACTCTCACGTCCACAAAATAACGTAAATTACACCATAATGCTTCAACAAAGTTGCTTTCATTGGTACCAAATATCAAAATAAGTACTTTCTGTTTAATATAGCGGGGATGGCTAGAAAGTTTAGTAAGGTTAGGTAGGTTTCTTTGGTTGGTTCGTCAGGTTGTATGGGGGGTGATAAGTCCAAAACGACACATTTCCAACGGAAATGAAGGTCAAATTCGAATGAATTATGCCAAATACCATGGGAAAAGCACAAAATTGTGGTCGAGCAGTAGTTGTGGCTGAAACTGTAAAGTTACCGGATAATTTTCCTGTTGAATGATCATCACCCTTGTTAATAATAACTGAAGTGCACTCAAAGGCTTTCCATATTTTACCTGCACACTATTTTTAACATACTAAATAATCATGCGCTGAAACATATTTCAAGGGCAACTGTAATTACATTTTTCTTTGCAATAATGATAGTACGTGGATGGAGTCCTGTGTTTTGCTGCTGGAAAATCCAGATGTGTTCTTGAGGCGGCGGCAGCGAGTGCGCAGGTCGTTCCTTTACCACATTGATGCACAGTCCCATTATCCCCTGTTTACCAATAGAGGTGATACTTTGTTTCTTTTGTTTTTATCCTCTTCACCACTGATCGGCTCGTTAGCCGCTTGGGAGATCGGTCACGTCTCTGTTACACACTGTTCGCAAGTACTGGGCATGCACCGGCTCCTGAATGTACCTGAACCCGCTCCAGTGTTGGTCAAGTCTTGTCTTGAAAGAGCTCACACTCGGTGCCGTCACAATACTTTCTGGTACATTGTTCCAAGAGTTCACAACTCTCACTCCGAAAAAGTTTGCTCTCACAGTTTTCTGGACTTGCGGCTTCTTCCATCTTGAGCTGTGACCCCTTGTGGGTAGCTGAGGTGCCGAAGTGCAGGCACCAGTCTGATGGCCCTCCTTTGAACATTTTCAACCAACTGACAGTCCCTAGCATATCTCGGGGACCAGATGGGGTGACAGTACTCCAGATGGGGAAGCACTTCACTCCTGAAGATCGTTACGAGGGACGGACCGTCTAGATATCTGAACGACCTTCTTATAAGACCCAATAATTTATTTGCCTGATTTACATTCTTCTCGCAATGGCCCGAGAACTTCAGCTCATTGTCAACATACACACCTAGGTCCTTCTCACATTCAGTCTCAAATAGTGCAGTTTCTTCATCCCGTTGGGACATATGATACGCATCCTTATCGTTGGTACGCCCCAGGTGCATCCTCTTACACTTCGTGACATTGAATCTCAGCAGCCATTTCTTCAACCATTCTTGGAGTTCACAGAGATCCTTCTGCAGCTCTTCACAGTCCGCATGGTTCTTGATTTCCCGAAATAACTTGGCGTCATCGGCAAACATTTGTATGGAGGAGTGTACAACGTCAGGAATGTTATTTATGAAACAAACAAACAACATTGGGCCCAATACACTGCCCTGTGGTACCCCGCTTGTGACAGGTACGGATGATGATTTCGTGCCATTAATAACCACACACTGCTTGCTGTCTTGTAGAAAGTCTTCTATCCACGCTAGGGCATTTCCCCGAATTCCGTACCCTTCCAGTTTAATTTTCAGCCTTTCTTGGGGTACACTGTCGAAAGCCTTGGCAAAATCTCGGTATATATTGTCGATATTACCACCCGTTCCAGAATATGGCTCCAAATATCCAATACCTTGAGCAATTTTGTTAAGCAGGTGCGCCCCGTCATAAAACCGTGTTAGCAATCCTTTACAAGGTTGTTTCGTAGTAGATGTTCCATCGCGGCATCTCTGGTAATAATCTCAAGTACTTTACATATTATGCTGGTCAGGCTCACCGGTCTATAGTTGTTCGTGGAGTGACGATTGCCCTTCTTGAAGATAGGACTCGCATAAGACACTTTCCATTCACTGGGAACGTTTTGTTCATACTGCAGTAAAAATTAATAAAGATATTTATGCAGCAGAATCTCCATGCAAGTTCACATTGATTTAGCATTATCCATATTCATATACAGTATAGTGCAGGTATACAAACAATGTACTATGGCGCAATATATAATGCAGGTATACAATCAATGTACATTAAAAATTCACAAATTTGATTTTGTGGGTTATTATTTCGATTGTATTTCCTTTGATTTACCTGAGAGTCACCGACTCAGGAAAATTAATGTACAGCGACCAGTTATGGCCCCTGGATAACAAAATTGTACGTTTTGGATTCTTTGTTTTATTTATGAGGATCATGCCCCCGAATGAATTTTGTCTAAAAAACAGAGAGAAGAACAGAAGCAACAACTACAGCAGCTGCAGGGAGAGATCGACAAGAAAATTCATGAACGGGATGAGGCTCTGCAAGTAATGTGTAATAGATGGGATGATGCGTTTCATGAGGTGCAAGTTGAAGTGAGTGAAAAATTGAAACAGCACAAAGAAAAAGTGAGTGGTGAGATCACAGTGGTACGAGAGGCGCTAACAATGGTGAACAGTGAGCTACAGAAAGTCAGTATCAGGATGGAAGCTCTGGAGAATTGTCTAACAGCAGGGGCTCAGCCAAGACCTAATGACCCCTATGATCGTGACGGTGTACGTGAAATATCGTTTGTGCACGCTCCGAGTGGAATGCAGTGTTGAAAATTCTGGAAAATACGATGAGCGTGTGGAAAATGGAAGTGCTGAGCTAAATTACTGAGCACCTGAGCTCAGACCCCCATACTACGTCAACTGAAGTGGTGTACTATCCAAGAGTGCCTGTGAAGAAGAAACAAAAGGGTGGGGCGACAAGCAGTGCACAGTGTACTTAGCCACCAGTCTTAAGGGCGCGGCTATGGAGGTTCTCTGCCAGCTAACAGGAGCACGGCTAACTACATGCGCCTTGCCTTCCCAGAGAACACAATCAATTTAATGAAGATTAAGTGGTTGAGAGCCCTGAATGAGGGATATTGCAAGACTATGCTGAATGTTGTCATGACAGGTAGCGCCCCTCGTTTCGTCTATGTAGGCCGAGAGGAGACGGATGCTATCCAACGCTTCATTGATGGAAAGGTCGGCTCACTACATCACATTAAGCGAGATGAACCTGTCAGACCCCAAAAATTAAGGAATACCTTGTCACCCACTTCCCCAAGGGTATTCCCCTCAGTGGCAATCTGTCACTTCCGGGCGTCTACAGAGCAAGAAGACTTTATAAGGATGGTGCACAACTTAGTAGGATCATCATTGTTTGGAAAAGGAAGGAACTACCTCCTGAGGAATACTGCTTCTTCGGCAAGTATGGTACCCCTAGTAACATCAGTCGGTGGACTCCCCCCCCTGTGGTGTTCTACAACTGCTTTGGGGTCAATCATGTGGCGAAATATTGTCACAAGACAGCCACCTCTGGCATCTGCGCAGGAATGCATAGCACGGGGAGCTGCCCCACCAAGGAAGCTGCCTCTCGGGAGGGGAGAGAGCAGGCAATTCTACCTGGAAGGCAGTGTCCCAGGTGCAGGGAGGAGGGTATGACGGCCTGGCACCCCGGTTGCCCTGGGAAGCCACCTCCACCCACAACAGCGGTCATGACGACAACGACAACACTGCCGGGTCGCCTCCATCATCTGAAATCAACAGCCACAGTAACTCTCCTTCGTTAGACAATGCAGGTCAGGTTAAAGCCTGCCAAATAAGTGTACCAGTGAACAATGGCAGTGATAGTGTCAGTGGAGCTTCTGAAGGAACTGGTGCCTCCTCTCATAATGATGCGAATTTGAGGGTGAGTAGCCAGAGCGAGACCGATAGTGATGGAAGCATGAATGGGGAGAATGAGCCCCAGACTAGCAGCGTGGTTTCTTTAATAACCCTAGGTCTGAAAATTGTCCATAACCCTGTACTTCCTCCAATATTTTCGGAGGAGGAACTCGCGGGACTAATGAAGGAACCTGCGTATAAAAGTCCTACTGGAATAAGGGCTGTGAGACGCATTATCAAGAACTCCGGGGGTGATGAATTTGAAACGGTTAACTTATTGGTCAGGTTGATCTATGAAGCCAACGCCCGACTCTCTATACTCAGTTCAAGGTGGAAAGAGTAACACGAACGCTTAGGTTCATTTCATAGAACATCCGGAGTATTAATCGCAGAATTAATGACCTACATTGGTTTGTTAAAGTTTTTTAACATTGATGTAATTGGTTTACAAGAACCTTACACGTCCAGCACCCAGAAGAAAGCTGCACCCAGGATAGCTGGGCTTACAGCATACAATAATGAAGCAGGAGGTGGCCTGCTCACTTATGTAAAGAATGGTCTGGTCTGTAAATGGCTCAAAACTCACAATGCTGAAAGTATTCACTATCAACAATTTACAGCAAAGACAGCAAACAGTCAATTTTCGTTGTATAACATCTATGTTCGGTGTAATGAGCTGCTAGCGGACATGTTACCAAAGCCATCAGGTAGTTGGTAGTAGGTAGTAGGCAGCTACCAAACCTGGAGGTACTACCGCCTGGGAAATATTGGAAGCATAATGTATTGTCTAATGGTTGACCCTGCTGCCATATGACATCACTAAAATTGTGACCAAGACCCAGGTCCCAAGTCCCGGAACACTCAGCATGTAAACTTTGTGATAAACCTTTAAAGCATACACTTGAACACTATATTATTGAATGTGACACTGTCAAAGACTTCAGGCCACCTGGCGTATTGTATCATGAACTTTGTGATTAATACATTGAATCAGGATTGCTTGAGGGCAATCTTGCTGTTTATCCCAAATTTGCTAGCCCATACTGATTAGCCTTCAATTAGAATATGACGTCCAATGTATATGAACCACTGTCTTGCATGGCAGCGAACAGTGACATCACCCACATGACTCTGACCTATATATACTGTAGATGCCTTAGTTAAGGACGTTCAGGTTACGGGCAAGTCGAAGGGAATGATTGAAACCCGTCTTTTGACGCATTCAATATTTATTGATGTGGTCAAAACCTGCAGAGGAGAAGGCGTTCATAATATTACATGGTGATCCATCTGATACATAATCAGTTAGTCTCACACAATTTTATCTTAATTACAATTTATTGAACATACTGACATAACACAAAGTTCGTAACTCTATTTATCTTAGCTTCGCTTCACTCTGCATTGTCTTATTACTCCAGGTTAGGCAGAAGTAGGCGTAATTAGTCAACAATATTTCAGTACCGAGGGGTATGTCATCACTTAGGCTGTACTTACAAGTGCGGGTCAATGCAGATCAGTATGGTGTTCCAAGAGAAAACAGTATTGCGTAAATCGTCCCAGCACAAATTCTCGGACAGAAGGCTGGTCTTCACAGCATCACTAGAGAGGGCGATCTGTCTCATGGAGGGGCGGGCAGCCACCGCCACCAGTCTAAGACATTCCACTCAGCAGAACCAGGACTTGTCTGTAAACACTTCTAGCGAGGTCACAGATCGAAAGATTTAATGGCATCACACGCCAGCACTGTAGCTGAAGCCAGCGGCGATAACATATACTGTTAATGAATATGATGTATTCCTTTGTGTATGAACCTCTGTCCTGCGTGGCAGTGAACAGTGACATCACACATATGAATCTAACCTATATATATTGTTAATGAATATGATGTATTCCTTTGTGTATGAACCTCTGTCCTGCGTGGCAGTGAGACGTGATACCACCCTCAGTGTAAAGACCTGACTGAATTGCTAAGAATAGGCAAACTATACTCACTCCAAGCTTTGTCAATAAATTTGATAACTAACTAAAAAAGACATCGCCTCCATGTGTACACATAACTAAGAAATCACTGTAATTGTTGTACTATTAGTGATCACGTCTCATGTCAAAAACCCTGTCTTATGAATTTTTGTTTGTATTAATTAAGCAACAAATAACTGAATTTTGTTCATAGATTTTTTTTATCTTCAAGGCAAAAATATCCTCTTCTAAAAAAATAAATTTAATCACCTTAACGCTGGTTCATACATAATAGTTCAAAGTTAAAATATCATATCTTATATCTCAAAGTGTCACGTATTTTATTGCCCTGTATGAACCTAACAAGGAAACGATAAACACAAATTTAAATATAAATTGTTTTTTAAATTGATAAAACTCTATACACAAAAAATATCACATCAGATTTATCCAGTTTGGTAAGTGTTGACGTCATGGGTTACTAGATAACACCACCGAGTTAGTGATGAATGTTGTTTTATTATTACTGAAAACTTTGTCATATACTTTACTTTACTTTACCCGTCTGGGATATAAGTTTACTCACTGGGGATCCGCTGCTCAATCCCGTCCTTTCGTTCCATAATATTTGTTCACCGGGGTCTCGACTGTTCTCCTACTCTTCCCATGGCCGTTGGGTAGTAACTCAGTCATCAACTCAACTTTTAACATATCTTATAACTTTTTTGAAATTGTGATTTGTAAAATCTCCTGAGAATAAAGTTCAAGAGACTCTTCACAACTGCTTAGTCATGGTTAGTTATCACCACTGGAGTCCTTGAGAACAAACCACCGGATACTACTAGGCCAACAAGGTACTGACGATGACCAGGTCAGAGATGTAGGAACTAGAGACCAGTTTTTCAGGTCTTGATCTGGAGTACCTGAACATGACCAATGAGCCTGATGTAATATATAGGGTCCCATAATTATATCATGAAATTAAAAACTATATAAATCATTTGGTAGTTGACATACACATACGACCATTCGAGTAGGTAAATATTTCCATGTTTTAAGATACCACCGACCCTCCATCATCCATAGATTTCAACCTTTCAAAAATATGTATACTGGTATGAGCCGAGACTCAAATATTTAACTAAATAAATTATCCCTATAAACTCGTCTTATGAACCGACTTATAAATAAATCGCGGTCACCTGAAGATCAGCTCCCCAGTTTAATACCCCTGAAGTTTAACCACCCCAACGCTACCAAGAGGATGCTAATCTACAGGGGACGGTGGACCTAAGTAATCATCTTAAGATTGGTCCCTTGCTTAACCCACCTAAAGCTTAACCACCACAACACAAAAGACTCCTATGGAAGTTGTGTATTCACATTTCTGAGTGTTACATCTAGAATTTATCTGCAAAGTTGTCCCTATTTTTGGAGTATTTCGGGGGAGGGGGCTACCTGAGGTCTAATCTTCAAGTGATCCAAAAAAAACAAAATTGCGAATGGTCTCGATCTCGGTATTAGAATCCTCAACTACATCACTGGACAGAGAATTTGTCACAGCAAGATGAAAAATGAGCTTAAGACGGTCAGCATTATTACTATCATCATGTTACATATTATGTAGCTTTAAAGTGCGTCTAAATGTCATGAGGTGTGGTGACGAGTTGTATGCCCATTTCCACACGATGTTTTATAAGAAATACAGTACAATCAACAAATTGTTAAGAATATCAAAATGCCCTGAAGGTTAACCAGAAACTCCAACTTTCAATGCTTAAAATCCCACATTCGGTGCATTAGGAGGAGGGGGGGGGGGGGTGGAGGGGAGGGAGGTTAGAGGGAGAATCTGAAGATCTGTGAAGAAGAATATTTTAAAGCCAGAGTTACGTGTTCAGGAAGGTAAGAAAATTAGGGTAATCCTGTTGTCCTGGGCGAGTCATGCCAAAAATTGAACCAAGAGGAGCGGGATGTAGCAACCCCCGCCCACCACCATTACCAAGTCATCGCCCTCTCCAACACGTGTACAGTAGAGTACTTTATCTCGTAATCAAAACATCGAAGCTTAAAATACTTCTTCTGAAGATAAGGACATTACTAATGAAAAGTTAACCCAAGTCTCAACAACAACTTAATTTAGGTGGAATATTTACTTGTGGACATTATGAAGAAAAAAAAGATTGTTATACAAACTGTATTCCCTGTGATGTCCACCTGAAGTTAGCTACTGAATAAAACCTGAAAGGATATTCTGAAAAAACCCGACTAACCAAACACAAAGGCAAGCCCTTATCAAAATTCACAGATATGTTATACGGCATAAAAATATTCCTCGGCACTGGCCTGGATAGTATAATAACCGCAATTATCTGATAAGTTCAACCGTCTATTAATCATCAGAAATGAGGGAGGGTGTATTATAAATATAACCAAGAAACTGGCCACCGAACATCACAGTAAGGTCGGCAGAGCGTCGGGCAGCTGCACTCCGGTAAACTGTTAACACACCCTCACTCGTCTCCTTGTAGCTACAGGCAGGTGGGTCCAACTGCCAGCCTTGTATTGTCGACCACGCTGTTTACATTTACACACCTGACACCAAAACAAAGGTGTAGAAGCTGTCGCCAACACAACAACCACACCCTAAGTTAACGAGTTGCATTACCCAGTGTCAAGGAATAGTCCGAGAAGACTGGACAGCTCGCCAACTGCACTGGCTAACCATTACCCGGAATACGATCCCCAAATCGATTAACATCCAGGTTCCCAATTACTGCTGGGTAGACAGAGGCAAATGGCGTAAAGAAACTTGCCCATTGTTTCACCCTGCCCGGGGATCGCACTAGTGTCCGCTCGCTTAGGGGGCGAGGATGCTGACCATTACACCACAGGTTGCCATACACACACACACACACATACATACATAAACACACACACACACACACATACATACATACATACATACATGCTTTGTTTATTGACCACTGCAATACAAAATAATACTTTCCATAATTGCATTACACACACAAGTACAGTATAATGTGGTGATTGAGAGAGAGAGAGAGAGAGAGAGAGAGAGAGAGAGAGAGAGAGAGAGATTTCCCCATTTACCCCCAGGTAGCGTTAGGTGTTAAACCATTGGGTGAAATAAGCTGGAGTGCCGAATCTTCACGTGATCCGAAGTGTTCTTCCACAGGTTCAATATTCATCAGACAACTAAGCTGATGCGCCAGATAGTTAAACTGATTCATCTGGTAAATCAACTGATTTATCAGGTAATTAAGCTGATTCTCCAGGTTACTAATCTGACTCACCCAGTAACTAAGCTGATAACCGTTTCAGAGCTGGTGACTGGAGACTCCAATATGGCGTGGCTAAGGGAACAAATGATGCTTTATTTACCAAACTTGGTGACTTATATTTCCTTCACCGCCTTCATCGTGCTTTCACTGACGTTGTTCTTCAAAAGGCAGCAGAAGGTGAGTACCTGGTGATTAAGGGGTTTACTGTATGACTTTGGAACGAAATGGCTACCCATGGTATATACAGTACAGTCGACCTGAGGCGGTAACACGACTTCGGCTATCTCATGACGGCGTTGCTCTTGACCACTCGACAATCTAATATCTGAAATGTGTAGTCTTGGGGTTCACTGGTTCATGAAACACTTACACTTGAACCTTTGTGAGAACATTACTTTTGAACTAAAAATCAGTTTCAACCGATTTCCATTGTTTATATTCACATTAGAGATATGGTTAATCTGCATGGCATTAATATGTAAATCTTAAAGTAATAATCATGAACTAAATCACCTGAAGTACTCGGTGACTATGCAGTTCAACGTCTTTCTTCTCTGCTCCACTCATTACTGTTCTAGAATGATTTACCTTCAGTTTCATATATACATATACAGTACAGGGGTATATATATCGCTATACTCAGTTCTCTTTCTTGTGATTTTTAAATCGTGATTGACTAGTACTGTTACTAACCTTGTTACGCACTTAAAGAACTTAGATGTTGAAGCTCAGTAATAACATTATAAGGCTCCAGTATCTAACACAACTTATCTTCTTAGAAATTTATAGAGTTTAAAGTATTATATTTAAAGTTAATTTTATCTTATTACTTTAGGAACAACATTACAGTTACTACATACAGTATACAACTACAGGTGAGAAGTTCAAACTGATAGACCACAGACACTACTCACTACCCAGGGCTACTGACATTACATTGCCCACACAGAGAGTAAGAATACGATTTTAACAATACTTTGCCAAACTAATTTTTACATTTTTTTTTTTTGTGAAATGACTATTTGATTCCTTGTTAAATAAAATTATAGCAGTTTAACAAAATAGGACCTTGTACAAATGGCCATAATAAGTGGTGGTGTTGGCCGGCAGGTGTGGATGATGGACAAGATCCCTGGTCCAAGAGGACTCCCACTACTGGGCAGTGTTCTCGACTTAAGCATGGACGATATGTGTGGTGAGTCCTGTCCTCTTGTGCTTCACATTAGTAAAATAGTCACAATATTTTATGAATGACGAAAGAAGAATATGCTCTTGAGCTTAAAGATCCCAAATTATTAGATGGAAATAGTTTCAGCCTTGTAGGGTTGCGAGATGTTATGTTGTCTAGCACTCAGGATGGATGGATGGAAACTCTAGGTGGTGGTTTTCTTATATAAAATATATTATATACAAGACAGTCTGGTGCTGGAGATGCCGTGTGGTGAGGAGCTTGCTCAGAAGACGCGTTCAATGAGTAGCGTGTTTTAGGAGGTAGATGTGCAGGAGCTTCGTTAGAGGGGATGTTGCATGTTGCTGGCCTCCAGGTTGAATGAGAGCTGGACAGCGAGGAGCTTGCTTGGAGGAGGTGTTGCGTGTTCAGGAACTTAGAGAAGAATGAATTTCAATGGAGAGACTGCGAGCTTATATACATAGCAGCCGGAAGTAAATCCGTTGGGTACTCGCCGGTTTCTTGACTTCGTTACTAGGGTAGACGTAGCAGCTGGTGACCCCCTCCCCCTGAGCAGTTGGCTGGTTGCTAGGATACTGTCTCATTGGAATGCGGATGTAGTTGTTGGGGAGAGATCCACTACAGTCTAAAGTGGGAGTAACTTGCGGACACCGATCACACAAAGAAAAAAGTTGAAGCTGGTGGGAGAGAAATGAGATATCAACCTCAGCAGAATATGATTCAGGGTATATATACGGACGAAGTACACATGAGCTAGATGCTTCAGAAACCCAATATTAGGTAATGCAGCACAGCCAAACTAAACCCACGTCAATTTATGTGTAAAGTCGACACTCTGGGTATATTTTCAAAATAATATTTTGATACCTTTAGGCTCTATGTCAATTATTTGTTCTAGAATTGTCAAAGAAGCATTAGATTTTTTTCTAGAAACGAAACCGTAGAATAAATGGATTATTTGTTCAATTTACAGAAGCATTTGCAAGAATCGTAAAAATCTGTAAGATTGGTCCAGTGACGAAGTTATGGATTTATATCAGTCTTAACTGCTTGTTGAGTGGGGCCGAAGGTGTCCAGGTAAGTAGTGCCTAATTAAGTAAAGTTTATTATAATCAAATCATTTACATTTTGACATACTAGTGGCAACAGTTTGTGTATAATGTATTTGTTCAATTGATTAATAATTATTAATCGATTGAACAAATACATTATGAATTATAATTCATAAGATCACACATTAAAAGTTAACCTGCAGAATCTTTGGAAAAGTTTTGTATGGCACTTTTGTCCCCTGCCTGGTGCTAAGTGAACATATTCAGTTAAGTTAAAGTCTAAGTGTAAATTTGATGTTATTCTTTGAATTTTATGTATGCTTTTGTTTGTCAACGAAAGAAGTGCATTATAACATTTTAGTTACAAAGAGTATTCTTGTAGAAACATTTAGGAATCGGAGCCCAGTCATAGTGAGAAAAGAATCCAGTGACGGATCATTCCAGTAGAGCAATACACTGTACAAGATGTTCAGAGCTTCCCTGGACAAATGACCATAAAAAATGAACCGGTTTAATCTTAGGTTGTTCATTTAAATTTAACACCAAAGTAAAGTACAAGCAGTTTAGACGCTCAAGGGTGTCAACCATAAATTGGATTGTGATGATGACGTTCTCATGTTCAAACACTTTTACGATTTACAGAGTCTCTTGACCAGTCAGGAAAACCTTGACAAGAGCGCCATCTACAATCTTGTCCACCCTTGGCTCGGGCAGGGTCTCTTGACGTCTACAGGTAATGTTACGTTGTTGTTTTCATAAGGCAAGCACTTATCTGTTGTCGATATACAGTGTAATAATATAATAATACGACAATAAGTAGTGCTCCACACTTGGCTCGAATTAAGAGGAATGGGTTTAAATTATTAAAAGTATATCTGTGAACGTGAATGTGGCTAGGATATATACTTGTGAAATTACACGAGGATCAAATAACTCATTAGATACCAGAGAGAGAGAGCGAGAGAGAGAGAGTGAGAGAGAGAGGGACCTACAATAATTCACCTACGACTATTATGTTCTCACCAATTTAATGTTGGTACAGGCAGTCGCTGGCAGACCCATCGTAAGCTGCTGACTCCGGCCTTCCACTTCAAGATCCTGGAAGAGTTTATGGGTGTGTTCAACAGCCAGGGAAACAAGTTAGTCCAGAAGCTACACAAGAAGGCTGACGGCCAACCCTTCGACATCTTCTCTGATATTACTCTTTGTGTGCTCGATATCCTGTGTGGTGAGTGTGTGGTCTGAGTTAATTACCTAATTCCTTATTTACTTATCCTCTTAGTCACTTGATCTAGTACTGAGGCGAGAGCAGTATTAGATAGTCTAGGACTAAGGAAGACTCAGTGTTAGCTATGGTAGAACTGAAGTGGTCTCTAACTCAGACTGCTCAGTGATGGATCTGTTATGGGTGGTGTCCAGCGAAAGACTGACTGGCTCTTTAGGACGGTCATGCCCTGGGGCTAACTCACAATGACGTCACGAAGGATGATGTATGGGTGTCACGCTGAGTTAAGGAAATATTGCCCAAAATATCAGATGACACATCATTATGCCAAAGATAATCCCAGTGTTTTTAAATGATACTCAAAATAGATATTGTTTTCCTTGCTTTAAGGATAACAACAATGTAGTAGTGATTAAGGGTGAGTTGAGGACACTGACCCATATTCTTGGCCGATTTGTGCTCGGTACAATACAGTATACTTGTTTATCTTCAGAGTCGGCGATGGGACGGTCTGTCAATGCTCAGGATTCCGATCAGTCGGACTTCATCAAAGCTGTCTTCGGGTAAACATTGTGGACTTAACTTTGTATTTTTTACCAGAACCCAAACGTGGGTCATTTTTTTTTTGTAAACATTACCTAAGGACATATCTGGACTGTGTTTGGTAGTACAGTTCCCATGTACCAAGATATTATGCAATCATGTGCTGATCATTTATGAATATAACCCTTCATTCTAGGTATGGATTTGTTTTGGATATACATTCCTCCTCATTCAGACGAAAAAAACGAGTTGATACGCTTAATTGACCAACGTTCAATACGTACGCTCACTGAGCTCTATCTTGCTACAGGATGGGAAGAATATTTAGGTATCGGAAGTTTCGTCCTTGGTTGCACTCGGACTTTATGTTCTGGTTACTGGGGTACGCCAAGCAGATGGACGCTCACTTAAAGGTCCTCCACGACATGTCCTACAGCACCATCAAGGAGCGCAGGAAGGCCCGCCTCAACACCAACACGGCGCACCAC
This sequence comes from Homarus americanus, assembly GCF_018991925.1. Lineage (NCBI taxonomy): Eukaryota > Metazoa > Arthropoda > Malacostraca > Decapoda > Nephropidae > Homarus > Homarus americanus. Next base: position 248,141 of record NW_024745671.1, on the reverse strand, counting down.
GACCAGGAAGTGTTAGGCAAGTAGTTGTGAGTTACTGACTATAACACATATTTGCTAAGGGTTATTTATTGAAGTTATTCACTAATGTTAGATTAAAAAGTTCTTTAATGACTAATTTTTTGTCACGATTCAGTTGCCGAAATTCTTGTAAGCTGTTACTAATCGGGTGTGTAATAATAATAATAATAATAATAATAATAATAATAATAATAATAATAATTATAATTATAATAATAATAATAATAATAGTAATGATAATAATAATAATAATAATAATAATAATAATAATAATAATAATAATAATAATAATGATAATAATAATAATAATAATAATGATAATAATAATAATAATAATAATAATAATAATAATAATAAACGGTTTATTGAAAGAGCATGGCAGGCAGAAGGCTGAAAATATACAGTTATATAATTGGTGATGGGTCTCTTGGCTGACAAATAATATACAAGTAACATAAGTGACACATAATTTATATGATATATACTACCTAGGTGAGGAGAAGGTTATACTACAGGGAATTTCAACATAGCAACAGTGCAAAAAGGTTAAAATTGACTGGAAGCGAATACACTGGTTGATTACGAATTGTTGGTAATTTTTACAATGGTCGGGACTGGGCTGTTCTTATTGAAATCAGTTCGAGCACGTATGGACTGGATGCGGTTGTGGTGTCGAACAGCAATTCGCGGACGAGGAATTTCAGGTGGAAGTAGGAGCCTGTGTCGAGGATGGTGCAGAAGCTTCTCACCAACAGATGAGGTCGTGGTGATGATCAGAGAGAGCCGAGAGGGTCAGTGTGAAGAGCGCTTCTTGATATGTGCAGTGGGAAGACGGAAGAATAATCTTGCATGCCCTCTTTTGCACTTTTTCTAGGTGTTTACGTTGTGTGGTATTTAGGGAAGAAGACCAAATAGGGGAGGCATAGGTGAGCTTGGGGAGTATGAATGTTGAGTAAACACTGAGCAGCTCGGGCGCAGGAACTCCGAGGGACTTGAGTCGGCGGAGGAGGTGGAGACGAAAACTGTGTGTATGTGTGTGTGTTATCACCGCTGGCTTCAGCTACAGAGTGCTGCCATTTTCTGCCTTCAGTATCTCCACTCAGCACTGAGTGCCTCCCAGAACCCCAAACGATGTGTCTATATATATACAACTTCTTATGGTCTCTTCATGGAATATCAGGACCCTTCTGGATACTGGCATAACTGATCGTCCTGAAAGAAGAACCCCCTTGTGGCAAAAGACCTGGCGAGGTCTAACATCAACATCTTAGCCATTAGTGAGTCACGGCTACCAGACGAGGTCGACACACAGAATGGTGGCCTGGCTATACCTCCTTCTGGAAGGGTAAGCCTGCTGTGGAGAGAAATCACATTTAAGGAGCTGGATTTGCCATCAGCAACTGCATCCTATATAAGCTAACTGAAATGCTTATTGGGATCAGCGAGCACCTCATGGTGCTCAAAGTCCCACTGAATCACTCATGTTAAGCCCTCTTCATCAGCGCATACGCCCCAACACTGGATACAGAGGATAAAACCAAGGAGGCTTTTTGTCCCAAGAAAAGATAAGGTGACTTCAATGCCAGAGCTGGCTGAGTTGCTGATATTTGGCAGGGAATCGTAGGGAGAAATGGACTAGACAAGTGTAATCCCAATGTGCTGCACACAACCTCACTATCACCAATAACTTGTTTAAGCAGTCCGTCAAGTTCAAGGGTTCGTGGCAACACCCACGATCCAAACAATGGCATCTCATTGACTACATCATTGTCAGAGAAAGAGGTCGCCGAGGTGTCCTCATCACATGAGCCATACGTGACTCAGACCACTGCGACATTGATCATCGGCTCGTCAGAGCCAAGCTCTCACTTCACGTCGCCCCTAAACGGCGATGGTAGCAAGTCTCCAGAAGAGTTTTAACACTAAACGTCTGGAGGATCCAACAGTAGCACAGGCGCTTAGAAAGTAGCTGGAACATAGGCTGATAAACAACCCGACAACACACAACCCAAATCTCAGTGCCGAATGAGACATTCTTGATACTGCCAAGACAAAAACCTGCAGAGACCCTCGGCCAAATCGAAAGAATACACCAGGACTGGTTTGATGACAATGACCTGGAAATCAATGTACTCATCGATGATAAACGTGTTGCTTTAACTGACTGGCAGAACAACCCTCAGTCTTGGACCAAAGCTGATACCTTCCACAAGAAGAAAGCGACGGCCCTGTGCTAACTTCGCATTCTAAAGAATGACTGTTTTAAAAATAAAGCATGTGAAACACAAAAACTTGCAGATCAACACAAGATGCATGATTTTTTCAATTCCACTAAAACATTTTATGAGCTGATCACTCATGGTGTACCCCCTTACGCTCATCCGACGGTAACTCCTAAATTCAAGACGAAGAATGCCTCCTTCAGTGCTGGAAAGAGCACTTCCATTCACTGCTCAACCAAAACACCAATGTGGATGTCCTGACTATACAGCAGGCCCCTCAGCATCCAGAGCTGACCCACCGTAACTATCCTCCAACCATGGATGAGGTAACTACTGCCATCAAACAGATGGAAAATAACAAAGACTCAGGACCTGATGGAAACCCAGACAAGGTGTATAGAGCAGGAGGACCTCTGCTTACAAGCTGTCTCCACTTTCTCCTGGAGAATACAGTATATGGGATAAGGAGTAAATCCCCACGCTCTTAAAGACACCTCCATCTTCAATATCTATAAGAACAAGGGAGACCATTGAGACTGTGACAACTACCGCGGGATCTCGCTGCTGTCTGTAGCTGGCAAGATTATCGCCCGAGTCTTCCTCAACAGAGTTCTTCCTGAGGCTGAAATTTTCCTCCCAGAATCTCAATGTGGCTTTAGACCATCACGTGGCAACACTAGCATGAAAAGTGCAGAGAAGTGCGTCGTGACCTGTACATGGCCTTCATTGACCCAACCACGACCTTCGACTCCGTCAACAGGGAAGACCTCTGGCGGACATCCAGCCGTTTTGGCTGCCCACCAAAATTCATCGCCATTGTGAGTCAACTCCACGATGGCATGAACGGCAGTGTCCCGCACAATGGCACCCAGTCTGAGTTCTTTCCCATCCAAACGGGGGTAAAACAAGGATGTGTACTGGCGCCAGCTCTCTTTTTTATTCTCTTGGCTGTCTTCCTTACTCGTTCCAGTGCCAATTTAGCCGGCGGTGTGGATATCGAGTTTCGGATGAAGGGTCTTTTCATTATAAGACGACTCCGGGCATGATAAAAGGTGTCGGCAGCTTCCATTACTGAACTTCAGTATGCAGACCACCATACCCTTGTCGCTCACACTGAATGTGATCTACAGGAGATTCTGAACACCTACGCAGATGCGTATGCACTTTTCGGCCATGTACGTAAGACTCAGATTCTCTTTCAGCCTTCCCCTGTTTCAGCCACACCACCACCATCCATCCAGCTTAACGGTACTACCCTCTCTAATGTTAGCCGCTTTCATTATCTCGGCTCCTACCTGTCCACCATCACGGACATCGATGAAGAGATTCAACATCGGATCAGATGTGCATCTCAAGCCTTTGGCAGACTCCGTACCCGTGTCTTCAGCTGTAGGGGGCTGAAATTATCTACAAAATTACACGTATATAGAGCAGTGGTCCTCCCTATCCAGCTATATTACGGCGAGATATGGGTCACATAAAGGAGGCACCCCAAGGCACTTGAAAACTTTCACCAACGTAATCTACATTCCATCCTCCGACTTCACTGGGAAGACAAGAGAACTAATGCTAGTATTCTCAGTGACACCAACTGTAGGAGCATTGAGGCTACCCATTATCCACGAACAACTACGCTGGACCCGCCATGTTACCCGCATGGACGACAATAGACTGCCAAAGCAGCTACTTTACAGTCACCTAACGAATAGTAAGCTTAATGCTGGCGGGCAACTGAAAATGTATAAGGATAGTCTCAAGACAAACCTGAAAAAGTGCCAAATCGACCCCCTCACCTGAGAGGCGATTATTCCACACCGTAATGCTTGGAGGATCACCACACAAGAAGATGTCAATACTTTCAGGTTAACCCGACTGTAATCCGAGGCAGACAAACGCCAACGCCAGAAAGACGCTGCCGCCGCCTCTCCCGCACTAGATGTAACCCTCCACACGTGCAACATCTGTGGACGGCACTACCGGTCCCGTTTCGACCTCCTTAGTCACCTCAGAACTCACCAACGAAGGTGACATCCTTAATAGCTCAAATCATTTTATCATAGCTGGATGACCGTCATGCAACGTAGTAGTAGTAGTAGTGTGATGGTCTTTATAGTCGTCTTGACACACATCTGCTTATCCTCGTTGGTGCCTCATTGCCCCAGGTGTTATTCTCTAGTTCTGAATGTTTCATAATTTTATCTTAAATAAATCCTAATCAACACTATTATACACCTAGCTGTAAATGCACCATTGTGTCCATAAGGGGTAGTACTGTGTAGGGATACACACTTTTGATCTAACCCAGTTTAAGCTTAGCTACCTTAACTTAACTTAGTCTAAGGTAACCTACCTTATAATCTAACAATACATGATTGTATCGACCAGCAGGCAAGAAAAACCGGCTGGTGTTCCTAGACTTGTTACTGGAATATGCGGATAAGACGCCCGGTATCACAGACGAGGACATCAGGCAGGAGGTGGACACGTTCCTGTTCGCCGGACACGACACCACCGCCTCCGCCATCAACTGGGCTCTCTATCTCTTGGGGCATCACCCAGAGATCCAGGTGGGTCATGTCGCAACAGAAGAGCAAGTCGGGTAAATCGAATAAATTAAAACTATTTCCTCTTAATGAAGGAGTGGGTGAATCTGTACAGTGCAGCTGAGAACCAAAATACAAAGTCGTAGAACCAAAGACTAACGTAGATAAAGTCTTTAATGTAACCCTAAAAATACACGACGAGCATATTATTGACGAGAAGATTGAAAATATTCATCTTAGATTATATATTCATAACATGTACGCGCAGGTAAAGCATTAGAATCATATCATCATGGGTAGCTTTGAACCTAATGACCTCCTTAGAAAAGTATTGTACAAAAATACAAAACGCATCTGTTATGAATGCCATGGTGACAATAAGTCCTAAATGTTAGCAAACCTGTAAACAGTCGTCAGCCTTCTCCCATCTTATTCCTCCTGGATACTGTGACACGTATTGTATGTGAACGAGGAGTGGATGGATGACGTTTGTATGTGGGTTGTCTTTAGGAAATTGTCTTGAAATAGCAGGTAACTGTCACTCCTGTTCCTACGTTGCTGGAGAACTGTACTAAACCGGTCCGCTGTGTGAACGCGAAGGGATGACAATAGTGTTGGTTAATAAGGTTGTCCTAAAGCACAAGACAACAGTCAGCATTGTTCCCACACTACGAAGTAGTACAGCGGCACTGTACAACACGTTGTGTAAATGGGAATAGGTGGTTGGCGGACAAAGTGCAGGGGGTGGTCAATGGCAGGATTTTCACGTTATCCTCCGTTTGGCTATAGCGTGAACAAGCATCTCCTTACGTTCTGAAGTCAGTAAATTTCCACGACTCGCCGCAACTCACTCGCGGTTCGTGTGTAACTACTACATAGAAATATGCCCAGAGCACTATGACATGCTGCACAATGTCACACAAAAGTAACATAATTAATAGTGATGAAACTCTAGTCATCACAACTATCATGACGTCCGTAATGTGCAAGGTTTGTGTCTTTTCATTGGTTGATGTGTGATGGGATGGTGCCTCATTGATCTGTGTACAGCAGGCAGACAATATTGCGTCACTATGTTTTCATCCTATTTTACTAATGCTAATTCATCCTGATGTGATCCTTTCCTGATTTAACTGATAGTGGTTCTCGCTCGCGAGGGATGTTTTTACATAAATGGCCTAACGTAGCCAACGACCAGTTCTCCCTATCTTGTAAAATTATGATATTTTTCTTTAATTGACGTTATTTGTGGATAACAACCACTTGATAGAGTACAACCTCTTGATAGAGTAAATAACAAGAGTGGATCTTCACCAGGCTCGGGTACAGGAGGAGCTGGACGGAATCTTCGAGGACAGTGACGGGCCTGTGACTATGGCAGACCTCCGGGAGATGAAGTACTTGGAGAACTGCATCAAAGAGACCCTCAGGTTGTATCCTCCTGTGCCCAGTTTCTCTAGAGAGCTTACCGAAGATCTTGTCATAGGTAAGCAGAACCGGATCACAAAATTAGGCAATCCAACTTTTTCACCTGATGATTAAACACCCTAACACTACCCGGTTGGGGTGTTAGGCTGGGTCAAATTATGTTAGATTACCTTCCTGCTAGGGTGTTTAATCATCAGATGAAATAAGCTGGAAGGGCTAATCTTCATATGACCCGTAGAACCATTATATTTTTTTAGAATAGCAGTCTACGTACTGTCCTTGTAAATATAGGTCCTACACTTCTGTAAAGACAATTTCACTTTCGGCGACTGTAGTACCAGATAACACTATTTATGTACCCCAGCAGGGAGAGAAGAGTAAAAAAATGCCACAGTACACAAATGTAAACATCATATAACTCTCCTCTCACAGACAACTTCCTCATTCCCGCTGGCACCACCGTCTCCGTCATGACTTACAGCCTGCACCGTGACCCTAAGCAGTTCCCAGACCCAGAGAAATTTGACCCTGACCGCTTCCTGCCCGAGAACGCCAGAAAGCGTCACCCCTTCGCTTATGTGCCGTTCAGTGCCGGGCCCAGGAACTGCATTGGTGAGTGTCATGAATGTTGTCTTTACAACTCATAATAATTGATTCTATTGCTTTATGTTCATATCATATATATCAATGTAATATTTAACGGGGGCATCTTAATTATACTGTGTGTATGTCATGTTTGCTTCCATTACCCGTCCACTCGATCCACCAGGCCAAAAGTTCGCCATGATGGAACTGAAGGTGGTGTTGAGCAAGATCCTGCGAACCTTCCTTGTGGAGAGCGTCGTTTCCCGGGAGAAACTCAGGATCTATGACCAGATTGTTCTGAAACCTGAAGGCGGTAACTTCTTAAGGCTGTTCCCTCGTGTATGTGAACATAAGAACATAAGAAAATAAGGAGTCTGCAATAGGCCGGTTGGCCTGTGCATGGCAGCTCCTGTCGAGAGTTACTACCACTCTCTATCATCCATGAATCTATCCAGCGTTCCAGTACTTACTTTAAAATTGCTAAGCTTGTTCCACTCGTCCACCACACTATTTGTGAACCAGTTCCTTCCTATCTCCCTCCTAAACCTAAACTTATCCAACTTAAATCCGTTGCACCGAATCCTATCCTGCTCAGATATTATAAGAACTTTATCTATATCCCCTTTATTGATTCCTTTCACTCACTTAAATACTACTATCATATCTCCCCGCACTCTTCGTCTTTCTAGGGAATGCAAGTTTAGTTTCTTTAACCTATCCTGATATGGAAGGCTTCTAAGTCCCGGAATCATTTTCGTCATTCTTCGTTGCCCGGACTCTAGTGAATTGATATCCATTCTATAAAAAGGGCACCAGAACTGAACGGCATAATCGAGGTGCGGCCTGACTAGCGCAAGATATAGTTGCAATAAGACCTCTGCACTCTTATTACTTACACTTCTAGATATAAAACCTAATACTCTGTTTGCCTTATTTCGAACATTAACGCACTGTTTTCTAGGCCGTAGGTCCGGGCTTACAAGTACCCCTAAGCCTCTTTCACAAGTCGACTTAACATAAGAACATAAGGATGGAGGAAACTGCAGCTGGCCTATTGGCCCATACAGGGCAGTCCCGTTTATACCCAACCCCTATTGCTCATATAAGCATCCAACTTATGTTTGAAGCTATTCAGCGTATTCGAGTTAATGATGATATTTGGTAACTTGTTCCATTCATCCACTGCTCTGTTTCCAAACCAGTGTTTACCTATTTCACGCCTGAATCTAAATTTGTCTAATTTAAAACCATTGTTACGAGTTCGCTCCTGGTTGGATAGTTTGAGTACCTTTGTAATGTCCCCTTTGTTTAGCCCTGACTTCCACTTATACACCTTTATCAGGTCGCCCCTCGCTCTACGTCTCTCGAGGGAGTGCAAATTAAGATGCTTTAACCTGTCTCTATACTCAAGGTTCCTAATGCCCGGGATTGTCTTGTCATTCTCTTCTGAATTCTTTCCAAGGATTCTATATCCATTCTGTAATACGGTGACCAGAACTGAACTGGGTAATCCAGGTGTGGTCTCACAAGAGCAAGATACAGTTTTAGGATGACCTCGATAGTCTTGTAACTAACACTCCTTTGTATGAACCCAAATCTTTATTAGCCTTGTTACGAGTAGTCAAGGAGGAAGATTGGCCTTCACTTGAACTTTTTGGGAGAAACACACATGGTGATTCATATTTTTATTGTCTCACGGGGTCAGAAAATGTGTGGTATGTGTGCCTTAGAGAATCTGAGGTGTGACGCAGCTACCCCCCCCCCCTCCTTTGTCCCCCCACCACACGGGATATTATAGTTAATCAAATTACTTTACAGAAATTCTAAGAGATTTTCGAATACATATACACTGCACACACACACACACACACACACACACACACACACACACACACACACCAACAACAACCACGTCACCATCAACCATACCAAGACCATGGTTTTGCACAACAACCTCTCCTCCGACGTTGTCCCATCCCCTTTCATTACTCTAGGGTCCAACACACTCCAGGCTGTAGACTCCATAAGCTCCTCGCCGTCACTATAGATTACAAACTAAATTGGAAAACACACGTCAGTGAAGTTGTCAAATCCTCCAGTTTCAGTCTCCACCTCCTCCGCCGACTCAAATCCCTCGGAGTTCCTGCACCCGAGCTCCTCAGTGTTTACTCAACATTCATACTTCCCAAGCTCACCTATGCCTCCCCTACCATGTCTTCCTCCCTAAATGTCACACACCGTAAACACCTAGAAAAAGTGCAAAAGAGGGCGTGCAAGATTATTCTCTCTCCTTCCTACTCAACATATCAAGAAGCGCTCAACACACTGACCCTATCGGCTCTTTCTGACCATCACCACGAGCTCATCTGCAAATTTGGCGAGAAGCTACTGCACCATCCTCGACACCGGCTCCTACTACCACCCAAGATCCCTCGTCCGCGAACTGCTGTTCGACACCACAACCGCATCCAGCCCATACGAGCACGTACTGATCACTAGAAGAACAGCCCAGTCCCATCCATTGTAAAAATTATCAATAACTTGTAATCAACCAGTGCATTCACTCCCAGTCAATCTTACTTTTTTTGCACTGTCACTGTTGAAATTCCCTGTAGTGTGACCTTCTCCCCACCTAGTTATTATATATCATATTTGTATCACTTATGTTACTTGTATATTATTTGTCAATCAAGAGACCCATTCCCCAATTATGTAACTGTATATTTTCAGCCTTCCGGCTGCCATGCTCTCTCTAGGTTGATGTTGTTAAGGCTGTATGTATTGACAGTATTTGTTCTTCCAATATTCAGTACGCTGCACTTGCTGGTGTTGAATTATATTTGCCATTTTTCTGACCACCCCTGCAGTTTATTTAAATCCTCCTGTAGTTCATGATGAAACCTATACACTTATTATGGTGGTTTTTTTTTTATATTTTTATTAAATTTTATTTAAATCTTTTATAATGTGTATACTGTAATTCCAAACCTTCACTCCTGAACTGTTGGGATAAAGAGGGCTGTTTGAACCCAGGACTAACATGTGTAGAGTTAACAATTTTTCTTTTATTGTTTTGTTTTGTTTTTGCCACATGTGCCCTCAATAGTATATTAATCTTTAACGTAATTCAAGTTAATAAGTCATGGCATAACAATATATATATATATATATATATATATATATATATATATATATATATATATATATATATATATATATATATATATATATATATATATATATACACACACACACACACACACACACACACACACACACACACACACACACGAATATACTACGGATTTTTTTTTGCAAAAACGGCCATTTTGCAAAAAGTCTGGTCAACATGCAAACGGGCTAATAACCCTGTAGTTTTGCAAAATGATCTTTACTTTTAGGCCATTTTGCAAACAGGCATGATTATTGGCATTTTTCTAAATGACTGCTTATCTTACTGGTCAATTTGCAAAAAAAACTAGACACGCTATATGTGTATTTATTTCCGGGAATAAAAAAAATTGCATGGATTACTCATATAGTTTTTTATTGAAAGATGAAGTACTTGAATAAAAGTCTCTCCAATACATAAAACAATAAACAACCTTAACTACCATTTTCCTCTCCCACCTATATTCTGGTTTCGGTGAAGGTAACACTTGTCATGTCAATTCCCAACTCCTGTTACCTCACAGCCTCATAGCTTGGTGATTCCTTTGCATTGTTGACAACTTGACTTACTGACAAGAGACGAGCTGCCGGCTTAATGTAGAGGTAAATTACCTGCACTTTATTTTGGTCTCTAATCCTGGTACTCTGATGACCTCTCTGGTTAAACAAGTTCCAGTCTCGATGTTTACCTCGAAATATTGGTTTGTCCGCCTCGCCGGGCACATAGACATGAAAAGTCACTTCCCCGGCCCCCTAGTCTGGGCTTCTCGGGCCGTAGGGCACTGCTAATCTGAACAGCCTGTTCTGTACAGAGTCTACAGTGCTGAGAATAAATGCTTGAGATATTTAACACAGACATCTTGGTGAACTGCACCAGTAAATTTAATGTCACAGGTACAGTCACCGAAAAAAGTCTTGTCAGTCCTCCGTCTCATCCATGAACTTGTGAATTCGAAACATCACAGGTTCTTGAGTCTTAGGTTGGAGGACCGACAAACCTTTTTTCCGTGTCTGAATGTACTGTAAAATGAAAGACAAAAGTCGTGCCGTGAAATGTGGTGAAAACATAATTATGCCAAAAGGCTAAACTTTTGGTGGGCTCTGCCTTGTGGTAAGGGGTTCTCATATTGTTTCACGAGTTATATTTAATTTTTGGACAAAACTGCGACACTACTTTTGTCTTTGATTGTACATTCCACGAATAAGTAAATTAATCCACTATATAACAAGTCTTTTTCTTTTATCCGGATAAAAATATGTTCCAAGTAAGGGTCTTCCAGAATTTTCTTCCTTTCCCAACTTACATGCTACATTGTAAGGGCGTGTGTTAAGACTTTAAATGATACACAGTTTATGGACGCATTATTTGTATTGACGTACAAGACCACAAATTGGTTTTACTCATAGGTCTTTGGCAGCCAATTCCTTCAGTTGCCTCTTGAGCACTTTGCCCGTCGCGTTGGTAGGTAGTTCGTCGACAAATTTGATGCCGCCCTTCAGGTACTTGTAAGCTGCCACTCGGGGTTCTAAGAACTTGTTTAAATCTTCCTCCGTCGTGTCATCTTGTCTGATAACGTAGGCCCTCGGCATCTCCCCTGCCCGTTCATCAGGTACGCCAACCACAGCAACATTTTTCACCCCTGAGTGCTGGAGTAGCAAGTCTTCCAACTCTGACGGTGATACCTGCCGTAGGCCCACTAGATAAGTAACTCGTCAATGCTGCATCACCAATACTGGATTTCATTACGTAGGATAGGATATGAAAGATTTCACTTGCTGATACTGATTAATTTATGTTTTAATAATCATAAATATAACCCCTCTATTGAAGTGCTAGTAAAAATAATAAGGGAAACAGGGAGAACCAAGCACAATTTTGAATATGGGTTTGAGAGCCAATTTTGGCAAATTCCCCTGGAGGGCAACAACTACATGAGTGAACTATTGTTGTATTCACCACATCCATCCACACCTGTGGTATGTGGGTCTGTTCTGTACGAAAGGTAGTTTTTCAGTAATACTGCAGGCAAACATTTTTAAAGATTAGAAGCCATATCAAAATATATTAAAATGTGTATCAATTGTTTGTATTTTGTACCTTCTATTTTTAATTTCTTTTTACTCCTACCTATGAAAGTTGACCTAGCCTTGATAGTTGACCTAAACTTGAATCTTGACCTGCCTATGAAAGTTGACTTCGCCTTGACAGTTGACCTACCTATAACAGCTAACCTAGCCATCGACAGTTGACCTATCTATGACAGCTGACCTAGCCATTGACAGTTGACTTACCTATGACAGCTGACCTAGCCATTGACAGTTGACCTACCTATGGCAGCCGACCTAGCCTTGAGTTGACCTACCTATGACAGTTGACCTATCTAGGACAGTTGTCCTAGCCTTGACAGATGACCTACCTATGACAGCTGGCCTAGTCTTGACAGTTGACCTTCCTATGACAGCTGACCTAGTCTTGACAGTTGACCTACCTATGACAGTTGATCTACCTATGACAGCTGACCTACCTATAACAGCTGACCTACCTGTCGATCCTAGATATAAAGACAGCTGTGACCAGAGACTTCAAATGTTACCTACGAGTTACCAACCTAGAGATTTGACCTCAGAAGGGGACCTTTTGATCTTGAAAACTCTAGTGCAATTGACCTTACCTGGTAACCCTTGACTTTAATAAGCTCCTTGATCCTATCGACAATATAGAAGAAACCGTTCTCTTGCGTTGCCACGTCCCCTGTACAGAACCAGCCGTCGTCATCGAAGCTTTCAGCGAAGGCAGTCGGGTTTTTGTGGTAGCCTTTCATTAGCTGTGGTGGTAGAGTGGGACATTAGTTGTGGTAGTAGAGTGGGACATTAGTGGTGGTGGTAGAGTGGGACATTAGTGGTGGTGGTAGAGTGGGACATTAGTGGTGGTGGTTGAGTGGGACATTAGTTATGGTGGTAGAGTGGGACAGTAGTTATGGTGCTTGTTACAGTTGGTGACTTGTTTGAAGAGAATGTTATAATGGGTGACATCATTGAAGAGGATGTCGAGATGATGTGTTTACTGGAGGGGACTAAGCAGTAGTGTGTGTGTGAGATGGAGGATACTAAACGATGGAACATTTACCGAAGGGGACTTTATACGTAGCTCGCCTCTTTCTCCTGCCGGCAGTGCCTTCCCCGTGCTCAAGTCCGCGACCTTGGCCATGGCGTTGGGTAAACACTTGCCACACGAGCCGATCTTTTCCTCATTAACAGGTGTCATGTGTGTGGCTAAGGCCTCTGTCATGCCAAACCCTGCACGAAGGATATATAAATAGTTTGGAAACCTGAAGAAATATATTGTATTCGTCGTATGGAATAACGTAAAGATTAGACCCTCGCAGTGGTTCTCAACCTTGTTTGCCCCATAAACCCCTTTCACCATATGTCAGAATGTCATTCCCCCTCCTTTCCAAGATTGTCTGCCTCAAAAAGTGCATTCCAAATAATATGCATATAATACTGAAAATCCTTTATTTTTTCCATATTAGTATCAGTTCCCCCCCCCTGAAAACCTGAGGGGGGGAAATTCCCCCCCGGTTGAGAACCCCTGCCTGAGTCTACTGAGTCTAGCTCATTGCACCTGATAATTAAACACCTAATGTTACCTGGTGGGTTAGGTTGGGTAAGATAAAGTTAGCGTTAGGGTGTTTAATTGTCAGGTTTAATAAGCTGGGGTGCCTAATCTTCAGATAAACAGTAACTTATTATCATTCATAATATACATTATAACTTACTGCCATTGATCAAGCTTATTATATGGTCGATCAACGGTGCTTTAGGTTGGCTGCACCAATGTCAGAAATATATCCAACGAACTTCTGGCCTACAGATGGCTTTAAAAAGATAATTTTGCTGTCCTAGAAGATTTAGCTGAGGTAGGTCTAATGTCACCTCTTAATTACCAAATGGTAAAAATTGCAAGTCCTATTCTCATTCATCTAATTCATATTACAGTGTAAGAGAGAATAGAGCTATATTACAAACGTTTTCAAGAACTGTTTGTTTACACTGTAAGTAAAACCCTCAGGGTGGTTGGCTCACCTTCCTGGAAGAGAATAGGTTTGGGCGCCTTCTTCTTAAGGGCCTCGGCTGCTGTGACTGGTACAGGTGCCCCAGCACACATGGCAACTTCTACGTTCACCAGGTCAGTTGGGGTCACGGTAGGAGACATGACCATAAAGTTTAGAATAGGAGGCACCAGGTGAAGGATCCTTACCTGTGGAATATATCAACCTCTTGTAACTGGTGCACAACCTGGTCTTTTGTTCGCCCACTTCCTTTATAAATATAATCTTTCTGATCTGCAGTATCATATCATTAAAAATTTTGGAATATAACAAAATAATATAAAATGGATGCTAAATTACCCAAAAATGCAAGCAGAAACTCAGATGATTTTAAAATAGATACTTGGGACTAGTGGTTCCTACAGTACCTTGTGGTCTTTGACGACCCTGACGAAGTCGTGGGGAGTGAAGGCTGGCAGGGTGACGATTTTGGCGCCCAAGTACCAGGAAATTAAACCCACAACGTAGATACCATAGGTATGGTAAAAGGGCATCACTCCAACCACAACTTCTTGCTCTTTGGCTGAAGAAGAGACACAATGGACTTCAAACAATTTCATACCAACAGATCAATCATGTTTAAAAATTACCCTGGGCGGTTTTCTTAACGTTAGCCAGGTGTATGTGTACAAAGAACTTTTACTTCTTTCATTTATAACTCTTTATGTTCACTTTTTTATCACCTGTAGCACAACGGTAAGCTAGTAAGTCAGGATGGGAGAAGTTGACTAAGTTGGAAACGATGGCACTGTGAGACAATTCCACGCCTTTGGGCTTGCCTGTAGTGCCGCTGGAGTACAGGAGGAGGGACGTTGATGTAAGAGGATTCTGAAGAAAAAAAATTCTATGTAAAATATAACACCAAGATAAAATAACTCAAAATAATATCATGAACACCTGAGCACAACTAAAGTGGTAATTGAAGAATACCATAGTATATGAGAGACCATATTTAAATTTAAAGTGCATTACTTTATTTACGTTTCTTAAACTGTGTGTTCAAACTTACAGCTGATGCATACATACAGTGTATATATATATATATATATATATATATATATATATATATATATATATATATATATATATATATATATATATATATATATATATATATATTTCATGTAAATCCACAATGAAAACGTGGATAAGATAAATCTTGATAAAATCACACGGGAAATGGAAACAACGGAGTACCTTAGCTTTCGTCTTGAATAAAGACGAAAGCTAAGGTGCTCCGTTGTTTCCATTTCCCGTGTGATTTTATCAAGATATATATATATATATTTATATATACAGTATAGAGACACAAAGTCATCATTTATTCTCACTTCTCACCATCATAAAAGGGTAATCTAGCTGCCTCTAGTTATAAATTTTTTCTAAGTGATCATTGGCTGAAGCTATGGCGTGGCCAACGTATTGTGTTTTCAACGAACTGAAAACCCCATAGTAAGTAACTTCTCTTTTTACTATTGAAATTTTACATAATACCATCACGTTAGCCACTGTGTTCACTTAAGTAAGTCATTTTAATGTGGCATAACAGGGTGAAAATATTGACCTCCAAATCCTTAAAAAATGGACCACCTAAATACAGTGGTGACCTTCGTTTATAAATTCACCTTTTAGATTCAATTGTCATATTAATACCCTTATAGGTATGTACGTACAGTAAATTACTTATATTATATTCTGTTATTAATGACGTACCAATATCACCATCGTAGCCCTGTATTACTAGGGCCTCTAGCACTAATAATAGGCAGGTCAATCATCAATATTTACATGTAAGCTACAGTGCACCAGTTCTCTCTCTCTCTCTCACCTCCACGGGCTCAACAAGAGGCTTGGAGTCGTCCTCGATGATATGACGGAGGTTGGGGTGTCCGTGGGCGGAGTCGCCGTTCACAAAGATTGTCATCACCTTGTTGAGTCTGGCCAGGGCGGACATCAACACTTCCTCAAACTGGGGATCCGTTACCACCACCTCCGTCCCACTATCTTCCAACTGTCTGGCCAACTCCTCTGTTGGTACCACCAAGTCAAAATACCACTATAAGTCATGAAATGCCACTGGTACCACGCACTGTTGCCAGTTTAGCTCACTGTTCTTACCATACAATAGTGTTTATTCTTCAGCGAAATAAACTATGGTGTCTAATCTTTAAGCGAATTGAAGTTGGTTATACGAAACAAGAACCTAATGGTTTTCATAACTAAGTAAAGGTTAGATTTTGTTCACGAGAATGAATTACTTCGTTGAATAACTAACATAAAAGAGTTCACAGCACTTGACACTTCGCTGACTGATTTAGCGGAATGGCCAAGTGTCACTTTTTTAGGGAATCTTGCAAATGGTAACACAAGTATGAAAATTGGCATGAAGATTCAATGCGAGTTAATTATCAAATCCATCTCATTGGACATTTAGGATTGGAAGATGGCGGCAATTTTCCAAGATAGCCGCCAAATGTGTATGATTAATTTTTCTTTTTGGCATAATTATTGTGCTCATCAACTCTGGTGATTTCAATGTTGATTTCCATGTTATTGATTATGTAGACTCTGAATTTTGTGTTGAAAACTCTAAAATGGATCGCATTCAAAGGAAACATGCTTATAAAGAGTGAATGTCAATGTACTACCAGGGCACACTGGTGACAACACTGTTGTGAATCTCAACATAGGGTTCAGTGCCCACTAAGTACAAAACTCATAGTAAAGATTAATATATATACAAGCATTCAAGTGTCCCAAATGTTACTTAATCAGCCCCAAATAAGGTTAGGCAGCCGCACCTGAATTGGCAGGATGTGCCAGCGTGGGAGAGCCAAGCCAAGGATAATGTGGTTAAAGTTATCCAGATGGTGTACAGATCGCACGGGACTTAAATGATACTGGGTGAACGATCGGGCTAGGTGTAGGGCAAACAATTGTTTGAACCTAGTTGTATACCATACAGGGAAGCACATATGATACAGAGTGGTAAAAGGATAAACCCCCCACTCTCTACCACAATGACGATGAATATTGGTCCTAAAAGTAATCCTGAGAGGAGAACAAACTGAACCAAGTGCTGTCTGTGTCAAGAAGATAAGAAGGAAAAACTTATATCTCCAAAGACAACCATACTAGAGGAGAGGAAGATGGCTACAGCAAATTACCCAAGAATATTCCTCATTTCAACTCGATCAATGGCCTTCCAATAATGCTTGATATGGAAAGACTAGATGATGGAGTTGGTATTGCAGAGACACTGAGGAAAAATAAAGGTAAGTATCATGAGAGCTGCAGACTTAGTTTTAACAACACAATGTTCCAAAAAAGAGCAACTACCTCTGTAGTTGAGAGTGATGAAGGTTGAAGAAGTAAGTTGCCACGAAAGCCAAGAGACTTGAGAGACATGAACCACAACAGAATGCTTTTTGTGTGACAAGCAAGAACCAGAGAGTGCTCTCAGAAAAGCAATGGCAATGAAACTCAATGACAGAATCAATGAATGTGAAAAGACACTCAGTGACAGCCTTAGTACAGGAGATGTAGTGGCACAAGAGATGAAATATCACCCTGCGTGCTTAGCTGCACTGTGCAATAAAGAGTTTATCTTAGTGCAAAGGAACGAGAAAAACACAAAAAACCTTGACCAAAAAGATGCATATCCACTGACTTTCTCTGAATTGGTGACATACATCAATGATACAAAAATTGCATGTGAAGGTTCTCATCGAACAATTTTTAGACTAGCAGATTTAATCTTACTGTACAAGAAAAGACTCGAACAATTTGACGTCGAATCACCTGGAAACTCACAATCAAGGAAGAGATGTTTTGCTAGCATTCCAAGAGGATGTTAGGCTTCAATCTGGGTGAAGTTGGCAAATACAGTGAAGCTTTTCATTTGGCCAAGGCTGCAACAATAATACGGCAGGACATGCCCAAAGACAACTCAAAATTCCTAACCATGCTTGATGATAGAAGTATTAGAGGCAGTTCCTTCATCACTTCTCCAATTCATAAGTATAATTGAACATGGCGCAGACATTAAATCACAAATTCAGTATGGAGCATCCACGTCAGATCCTGCTATGGTACAGCTGTTGCACTACAACTGTTCTGCTAAGTACAAGGAAGGAACACAGTCTCACAAACACTCTGAGGTGAGAATTAGAGGTGGACTTGATCTTTTACTCTATTTTGTCTCACCTACAGTAGAGGCAGAGCTGATGGTGGTGATGGTGACGCCTACGGCCTGACTGCCGAGCAAGAGGATGGGAAATTCTGGGGCATTGGAGCAGAAGAGGGTGATCAGCTTGGAGGAGGAGGGCGCTGACAGTACCTGTTGTACTACACCGCCCCACCTCAGTGCTCGGTCTATCATTCCCGCGTACGTGTATTTCCTTCCTGTTATCCCACACTCCTGAGGGAGAGGAGGTGAGTGCTGTGTTAGGTTTTGGACTGGAGGGGAAGGGAGAGGGAGGAGGACGGTACTGAAACAATGAATTATAAATACTGTCATAGTGATACACAGCTTCAAGCAAGATTCCACTACCATGGAAAGTCTTGTTCGTTGTTTAATAAAATAAAATAAAATAAATAATTCATGACTAAGAAAATGACCAAACTTCAGAAGTTGGCATAAGGCTCAGACAGGATGTCGATGGTGTGTGAGTCACCACGACACTGAGTGCGATTGTCTGCATCGATTATGAACTAAACTATCCGCATCTACTCTAATGTCTCAACTTGACACCCATGCAGTGACTCAGCACCACCAAGCTGCCTAAATACATTTGTAGTTAATGGATAATTTCTCAGTATTAATCTGCTCGTTTTATTCAAATGACAGGGACCCGAGAACCATAGTGCATACATGGAATAGTAGTGGACTTTATCGTGGAGTGAGGTGTGCGTGTGTGTGTGTGAGTGGGACTCTGTGGTGGTAGGAACGGTCTTCACAAAACTGCTGAGTCATGCCGAGTGATTCATAGATAGAAAACTATGTATTAGTTTTTAATATTATACATATAAATCTACTATCAGGTCGCCATGGAGTTGGCTTTAGAAATAACATCTCAAATTTAGTTAAAAGCTCAGTTTATCCATCCTACAGACAGTGAAACAATGCCTCGGCTTAAGTCATAGCCTGGCCAGCCGCATTTCTCCCATTTTAACCCATTATCAAATATCACTTACAAAACGTAAATGTTTATTTAATGCAACAGTATGACTTAGTCTATTGTTGTAGTATTCAACAAACGCATATAAATGCCACAAGTTTGGCCCAAAGTTAACGTGAAGAGTATGAATTTTGTCTGTATAATACAGTAAAGAAGATGCAGTAACGTTTTATTGGTTTACATTAATGTTGATTAAAACCATAAATAAAGTATAAGGATTCAGAGACAGGATTGCTTACCACACACTACAGAACCCGCCCCTCACCCCTCCCCGCCCCTCACCCCTCCCCGCCCCTCACCCCTCCCGTCCCTCACCCCTCCCCCTCCCCTCCCGCCCTCACCCCTCCCCGCCCCTCACCTCCCCGCCCCTCACCCCTCCCCGCCCCTCACCCCTCCCCGCCCCTCACCCCTCCCCCCTCACCCTCCCCCCCGTCCCTCACCCCTCCCCCCTCACCCCTCCCGTCCCTCACCCCTCCCCGCCTCACCTCCCGTCCCTCCCCTCCCCGCGTCCCTCACCCTCCCCGTCCCTCACCCCTCCCTCACCCCTCCCCGCCCCTCACCCTCACCCCTCCCGTCCCTCACCCTCCCCGTCCTCACCCCTCCCCGTCCCGCCCTCCCCGTCCCTCACCCCTCCCGTCCCTCACCCCTCCCGCCCTCCACCCTCACCCCCCCGTCCCTCACCCCTCCCCGTCTCCACCGAGCCACCGTCGACCAGACTGCCGGATGGAGTCAATGACTTTCTATTTGGTAATCTGTATCAAAATTATCGATACGCAAGTATTAATGCTTGCGTTGAGAGGGTGCAGTGGACTGCTCATTTTGCATCTTTAATCTTGCTACTATTACAAGGTTACTACAGTCCATTCAGATAATTTTACCATGATGTAACACACTGTGTGTTACATCATGGTAACATCATGCCACCTGTTGCTGACTGCACATAGACAGTGCAGGTACACAAATAATGGCAAACAATAAGTCAATTCGACCAAAGATAGCCCAACAAAGCCATCAGATGCTTATTTCCGGCAGGGCCCTGTCGTCATCTAATTTGTCTACTCACTATAAATGAGGTCAGTTAGATATGTTCATACATCTCCAGTCAGACTGAACAGATATTTACGTGTTAAATTTCCGAGACTCATCTCGGTGCGGGACCAGTGTAAGGAGTGTCATTGCGTGTACAGTAGAGGAGGTTCCTGTGTGCACGCGACTCATAACCATGAAACACAACAAATTATGCATGGGAGTAATCGTCCTGTCAAACTGAAACACCTTAACGCCAACGAGTCTGACAAAATAAGATTAAATTCCGTTACGTTACGTTACATTACGTTACGTTACGTTACGTTACATTACGTTACGTTACGTTACGTTACGTTACGTTCAATTAGGTTACGTCAGTAATGATTAGATTAGTCCACAGTTTGTATTACGTTTATATACATGATTGAACTCTAAGTGAATTACACTAATGTAGTTTAAATTTCTTAGGAAAAAACAACAACAGAAATACACTAAAATCACATGTATACTACAGTTGTTCTTACAATATATGGAAGCAATACAGATGATACAACGGGCTAGTGCATAGTGATAGTATATATATTATTCCTGTGTTGATACTATCTTGGGAATGAAATACTGACTATGGCATCATGGTTCATCCAGTTCTTGGCCCTAGAGAAGATGAGCCCTGGTAAGTCAATGTGAGGAGTAGGTATGTCAGGTATATCGCTGTACACCACGTTCTTCTCACGCCTGGGGAAAAAACAAAGTTAAAAAAAGAGTTAGGTGTTTAAGACCTTGTGAGAAAATTAATCAAGACTTTTAATCTTTCTCGAATTAATGTTTTTTCAATTATTATTAAACAGTTAACTCTTTACGTGATCAAGATGTTACATAACTTAAGTGATGTAATGTAAATAATAATAATAATAATAATAATAATAATAATAATAATAATAATGATAATAACAATAATATGTATTAGCCCCTGTCTTATAGGCAGAAGTATTTATATAAATGGGTTAATTACATTAGATTTGTATAACCATCACCCTCTGTAACTTTCCACCAGCTATGAGGTGGGCCCCTACTCACTCGACAGGACGTACTTAGCCGAGCTATTTAAGATAGCCTCCGTCCTCATTTAACACTCATAGCTACAGTGATTAAGTTACGGTAAAGCCCTGTTTGAAAGTGTACATAGAAACCTTTTATAATAAACACAGGAAAGAACATATGGATTTCGCTAATAATTCCAACAAACTTTGATGTATATTTTAGTATGTCTAAAATATAAAGTAACGTGCTTCACAAGTGATTGTTAAAGTGGTGACAACCCAGGAAGGTTGTTACGTATATGGCAGTTTCACAAGTAACTGTTATATTCACGGTAACAGTCACGTCAACAGATACACAGTTGGTAAAGGTAGAGATATTATGTTCTCCCCATTACTGTGGCATACTGGAACATTGTTACTAAGAAGCAATTCGTTACAAATAATAATATTAACTGACAATAGGAGAAAAAAGAAATGAAAAATAGAAAAGAAAAAGATTATATTAATCTACACCGCGAAGATGCCGGAAAACCAAGTTTTTAAAAGTGAGATAGTTTGTATGAGTATGGAAACACAGAAGGCAGGTCATTCCACAGTTTGGCTGTGGGAGGAAAGGAGGTACTATCTCCTGTACTCTGTACTATCTCCTGTATCTCCCTATCTCCAGTCTCTATCACCACCTCCACTACCATCAACACCATCACCACCATAACCACAGCTATCATCACCAAAAACATCACCACAATTATCATCACCACCATTACCACTACTACCACCACCACAGCGAACATCACCAACACCACCACAGCTATCATTATCACCGCCACCGCAGCTATCATCACCACCATCACAGATATCACCAACAACACCATCACCACTATTATCACTACCACCACCAAAAACAACAGCTACAACACCATTGCCACAACTATCGTTAACACCACCACCACCCCACTCCCGTTGCCAACCTTGGCAAAATTTAAGTTTGCATTCATCATTCAATGTGTCAGGTATACTCGATGAATAACTGTCCAAGCTGACAGGTCTATTTACCCAGCCAAAGCAGTCGTATCTTAAGAACGTCTGTGTGAGAAGTTGTAAAATAATGACAACTAAGTAGACTGAAGTGGCTATGAAAACATGATTCCAGGAGCTGATTATAGGATTAACATTGTTGTTACCGCCACAGTAAGATAAACTAGAAGAGAGAGAGAGAAAGTGAGGGATAACCACGATAAGATAAACTAGGCGAGAGAGAGAGATAGAGGGTGAGATAAGAGTTATAGTGTTGAAAACGAATTTGCTGAGGTGGGTAGTCTACCGATTTCTACAGGACAGACAACACGTTGGTTCAGACCACTAGACCCTAAAACGTGAGTGATCGTGAAGTATTAGAATCTGCTAAGAAACTCTAAATAACTTTAATAAGTATATTTATGTACTGTAATTTGATCATATTATACAAATTGTCTCCTGTATCAACAGTTATAACATGTGAGTTATATTTAAGATGTTAACAGGCTATGTACTGTCCTGAGATAACAGCATTTGTTATATGAGAAATGTTCTTTAACAGGTTTTGACCGAATTATATGGTACGAGTCAACGTTGAGGGTTTATTTCTCCAGCAACAAACCAATAACCCTCCTATGAGCGTTAACAATTCGCTCGTTTATATATATATATATATATACAATCAACACCTCAACCCGCCAGGATTCGAACCCACGGCCCACAAGCCTATGACTGTGACCGGGGAACGCTAACCGCTGGACCACCAGGATACTAAAAGCAGTCCTAGACTTTGTTATATTTCACACAAACAGGGCCGGTGTAAGATGATTTGGCGCCCTAGGCAAGCCTTTAGATGTGCGCCCCCTTGAAAGTTTTGATAAGCTAATGTGTGTACAGTAACCCATTACTACATTGTTTTCATCTTGTGGCTTTATTACTTCACCCATGCAAATAACCAATTATTGTTATTACATTAAGTCAATAAATCCTTGACGTAAACTTCAGAGGTCAGGTAACCTTGCCTCATCCCGACAAAGACAGGGAAGGGGCGGCTCAGCCGCCCTGGCAGTAAGGGAGGGGAGGGGATGGTGGGGTTGGGAGAAGGGTTCCTCAGATGTCAGCCTTCAGGTCACTGCTCGACAGTTCTCCAGGCCGCCAAAGATAAGGACCCGGGTTAGTCCCTCCGGGGGGTTAACGAATAATATTAAAAAAGAAAACACAGTCGGCTACCGTCTACCTACCCTCGCCTCCCTCCGACCCCCCCCCCTTCTAACATCCTGCTCCGACCCTCCACGGCTCCACCACAGTGTCCACCACAGTTTTCCCTTCATTTTTAATTTTATCCAAGTTTGCCCTGAATTTGTGGCGCCCCCAGATGTTGGCGCCCTAGGCGATCGCCTAGTTCGCCTAGTGGGTAGCGCCGGCCCTGACGTGAGGCCCCTCATAACACCATCTGTGAGGGAATTACTACACCACGTGAGGTCCCTCCTAACACCATCTGGGAGGGAGTTACTACACTACGTTTTTGCTGTTCAACACCAACATTAATCTGTATGTTCACTGTATGTTCCTTTACCTTTCTCTAATGAAGGCTTTTGTTAAACCACCAAAGTATGTAATAAGTCATTTATGTCCAATGTATATTTTCAGCCTTCGGGCTGCAGAACTTTTTCAATAAACCGTCAATTATTATTATTTATTATTATTAGATAAAAATAACAGCGGATGGGGAGACAGAAAACTGGAGAGGAACAAACAATGGTGTGACAAAATGTGAGGGTTGTGACAGTTGTGTGCGTCAAGGATTGTACTGATATTTACGAATCTAGTTATGTTTGTCAAGGACACATGCACTGGTTGGGTTCAGATTCAGATGGTCCGGGCAAAATTTTCAGAATTGGATTTGCCTCACGCAGTAAGGCTTGTATGTAATCTATAATGATAACAGAGTTACAAAAGGTTAGTATGCCACACACCCTCACGTGCAGATAGGCTGACATAATGTCATCATAGAGTCATATCTCTTGTAATTTTTTGTTGTTAATGGAATAATATAAGTATTAATCTTGTGACCCGCTTCAAGACCTTAGCTATACTATAGAAGCGCAATAACAACATTACAACGTCAACGAGCTGACAAGCGTCATCGTCCTCCTCATTTAGATTATCAAAACTTCTAACGTAATTTATAGTTGTGTCTGTCTCTCTGTTGTCTCCCTGACATGGCTGAAACACCAATTTTTTTTTTTTTGTTCGCTAGAGGGAATTGTTTGAATTACGCCACAGTGTTACGCTGCCAGACGTACTGTACACCCAGCTACGCACTAACACAACCATAGTACAGTACCCATATATTTTTTTCGTTCACACTTGTGTTTCTGTAACTGGAGATGACAGAGCGTATCTAGTTAAAGTCTCTGTTACTTACATGTCATTTTAGCAACCAACCTTGAACCGTTTCTGTCACGCAGTGCTTACCATTGTCTGCACTGTCTATCAACGTTATTTGTTTACCTGCATTCTATGTATATTGCATAACTGCACTGCCTTTATACATTGTTTGTATACTATCACTGTATACAGGTGTCAGCGTCTTTTCTGGACAGTAAAATGCTCCAATAAATCAAAACACAGAACAGAAAAACAAACACTGATAAGTATAGACATGTGGTGTAATCGTCCCATTTACCTTTCGATTCAGCGATATTTCGAAGCACTGTCTTGCTTATAAACACTGGTTCAGCTGAGAGGGATTTTTGTCAACGGAATCTCACTGAGGTGATTGGAGAGCGTCACTACCTCCCTGTACAAGGCAAATCTCTACAGAGGGTGTTTTGATAGGTTATCCGGCAAGTCTCTTGGTAAAAATCTAATTGCTAAAAAATATGCAATAAGTAACTCATTTATCTTATTGTCACATTTAAATTGATATATAAGACTATAAAATGACATTAGATGCGGCAAAATGCTAATATTCAATTTGTTTATCTCTTCTTTAAGTATTATTATTATTCCTCCCTGGGTATCCGCATAACGTAGAGGTTAATGAATACTATTGTGAAATGTTGTCCACTGCTCTCGTTACATATTCAGGTTCTTGCACAGTTGTATAACTGTAGTAATCAATAACACCATCACGTATTTGTATTTTTAATAGTGTAGACTGAATTTCGGTCCTATCGTTTTTGTAATCACTAGACGCCCGAGAGCTATACAGTACATGTTAAATATTTCTCCCAGGTGATATGATAGACTGTACAGTATATGAGGGGTTAATATACTCAATGTAAGTAAAATGGAGAACAAAATGGCGCACGCATTAGCCAGAGACTACAGCCTCTTTATTTACAGTTATGAAGAACAAAAATATCATAAAATAGGTGTTGTTTAGGCGTGGTGTTTGTTATTGTGGGAATGGGTGTTAACTGTTATCGTGGGTGTTGTCTTATCGCTGGTGTTCGTCTGTTATTATGGGCCTGAACGCTGTCCGTTATTGGATGTGGGTGTTGTTTAGACACAGTGGGTCCGAGTATAATACCTGGGAAGTGTGTGGGCGTGGGTGCCGGCGGTTAGAGTCAACGCGCAGGACTTCCAGCTGTTGAACAAATGGGCTGGCTTCATTGCTCTACTCGACCTTGCGAACGAGAGCATCTTGAATTAACTCTTCTGCACTATCTGTAATATTAATAACAATAATAATAAAAACAACAACAATAATAATAGCAGAGTGGGGAGGACCACTGCTCGATATACGTGCAGCTTTGCAAATGATTTCATCTCCCTACAGCCAGACATGGGTACGGAATCGGTCAAATGCTTGAGATTCACATCTGATCCATGTTGAATCTCTTCATCGATGTCCGATGTCCGGGTGGACAGGTTGGAGCCAAGGTACTAAAAGTGGGTAACATTAGAGAGGGTAATACAGTTAAGCTGAATAGATGGTGGAGGTGTAGCTGAACCCTGGACAGGCTGAAAGAGAATCAGAGTTTTACATACATTCATCCCAAGGCCGAAGTGTACATCCGAATCTGAGAAAATGTTCAGGATTTCCTGTATGTTGCATTCAGTGGGAGCGACGAGGGTGAGGTCGTCTGCCTACTAAAGTTAAGCAGCCGACACCATTGTTCCTGTCTGGAATCATCTTATGTTTAAAAGTCCCATCATCCGGTACTGGATGCCCACCCCGCCGGCTAAATTGGCACTGGCACGAGCAGAGATGTTGTAGTGTACTTGAATTCCACTGATGTTCAGTACAGTGCTTTAACAAAATATTTGGCGGCATTATATTGTAAAGGCCTTAGTTAAGGACGTAGTTAAGGACGTTCAGGTTACGGGCAAGTCGAAGGGAATGATTGAAACCCGTCTTTTGACGCATTCAATATTTATTGATGTGATCAAAACCTGCAGACAACAAGGCGGTCATTAGTATTACATGGTGATCTATCTGATACATAATTAGTTAGTCTCACACAATTTATCTTAATTATAATTGATTATTGAGCATAATGACATGATACAAAGTTCATAACTCTATTAATCTTAGCTACACTTCATTCCGCGTTGTCTTATTGCTCCAGATAAGGCAGGAACGAGTAGGCATAATTAGTCCACTATGTTTCAGTACTGAGGGGTATGGCATCACTTTGGCTGTACTATCAAGTGCGGGTCAATGCGAACCAATATTATTTTTTTTCTAACACTTTTATTTATTTACCATATATATCCGATAAATTCATCTTTTTTTTTTGGGGTATAGGATTAGCTTTAAAAAAGTTACGTATCGGAATATCCCCCTAAATTTACCGGGTACCCTCTAAAAATAGGGGCTTTAAAAACTTTTAGCAGACCAGTGTTGTCTGGGAGTACATTAGGAGCTTCTAATTAGTTTTTAACATACGGCAGTATGACACCACTTAATGTACAAGTCGTTACACCATGACACTACCTGTTACCGATTTATTATGGAACCATGCGAAGGTCTTTCATAACAAAACTTGTGAACAATGTACAATAAAATGTGTACTGAAATTTGCACCAGAATAAATATTAAGTTCATTTTATTATACCAAATAACTATACTAGGTTATTTAGGCCTAAAATTCTTATGAATTTTATTAATTTATCATTTTGTTAACTTTAATCGTTGTGACAACTTGTATGGATGTAAATTTGAAAAAGTTTTAGCAGCCAGCCACAATGTGAAGACGATACACCTGAGGTTCGAACAATGAAGCATCATAAGGAAGTCCTTTTTTGAAACAAAATATGGCACACCAAGCATGAGGGTGATGGGGAAGGAGAGAGGAGGGGGGTGAGAAGAGAGGGAGGCTTATGGGGATTGAGAAAGAACGAAGTTCTCAGATCCTGAAAATGATGTCACTGATTATCAAAATGATAAAGATAATAAAATTGGAACACCTGAGGATTCTCCTTCCAGCTAATTTTACTTAACGATCAATGACCTTAACGCTAACCTAGCCTCATGCCACCAAATAGTGTCAGTGTGGTTGATCTGTAATTGAAATAAGCTGGGGGAAAATCTTCAGGTGATCCATGATACCAATAACGATTATCTTATTTGTACGACAAAGAACAAATACTACGAGTTTGTAGTAGCAACAGTTGTGGAGTTAATAGTATAAATATGATATAATATTAAATCTGGATATGGTAGATTTTAGAGCAGGATTTTCCTACTGACAGCATGTATATAATATTTTATACATAGAATTTTTTTTAACATAACAGGAAATATTCCCATGATAAAGACAAATACTTCAGCCTCACCTTGTCTGTTAACAGTTTTACAGATGAATTTCTTAACCTTGCACAAAGATTTTGCTAGTGCAGCTAGACCTTCACGTTCGTACAATAGAGCGTTCGAGAGGACAGTGAGCTACAGCACAAACTGTGACTGGGTCTTAACTTAGCATCAGGGTCCACTACCAGAGTTGCCACACAGTCTATATTACTAATCTAAACAGTTTTACAGTTACTTTCATCTTATGCAGTAGGTAAAAAGCATATCATGGTATATCCTAATTATTTTTGAAAATTAATAATAATAACCAAAAAATTTCTCGAACAAAAGAATAACATATTCTACAGAGGGGGATATAAAGGTATGAGGAGTGACGTACAACAATTACTCCTTGCAGGTGATGTTTGTGAGCTGTGAACATCTTCAGTGACGTTGAGCTTAGTTTTATCTCCTTAAAACATCAATTACTGTATAATATGGAGAGTATAATTATATAATCCCAAATCATATCGACCAAGAAATGATAAGGATTTATTGATGAATGGTAGACGGACCCGTTGGTACACCTGCTGAATGGTGGATTGGTCTATTGATACACCTGCTGATTGGTGGATTGGTCTATTGATACACCTGCTGAATGGTGGATTGGTCTGTTGATACACCTGCTGAATGGTGGATTGGTCCGTTGATACACCTGCTGAATGGTGGATTGGTCTGTTGATACACCTGCTGAATGGTGGATTGGTCTGTTGATACACCTGCTGAATGGTGGATTGGTCAGCATCAGGCGATAGTAAGAAAACCTGGAATGTCATAAATTCTATTCAGAACAGGAACACTCAGCCTTCGGCCCCCCACTCAGCTTTTATGATAAACGATTCAGTTATAACGGAACCCTCCCTCCTTGCCAACCACTTCAATGAATATTTTATTAATGTTGGGAAAAATCTTGCAGAGAGCATCCATGATCAACATGAGGAATTTAGAGCCTACCTGCAAAACAGACAGCAAAATGAACTATTCTTATCCCCTGTCACAGCAGATGAATTACTGGCCATCATAAAAATGTCCAAAGATGCAGCAGCAGGCGAAGACAATATACCAATGAGCATCATTAAAAAAGTGGCCCACTTATTACTACCTGTTCTCCTTCACATTTGTAGCTCCTGCTTCACTAGTGGTGTCTTTCCTGATAAACTGAAAATTGCTAAAGTCCACCCGGCATATAAAAAATCTGGGGACAAAGGTCTCTTCAAGAACTACTGCCCCATATCAGTCCTCCCAGCCTTGAGTAAGATAATGGAAAAGCTAGCACGTAATAGACTAAATTCCTTCTGCAATGCCAATGACATCTTTACAGACTCCCAGTTTGGATTTAGAGCTAGAAGGTCGACTAAGAGTGCTCTGCTATCCTTTACTAATGACATCTTAAATTCCTTTGATGACAGTCAGTTCACAGTCGGTATATTCTTGGACCTCTCTAAAGCCTTCGATACTGTCGACCATACCATCCTCCTTTCAAAGTTTGAACATTACGGCGTTAGGGGCCTGTCCCACAATTGCTTTACCTCATATCTGTCCAACAGGATGCAGTATGTCTGTTATAATAACCACCAATCTGACTCCTCGCCTATCTTGTATGGAGTCCCCCAAGGATCAATTCTCGGTCCAGTACTGTTTTTGCTGTACATAAACGACATAGTCCACGCCAGTCCACTCATAAAATACAACTTATTTGCAGACGATAGTAATCTATATGCCAGCAACTCAGACCTCCATTCCTTGATGAGAACTATGAACACTGAATTAACTAAAGTTGGGACCTGGGTAATACGTAATAAACTGACTCTAAATCTTGAGAAAACCCACTACACGATCTTTCACAGAAGACAAAGCTTACCTCCAGACTTGAACCCCCTGTACCTTGGTAATATAGTCCTCAAACGCGAACAAAATACTAAATTCCTCGGAGTTATTGTTGATGAGAAACTTAACTGGCGAAACCACATACAAGCCATACACAGTACATAAGAACATAAGAAAATAAGGAGTCTGCAATAGGCCGGTTGGCCTGTGCATGGCAGTTCCTGTCGAGAGTTACTACCACTCTCTATCATCCATGAATCTATCTAGCCTCCTTTTTAAATTTTCCAGAGTTCCCCCACTTACTACAAAGTTGCTAAGCTTGTTCCACTCGTCCACCACCCTATTTGTGAACCAGTTTCTTCCTATCTCCCTCCTAAACCTAAACTTATCCAACTTGAATCCGTTGCTCCGAGTCCTATCTTGCTCGGATATTATAAGAATTTTATCTATATCCCCTTTATTGATTCCTTTCACCCACTTAAATACTTCTATCATATCTCCCCGCACTCTTCGTCTTTCTAGGGAATGCAAGTTAAGTTTCTTTAACCTATCCTGATATGGAAGGTTTCTAAGTCCCGGAATCATTTTTGTCATTCTTCGCTGCACCGACTCTAGTGAATTTATATTCATTCTATAATACGGGCACCAGAACTGAATCGCATAATCGAGGTGCGACCTCACTAGCGCAAGATATAGTTGCAATAAGACCTCTGCACTCTTGTTACTTACACTTCTAGATATAAAACCCAATACTCTGTTTGCCTTATTTCGAACATTAACGCACTGTTTTCTAGGCCGTAGGTCCGGGCTTACAAGTACCCCTAGGTCTCTTTCACAAGTCGACTTCTCTAGGTTGATGCTGTTAATGCTATATACATTATCAGTATTTGTTCTTCCAATATTAAGTACGCTGCACTTGCTGGTGTTGAATTTCATTTGCCATTTTTCAGACCACCCCTGCAGTTTATTTAGATCTTCCTGTAATGCATTTGCATCCTGCCCTGAATTAATCTGCCGCCCTATTTTGGTGTCATCCGCAAACTTGCTTATGTCACTGCTGATCCCAGTATCTAGATCGTTTATGTAGATTATGAACAAGAGTGGGCCTAGTACTGACCCCTGGGGAACCCCACTGGTTACACGGCCCCACTCAGATTTAACACCATCTACGCTGACCCTCTGTGTTCTATCGGTGAGCCATGATTTTATCCAATTTAAAACTTTCCCCTCGATACCGTGAGCCTTAATTTTTCTCAGAAGCCTCTGATGCGGTACTCTGTCAAATGCTTTGCTAAAGCCTAAGTAAATAACATCGTAATTTTCGTCATTATCTACTACCTCGAAGACTTTCCTAAAAAACGTCAGCAGATTTGTTAGACAAGATTTTCCCTTTGTAAAGCCATGTAAAGGCCCTACAGTCCCGTCCATGATTCTCATCGTGATTCTCACACGACTATCATTCAGAGAGGTTGGTCATTGAGAGGACATTCTGGTCACTAGCACAGAGTCACGCTCGTCCCCTCTCCCCCAGGTCGGGGAGAAGACTTCACGACGTCACCAGCTAAGGAGAGCATCGCATACGGCAGCCAAGCCAAGCACCCACTGGGCCTACGTCAGGGTACACGTGAGTCTTGTCAGAACTATCCCTAGGGTGTATTACCTACTGTGGGAAGTGTATTCATTCATGTTGTATCCGAGAGTCAGTGTCGAGTAACGTTAGACCTAACGTGTTAATACCCCGATATAATACTGATATTGATGTATCCATGTCATTAAGTGAATTAATAAAAAGTTGTGTCGAAGAGGTGTTTAGCAAGTTGTCCCTTTAAGAAGTAATATATGTGTATTGACATACGAGATAAGAAGATAAGCGTATTGACGCGGAGTAAATAACAGACGGCCACGCTACCAAGTTTCCTATCTTTACGTTGCTACTCTCTATACTTCCTATTTATATGTACTTCCTATTTATATGTAGTCTTCTTTTTATGTGTTCTGTCTCATTATAAGGTATACATATATACATATACACACACACACACGTTTGTCTAACTTGTAGCCTTGAGAACTCTTTCGTTGGAAGATGGTGAACTGTCTTGTACGGATGGCGAATTGCACAGGAACACAGTGGAAGATCAACAGTAACTGCAGTGCGCGGTGTTGAGCGCTTTACACTTTCTACTGCCATTATCATTCCTCACCAGTCCACATCAACGCAACATTGATCGCTCGGTGACAAGTACCGTCTCTCACATCTTAAGACTTTTACGCTGTTTTCATCTACATCGATTGCTTAATTTGAAAAGAACATGTTTGTGTGTAATTATCCTCGAAATTATTTATATTTGTCATAAAACATTTCCTATTAAGCATCTTTCTTCCCATCTATCGACTCGATATAGGAAGGACAACGTCTCAGATCTGTCAAAAGTAAGCTATGACTATTCCGCCTAAACAACTCAACAGCCTTGAGGTAGTGCAAAATGAAGCCATGCGCATCATTCTAGGTTGCCCAAAATCAACCAGAATTGTAAACATGAAGAAAGAGCTCGGGTTGCCCTCCCTATCTGAGAGGATAGCTCTACTACCATGTTTTGTGTCAAAGTTTTGAAGAACAATGGTCCCCCAACTACAGTTCAAACTGAGTTTATTTTCTATCTAAGTAATCCCGACTATCTCGTTAACCTTCCACAAAAGACTCTTTGGGGCGTGGCTTCATAAAAGTGTTCCCGATCTCTTGAAACTGAATGTCCCAATCACCCCAGACGAACCCATTAATGCCATTCCTCCTTGGCTGGATATATCAGTTCCTATTAATTACACTCCTGTTGGTAGTAAGCAAATGTTAAACGCCGATGTGATGAGATGTGTCACACTAGAAACTATTAACAGACACACAGAGAGAGTATTAAATCAAGTGAATGTCATGTTTTTCCTGATGGTTCTGTGCAAACAAACACAGGTAGAACAGGCTGTGCAATTGTAATATATAAAGAAAAAGAGATGATAGTGTCAAACAAGCAAAGGCTGAACAACTGGGCCAGCACAACACAAACTGAATTAACTGGAATCTACTTAGCCACAGACTACCTTAAAGAAAATGGAGGTGGGGTGATATTCTGGGACTCTCAAAGTGCTTTGAAATCAATGAACAGCCCGTCAGGTTATATGTCTAAACTTGTATGTGATATTAAAAGAAATGTGATAACTGCCAATGAGAACAACTCTCGTGTCGAATTTGTGTGGATTCCGTCCCTTGTTGGAATTAGGTATCATGACTGTGCTGATAGACTGGCCAATGAGGCATGTAAGAAAGAAATTGTTGACCGTGACCTTGGCCTGTCCAATGCTATACTTAAAAACATTCAAGTCAGAATCAAGAACTATGATCTAGAATAACTGAGAAATGCAGAGAGACCTGGTGTAGTCGTGGCCAAAATTAGGCTAGGATACAGACACATCTGGCAAGTTAGTAACGCTGTACCCATACCGGAACACTCAGCATGTAAACTTTGTGATAAACCTTTAAAGCATACACTTGAACACTATATTATTGAATGGAACATTGTCAAAGACTTCAGGCCACCTGGCTTATTGTATCATGAACTTTGTAATTACTACATTGAATCGGGGGTGTTTGAGGACATTCTTGCTGTTTATCCCACACTGATTAATCTTCAATTAGAATATGACTTCTAATGTATATGAACCACTATCTTGCATGGCAGTGAACAGTGACATCACCCACATAAATCTAACCTATATATACTGTTAATAAATATGATGTATTTCTTTGTGTATGAACCTCTGTCCTGCGTGGCAGTGAGAAGTGATACCACCCTCAGTGTCAAGACCTGACTGAATTACTCAGAATAGGCAAACTGTACTCACTCCAAGCTTTGTCAATAAATTTGTTAAACTAAAACAGAAATGGTTTGGCATGGTTATAGAAAGCGTATGTATACAATTCAGCAAGTGTATACAACACAGGTGTATACTGTACGTACTGCACAAAACATACACTGTTCATAAGAACATAAGAACATAAGAAAGTGGGATACTGCAGGAGGCCGACTGGCCCATACAGAGCAGATCCCTTTCACACCCATCCCAGCACTTCCATGTGCCTATCCAACTTCGTCTTGAAGCTCCCTAGCGTCCCCGATCCTACTATAGCACTCGGTAGTCTATTCCACATATCCACAACTCTATTACCAAACCAGTGCTTGCCTATATCCTTTCTGAATCGGAATTTATCTAATTTAAAGCCATTTGTTCTAGCTATTTCGTTATTACTGAGCTTCAGAACATCTTCCATTTTACCCTCGTTAATCCCACTTACCCACTTGTACACCTCTATCATATCTCCCCTAACTCTACGCCTCTCTAATGAATGTAAGCCTAAGCGGTGTAGGTATACAATTATAGTAATCATTACGGAAATTTGACTTAGGATACCCGACAAAACTATCAAATGGATAGAGTCCTTAGCTTAGGTTTGGTTACGAATCAGTAATGATATATATCTAGACCTATAGGAATAAAATTAAAAGTTTGTCAATAAATATATTAAGAGTTACATTCCGCCTGGACTAGTACACCCGTCAAGTTTCGTGTGTGCTTGTTTTCGAACCTGTACGGTGTTATTGTTAGTAGCTTAAAAACACGACAGGCAAGCCACAAGTTTAAAAAAAACTGTCAGGGCAAACTTTTTGGGAGTGAGGGTTGTGACGGCTCCGAGTATGAGCTCATTCAAGACCAAACTTAAAGAACACTGGCGCAGGTACAGATACATTCTGGAACCAATACATGTTAAGAGTGCGTATAGCAGTGACGTGACCGAGCGCCCAAGCAGCTAGGAAAATAAAGCAAACTTCCCATTATGTTTGAGATGCCTGCACCTATTTCTAGTTGGTTTAATGAAAATTTCTGGACGAGTAGACCAGTTTTATCAGCAGGTACTGTGTCAGGATGTCCTAAACCTAGCTTCACGTGGGTTTAAACACTGGATATATAAACCGATAGACCATCATGCTGAGAGATGTATATTTGTTATTATTCATCATTACAGTTTATAAATACAATATTATATTATTCTCTTGGGACAACAGGTAAATAAAACAACCAGAATCAAGAATAATGCTATACCACCACTACACTCATTAACATTAGTACTATTAATTCCCTGAATAAATTTATATTTACAAAAGTAAGCATAACTTAACGTGTAAAATAAACAATGAGAATTATGCATTAATTAAAGCATGCACAGCACACCCTCGGCTAATTTAAACAGGAATGGAAGCTGACCTACCCTAACAAATTCTAACTTAACCCTGCACATGATAGCGTTAAGCTGTAATAAGCAGAATTATCTAATCTCCAGGTGACTTTCAAGAACTAGGGCAACCTCTATAATCTATAAGTAAAAATCACTGAATAAGTAGTCGTATCTATGATAAGTCCGAGTTGATAAGCAGAATCATGACCGCTGTAAGTACAATATCATGATGACCTCAAAGTAGATGTTGTAGGTGATGATGTTGAAGAGTAGTGAAGAGATATAGTAGTTTTGTAGTAAGTTTGGAGTTCTATACGTGTAATTGTATTTGGTTAGGCTACAAGGATACTCGATGAAAATATGATATAGATGATAATAAGGAGCACGTCGGGGTGTAATGTACAGTATACTGTACCTTGAGGCAATGCGAGGTTAGTGAAGGCGACACGTACAGTATACGTGTCTTATCACCAGTGTAATGAGACGAATCTCACAAGAAGAGAATTACATATATAGGTAGGAAGTATAGAGAGTAGGAATGTAAAGCTAGGAAACTTGGTAGCGTGGCCTGGATATTGTTTGCACAGCGTCACTACGCTTATCTTATCTCGTATGTCAATACACGTATATTACTTCTTAAAGGGACAACTTGTTAAACACCTCTTCGATACAACTATTTATTAATTCACTCAATGACATGGACACATTAATATCACTATTATATCGGGGTACTAACACATTATGCTTTACGTTACTTGACACTGACTCTCGGACACACCTGAATGAATACACTTCCCACAGTAGGTAACTCACCCTAGGACGTTCTGACAAGACTCACGTGTACCCTGACGTAGGCCCAGTGAGTGCTGGCTGGGCTGCCTCCTATGGGAGAGTCTGCTTAGCTGGCGATGCCGTGGTCTGGTCGGGAGGTCTCCCTCCCGACCTGGGGAGGGGACGTGCGTGACTCTGCTTAGTGAACCGAGTGACGACCCGAACGGGAGAGAGATGACAGCAACCAGAATGAGAATCAGTATGACCAGGATCAGAATGATAATCGTAATCGAATCGAATGCCCGTGGACGGGACTGTAGGGCCTTTATATGGGGTCGGCCCAGCCGGCTTCTGACCTCTAACAATTAACACTAAACTGGTTTGATCTGAATAGTTGTGTGCAGGTGTGGTCCTGGCCAGGTGTCTTGGCTAGGTGCGGTTGTAGGTCACCGGCTCACGTCATTAGCGGGCGAGGTCAAGTCCCTTGGGTCGACCTGAGGTGTGTCAACCCGGAATGTGGTGGTACCACGAGGTCTGTGGTGTACTTGTTGTTATATGTGACATAATTCTGGGCTGTAAGCTTTGGTCTGACAATCAATCATTACACCAGGAAGCAGTCAAAGGTCGTTACGATACATTCTTAAGACTTCACATAATAAAGTAGTCAACAGAGGTCAACAGATGCAAAGGTGATAAACATATCAGCGTTGTTAAAAAAAATAAATTCTGTTTGAACGTTTTTAAATTTAGGTTCACAAAATTTTCTTAGGGCCTCTTGCCGCCCTCATATGAGTTTGCCGCCCCCGTAATTAATAAAACGCCCACTGGGGGCGCTACCATCCAGGCTGGGAATCACTGTGCTAGTGTGTCTAAAGTTGCATGTGATCTTAAAAGAAATGTGATAACTGCTAAGGAGTACAACCATTGTATTACAATTAGGTAGATTCTGGCCTTGTTGGAATAATGTAAGCTCTTTACGGCCTTGGGTCACCACCACCTACACGAGGGAACAGCCTTAAGAAGTTACCGCCTTCAGGTTTCAGGATAAGCTGCTCATAGATCCTGAGTTTCTCCCGGGAAACGACGCTCTCCACAAGGAAGGTTCGCAGGATCTTGCTCAACACCACCTTCAGTTCCATCATGGCGAACTTTTGGCCTGGTGGATCGAGTGGACGGGTAATGGAGGCAAACATGACATACACACAGTATAATTAAGATGCCCCCGTTAAATATTACATTGATATATATGATATGAACATAAAGCAATAGAATCAATTATTATGAGTTGTAAAGACAACATTCATGACACTCACCAATGCAGTTCCTGGGCCCGGCACTGAACGGCACATAAGCGAAGGGGTGACGCTTTCTGGCGTTCTCGGGCAGGAAGCGGTCAGGGTCAAATTTCTCTGGGTCTGGGAACTGCTCAGGGTCACGGTGCAGGCTGTAAGACATGACGGAGACGGTGGTGCCAGCGGGAATGAGGAAGTTGTCTGTGAGAGGAGAGTTATATGATGTTTACATTTGTGTACTGTGGCATTTGTTCTACTCTGTTCTTCCTGCTGGGGTAGATAAATACACTAAAAATTTTAGATATAAAAAAGGGCATTTCAAGTGATAAAGGGCATATTTACTGTAATTTACCCTTGATATTTAAAGTACCCAGATTTTGAACATGGTACTGATGGTCGGGTATATTGTCCATAATGCCCTTCTTCATACATGGTTGGGTATATTGTTGTCCACAATATAATTTATGTTGCAAATGGTATAGCCTACAGTACATTATCGCCAGGGGGTAACTTTTTTTCCTTGTCTCTAAATACCTTCAATTCATTCTTTACTAAATGCTTGGAATAAAACAGTGTTCCGAAACGTCAATAACCATCAACTTTTCTTTAAATAACTTATATAAAGTCATAAATAGTATTCTACTAGAAATTTTTTATTGGGATATTTGGAATAACTGCTCCTTAAAGTTGTCAGATATTTGTAAATTGATTACTTGCATGTGCTATACTTGGCGAAGAGAAGATGGAAGTATGATGTTGGTAATTTAATGACTAAACATGTAACATCTAATCATGTATAACCTAAGTCACTTTACTGTATGCCTGTACACGGAGAAAATTAAGTAAGAAGGGAGAGAAAGATATATGGGATAAGGGAAGAGATTTAAACCGCTTCATGTTCGAATATGCAGAGCTGGCTTATGAACGCCGTATTACACTCCTACTTCTTTTTCACAGCCAATCAGCACATGCTAAGCAGTCCTGGGCCCGCTATGGGAAGGCAGGATCCACTTCATTGTTTTTGGAGCTATTTTTGAGTCAGAATAAGAGCATTTTAGGTGTCAAGGAGTTCGTTAAAGAGTGGAAACGCTACTGTGAGGAAGATCACTGCCGAGTTATTTTCATAGGATTTCTCTTCACCTTGATATATCCTTTCATGCGGGTTTAGAGAAGGACACTAGACAGTACCCTTATTCTGTAAGAGTTTATTGATAATCATATATCCTTAAAAACGTTTGTCATTGTAGATAAAAAAAAAATAATAATAATTTTTTTAGTGTAGTATTTTCTGGTAATATATTCGTCGAAAGAGAAATTGTCTTTGTAGAAGTGTAGGGCTTATATTTACAAAGGATAATACTTCGACTGCTTTAGTGAAAAAATATAAAGGTCTGTAGATCATATGAAGATTAACTCTTCCAACTTATTCCATCTGAGGATTTAAACGCCCTAAAGGCAACCTAACCGAACCTATGACATAACACACTCCACCCCCCCTGTAGTGTTAGGGTGTTTAATCATCAGGTGAAAAAAGTTGGATTGCCTAATCTTGTGATCCGGTTCTGCTTACCTATGACAAGATCTTCGGTAAGAACTCTAGAGAAGCTGGACACAGGAGGATACATCCTGAGGGTCTCTTTGATGCAGTTCTCCAAGTACTTCATCTCCCGGAGGTCTGCCATAGTCACAGGCCGGTCACTGTCCCCGAAGATTCCGTCCAGCTCCTCCTGTACCCGAGCCTGGTGAAGATCCACTCTTGTTATTTACTCTATCAAGAGGTTGTACTCTATCAAGAGGTTGTACTCTATCAAGAGGTTGTACTCTATCAAGAGGTTGTACTCTATCAAGAGGTTGTACTCTATCAAGAGGTTGTACTCTATCAAGTGGTTGTTATCCACCAATAAAGTTAATTAAAGAAAAATATCATAATTTTACAAGATAGGGAGAACTGGTCGTTGGTTACGTTAGGCCATTTATGTTAAAAACATCCCTCGCGAGCGAGAACCACTATCAGTTAAATCAAGAAAAGAGCACAACGGATGAATTAAAAATTAAATTAGGCTGAAAACACAGTAAGCAGCTACCAAACAGGAAGGTACTACAGCTTGGGAAGATATTGGAAGCATAATGTGTTGTCTAATGGTAGACCCTGCTGCCATATGGCATCACGAAAATTGTGACCAAGCCCCAGGTTGCTGATCTGACTTTCTGCCTCATTTACACACAATTGCAGGGTCTCAATTGTTTCTCTTACTATTGAGTTGTGAATTTTTGTTACTATTGTTTTCTAAGGGTGTCATTACGTTTGTTGATATGTGAATTCCTTAGAACAAGTTCAATGATGCCGCGGTGACATGAAGCTAATGCTTCACCAGTACATATTATGAAAAAATAATCTTAGAAGAACATCGTTCAACCCTCTCCAAGAATACGCTTTTGGGGGGGTTATAATCAATAATTGACATACAGTACGTTCTCCGACTTTACATTTCGGTTCTTAGCTGCTCTGTACGTCACATGGCCACTGATTCACTCACTCACTCATTAAGAGGAAATAGTTTTGATTTATTCGATTTACCCGACTTGCTCTTCTGTTGCGACATGACCCACCTGGATCTCTGGGTGATGCCCCAAGAGATAGAGAGCCCAGTTGATGGCGGAGGCGGTGGTGTCGTGTCCGGCGAACAGGAACGTGTCCACCTCCTGCCTGATGTCCTCGTCTGTGATACCGGGCGTCTTATCCGCATATTCCAGTAACAAGTCTAGGAACACCAGCCGGTTTTTCTTGCCTGCTGGTCGATACAATCATGTATTGTTAGATTATAAGGTAGGTTACCTTAGACTAAGTTAAGTTAAGGTAGCTAAGCTTAAATTGGGTTAGATCAAAAGTGTGTATCCCTACACAGTACTACCCTTTGTGGTGCATATTCAGCTGGGTGGATTGGGAGTTCCCCAAGGTAGCTTCTACGACCCTCGGAACAGGTAAACGCTGAATCCACTCGTCAAATAAGTGTATAATAGTGTTGATTAGGATTTATTTAAGATAAGATTATGAAACCTTCAGAACTATGAGAATAACACCTGGGGCAATGAGACACCAACGAGGATAAACAAATGTGTGTCATGACGACGACACACACACACACACACCCCATTAGTAACAGATTACAAGAATTTCGGCACCTCAAGCATGTCAAAAAATTATTCATCATATAAACTTTTTAATCCAACATTACTGAAGGATTTCAATAAATAACCCTTGACAGCGGAGCGGCTAGGTGTCAATTGTTGAGGGAATCTTGCAAATGGTGATTCAAGTATGAAAATTGGCATGAAGATTCAATGTGGGTTAATTATTATCAGATATATCTGAATGAACATTTAAAATTCAAAATGGCGGTCATTTTCCAAGATGGCCTCCAGATGTGGATGTCAGATTTTTTTCTTTTTGGCATAAACAATATTAAGTTCATCAATTTAGGTGATTTCAGTGTTAATTTCCATGTTTTTGAGTAGGTAGACTCTGAATTTTGTGTTGAAAACTCTGAAATGGATAGCATTCAAAGGAAACATGCTTATAAAGAGTGAATGTCAATGTACTACCAGGGCACACTGGTGACAACACTGTTGTGAATCTCAGCAAAGTACGAAACTCATAGTAAAGATTAATATATAAGTAATAGTCAGAAATTTCAGTGTGATAATTTTAAACACCTTGCCATTGGCGATACTGAGTTCAAGGTCGTCTGAGGGAAGACAGCGCTCCCGCACGTAGTGAGAGTTTCTGGAACTAGGCCTATACGATATTAAATGTAATTTACCGAATTAATATGGATGCGAT
Source organism: Homarus americanus (assembly GCF_018991925.1). NCBI lineage: Eukaryota > Metazoa > Arthropoda > Malacostraca > Decapoda > Nephropidae > Homarus > Homarus americanus. The sequence goes on along the minus strand of NW_024745671.1, from coordinate 206,987 downwards.
TCATTAAGTTAAGGGACTATTATTGAATTTGGTATTATTATAGATCGTTTCCCAGTCTGAAAATGTTGCGTACGTCCTAATTAAGCTGTTAATCGTCTGGTAAATAAGTCACTCCTGAAAAGCGTGAACCAGTGAGCAAGCGTGGCTTGGGAGTTGTGAGAGAGGTCAAGCTAGAGGACCATCTCTGTTCTGTACCCAGGAGAGACGGACAGCGTGAACTGGTTCCTTCGTTTATTTAACATCAGTATTAACAAGTAAGTTTTATTCAATCTCAGACAAAGCTAGATAGGACGGTAGGAACAAACGGTGATGTGAGACAATAGCTAACAGCTCGGGTTTTTTTCAGGGTTCTGTAGAGCCCACGCTGTGTGAAATGTCTACGGTATGATAACGTCCACTGGCGGTATGAAACGAGTGGTGAAGTGAGCTGTATGACCGACCTGGGTTTTAGCCACCTGTTGAGTATGGTGAGAGTTGGAGTGAAACCAACTGTCTGGGTGCCCAACTAACGACGTGACGATTGTTTGGGGTCATCAGCTCTCCTCTACCTCGACTCACAATACCACATATCTTCAAGCAGCTTAGTGAAAACATTTTACTAACGGGAAGCTAAAGCTTCTCTCAACTGTACAAGGTCTGATTGGCTCACTCCTTTCCGTTTCATGGATGTACTGGGGATAAAGTGAAGCCAGCTGAGTGATACAGGGCCACACACTGGGGCCAGGAGTCTAGTGGAACTTAGAGGTACATTTTCCAAGGTTGAGAAAGGCTGGTTTGGGCCTTAAACTACGGGTGCCTGTTGGTTGTGCCTTAAAAAACTACGGAGTGCAGGTGGAATCTACGTGTTAGGTTAGGAAGCATGGTTCACGGGTATTGGTGGACTCAGTAACTTCTTAATAATAGTGATAATATTTTTGTGTGTAGTTAATACTATATTTTCAGTTACTGAGGTTGTCTTGCTGTGTGTAGTTAATATTTCTAAAATAATTTTGATAGTATTGTTTTTTAATGTTTGTGTCACTTATTGAAACCAGAGAATGAGGGAACTGTTTTTCAGATGAGTTTTCTCCCTTCTGTTGTAAGTGATACTGTGATTTAGTGACCTGTCAAAAGTCTCAGCTAGTTGAAATTCTAGAAGCTGGTGTGACTTAACTAGACACAGAACCAGCTGTTGACATCATAATAATAGATGGTTCAGCTATGATTAATTTCAGTGAAGTTGTTCTTCCAAAACTGGGATCTTGCTGTACCAAATATAATTGGGTGGATGTTGTGTTTGAGGTCTATAAAAAGGGCAAAACGAGGTCAAAGTATCAGACGAAGGGAGACAAACTAATAAAGCTCCAGCAAATTGGAGAAGCTTTATAAGAGATGACAATAAGACTGAACTTTTTCACTCCCTTGCGGACAAGATGTGAGAAATTGTTACACCGTGCACAGTCATTGTAAAAAAAAAAGGAGATGCCATTAGGAACCATGATACACCTCTAGAAAAGTTAACTCTATGCTCCCATGAAGAGCCAGATACTCGCCTCTTTGTAGCGTTCATGCAAGACGAACCTGTGTTGGAAGGCAGTAAAAGTTCTCATAAAAGCCAATGACACATATCATTGCCATAGCTACATCTGTGTTTACATCAGTGGGAGAAATTGGTCTTTATGAAATGTGGATTTCTTATGGTCAAAGGGGCTTATATAAGATGGTTTTCTGTTCATGAGTTAGTTGTAGCCATAAGGTTTGAAAAAGCCACTGGAATCACATTTTTCCATACATTCAGTGGTTGTGATGTTGTGTCAGCCTTCCGTGGTAAAGGGAAAATGACTGCGTGGCAAACATAGAATGTGTTTACGAGGTCTCCAGAACCTTCACCAAACTCAGTCAGTGTCCAACATCAGTGAGTGAAGAAGACCTCCGCGTCTGAGAAAGGTTTGTGGCTGTGATGTATGACAGGTCTAGTCCAGCTTTAATTATCAATGGTGCAGTGCTTGAATTATCTGCTCGCAAACAAAGATCATATAAGGCAACTCCACCAACACGGGCTGCCCTAAAGGAACATGTAAAGCGTGCAGCCTATCAAGGTGGAATGATTTGGGGTCAGGCAACAAAAGTTCAACCAGACATTCCAAGTCCTGCTAACTGGGTCTGGAAAAACAAAGGAGATATGTGGCAAATACACTGGACAGACCTTCCACCAATAGCAGCGAGCTGCCTAGAACTGACCAAGTGTTCTTTCAAGAACGACTGTGGACAGTGATGTAAATGTATCCGCTCCGGTCTCACTTGCACAGCTCTATGTGGATGCATTTACACAGGAAATAATTATTATAACAGTATCTCCCAAGGATATAAGCAGGATATAAACAGGTTTCTCATTGTTTAACTAAGAATGGCTTACACTTATGTTTTATAAATAGGGGTAAAAGTATGTGCAGAGCCGTTACTTTATGCATAAAAGACTATCTGAGGGTTCCAAACAATCACAATCCGTTCTAGCATTCTTTAAAACAAAGGAATAGACACCTTATGTGCACAGATTACCCAATAATAAACTCATATGTAAAAAATGTTTTCGGGTAGGCAAATTTGGCAACCATCTGGGAATTTTTAATGTCCAATCGGGTAGATTTGAAATGTAACCCATATTAAACGTTCATACCAAATCTCATACTTGTATGAACATATGTATGATTATACCGGTTATCCACTCCGCTATGAACAAATATGTGTTATAGTCAGTAACTCACAACTACTTGCCTAACACTTCCTGGTCGTGGTGCGCCGTGTTGGTGTTGAGGCGGGCCTTCCTGCGCTCCTTGATGGTGCTGTAGGACATGTCGTGGAGGACCTTTAAGTGAGCGTCCATCTGCTTGGCGTGCCCCAGTAACCAGAACATAAAGTTCCAGTGCAACCAAGGACGAAACTTCCGGTACTTAATTATTCTTCCCATCCTGTAGCAAGATAAGAGCCGAGTGAGCGTCCGTAATGAACGTTGATCCATTAAGCGTATCAACTCGTTTTATTCGTCTGAATGAGTCTGAATGTATATCCAAAATAAATCCATACTTAGAATGAAGGGTTATATTCTTAAATGATCAGCACATGATTACATGATATTTAGGCACATGGAAAATGTCCTAACAAACACAGTCCAGATATGTCCTTAGATAATGTTTACAAAAAAATGACCTACGTTTGTCTTCTGGTAAAAAAGGACAGAGTTAAGTTAACAATGTTACCCGAAGACAGCTTTAATGAAGTCCGACTCATCGGAATCCTGAGCGTTGACAGACCGTCCCATCGCGGACTCTGAAGATAAACAAGTATACTGTACTGTACTGCACTGTACTGTACACAACTCAGCCAGGAATATGGGTCAGTGTCCTCAACTCACCCTTAATCACAACTACATTCTTGTTATCCTTAAAGCATTTTTTTTTACCAGCATTAGGCCACACGGGCACAGGTCATTTTATAATGACCCCCCCACACACACACATGTATACATGCACGATACATACATGTACAGCCCACTAAAAAAATATTCGGCACCCTTACGGCGTGATACAATATGACACGGGTGCCGAATAATCTTTAGTGGGTGTACACCTGTATCGTCTATGTACAGTTGTTCGTTTTGTCATATTGTATGACCCTTAGAGCGTTCGTGAACTATCTTTGCCGACTGTACGTTGTTTGTATACCTGCACTGTATATATACATTGTTTGTAAACATGCACTATATATATGTACATTGTTTATATACCTGCACTGTCTATGAACATTGTATATCTGCATCTTCTATGTACAGTGCTTGCATACCCGAACTTTCGAGGTGTAGTGTTTGTATACCTACTTACCTATGTACAGTCACCTCCCCCCCCCCAGAAGTAACGAGGTCTATGAGATTCGAGGCTTTCAGAGCATTGTTACTTGACCTGTTTCTAAACGGTTGGTAGTTCTACGTTCGCGACCTTTGAGCATGAATATGTTTTCGAATGATGCGAATCCTTCGAGGCTTCAGATCATAAAAAATCTATTGCACGAATTGGAGTGGATGTCGTAAATGTACACCAACACCATGCGAGTCATCAACGGGATCTTATATCGAATGGAGCGAGTAATTTTCAGCGAGACATAGCAAGATGTGAGAGGTGCTATCATTACCGATATATTGTATATTGCTGTATCCGTTCACTAAGATTAAATACTATTTGCTGAGTCAATTCATACATCAGACATATCGTGAATAATATTAGTAGGTACTGTATATTGTGAAACTCAGTATGAATGAAACTCCTTTACGACAACGACGTAATGGTGAAATGTCCGTTTTGAGGTCTGTCTCAGCCTCAGCTATGATGTTCCGAAACGCTTCCCTTTAATGTATATTTCAGTGTGATTGCAATCATCCGTCAGTGGCTTATTTACATATGCTTTGCTTCTACCCAGCACAACACGATACACACATTAATATAGCTTAACGGATTTCTTGTTATATTGAAATATCTTAGCACTGTACGCCATGAAGGGATGATGCCCTCCCCCAGTCTCAAGTTGTTGATGTTATGGCCAGCAGGCGTAACAACTTATGATGATGCACTGGAGAACACATCAAAGCATTTCGTCTAGAGTTGCAAACTGTAGTGACGGAAAACCTAACGATACTTCTTTACGGCCTGTACATTGTATACCTGCGATATATGCATTGTACTGTATATCTGCAATTCCTATGCACAATCAGCAAAAAAAAATCTCCACCCCTTGGTCTAATGGCTTCTGCAACGATCACTGAGGCCATGTTAATTTGGTAAGGTTGGTATTTCTAGTTGTGTGATGCACTGTATAACCAGTATGATGTATTTTGTATATCACATAGCTAATAAAGAGAAATTAACAGGAATCACCCGCGTAAATGGGTGTTGTTCAGAATTCTTGGTCCGGTGTCGCATATTGTGACTGTACCGTACATGCTAAGCTAATGTGAACTGGTATGGCGAATTTAATGTATGTATGTATGTATGCATGTCTTAAGTTTAGCCAGCTGAAAAGTGACTAAGAGGATAAGTAAATAAGGAATTAGGTAATTAACTCAGACCACACACTCACCACACAGGATATCGAGCACACAAAGAGTAATATCAGAGAAGATGTCGAAGGGTTGGCCGTCAGCCTTCTTGTGTAGCTTCTGGACCAACTTGTTTCCCTGGCTGTTGAACACACCCATAAACTCTTCCAGGATCTTGAAGTGGAAGGCCGGAGTCAACAGCTTACGATGGGTCTGCCAGCGACTGCCTGTACCAACATTAAATTGGTAAGCACAGATACGTTAAGCCTTAGTTGTCAGTCTGCGGCCAGTGTCTGCGCCACATGTAAGTTCACAAGTATATTTTCTCGCCACGTTCTCAGAAACACCTTGATTAATCGAAACATTCTACTTAATATGGCCCAAGTGTGGAGCACTACTCGTTAACTTACTATCATTATCACTAATTCGATATCAGAAAAGTGTTCGTCATATGAAAACAACAACTTGATCTTACCTGCAGAAGTCAAGAGACCCTCGCCGAGCCAAGGTCGGAGAAAATTGTACATCAAGCCCTTGTCAAGGTTTTTCTGGCTGGTCAAGAGACTCTGTAAATTGTAAAGTGTCTGAGTAAGAGAACGTCATCATCGCAATCCAATTTATGGTTGACACCCTTGAGCGCCTAAACTGGATATGTTCACTTAGCACCAGCCAGGGGAAAAGTGACATACAAAATTTTTCCAAAGATTCTGCAGGTTAACTTTTAATATGTGATCCTATGAATTATAAATCGATTGAACAAAAAATTTTACAAATTGGTATTACTTACCTCGACAGCTTTGGCGCCACTCAACAAGCAGCGAGGCGTGTTATAAGCCCAAAATTTCACTACTGGACCAATCTTACAGATTTTTACTACTCTTGCAAATGATTCTGCGAATTGGATAAAAAAATTCACATTATTCTCAGGTTCAGTTGTGACAAAAATCAAACTTATTTGATAGTTCTAGGACAATCAATTAACGTAGAACCTAAATGTATTAAAAATAATATTTTGAAAACTGATCATCAACCGAGACTGTCTACACTTTGATCAGGAGCGGGATTTTTCCTGATCCAGTGTCGACTTTACACAAATTGACGTGGGTTTAATCTGGCTTCGCTGTCTTGCCTAATGTTGGGTTTCTGAAGCATCTAGCTCCTGTGTGCGTTGTTCGTATATTTTCTTTTCATAATAAAAGCTAAAACGAAGTACAGTGCAGAACACTAATCATACCTTGAATCCTTTTCTGGTGAGGTTGATCTCATTTCTCCCTTTCTAGCTTCAACTTTTCCTTTGGGTGATCGGGTGTCGCTACTAACTCGCACTTAAGACTGACTATGTCCATATAATAACTTTGGATTTTTGTACTGAAGAGCATGATTACAATGAATAGTTTACAAATATGGAACACAAGAGGACAGGACTCACCACAGAGGTCGACCGTGTTAAGGTAGAGAACACTGCCCAGTAGTGGGAGTCCTCTTGGACCAGGGATCTTATCCAACATCCACACCTGCCGGCCAACACCACCACTTATTATGGCCATTTGTACAATAACACAAATAAAAGATTATGTAAAAATTAAGTTTGTCAAATGAATGTCGGTATATGACAACACAAGACAAAGTATTGTTGGAAGAGTTCATACAAGTCTTCACTCTATGTACTGCCTGGTGATAAGAACAAGGTCTCCTTCAGGGAACTCTACAAACTCAAGTCAATCCAACGACAACTACTGTACGTGCAATTTGTTTTGCTAAAAGCGTATTCTTACTCTCTGTGTGGGCAATGTAATGTCAGTAGCCCTGGGTAGTGAGTAGTGTCTGTGGTCTATTATCAGTTTGAACTTCTCACCTGTAGTTGTATACTGTATGTAGTAACTGTAATGTTGTTCCTAAAGTAATAAGATAAAATTAACTTTAAATATAATACTTTAAACTCTATAAATTTCTAAGAAGATAAGTTGTGTTAGATACTGGAGCCTTATAATGTTATTACTGAGCTTCAACATCTAAGTTCTTTAAGTGCGTAACAAGGTTAGTAACAGTACTAGTCAATCACGATTTAAAAATTACAAGAAAGAGAACTTAGTATAGCGATATATATACCCCTGTACTGTATATGTATATATGAAACTGAAGGTAAATCATTCTAGAACAGTAATGAGTGGAGCAGAGAAGAAAGACGTTGAACTGCATAGTCACCGAGTACTTCAGGTGATTTAGTTCATGATTATTACTTTAAGATTTACATATTAATGCCATGCAGATTAACCATATCTCTAATTGTTTACATTACTATTGACAAACTTGACATAGAATTTATGAAATACGGAGTGAGGCCCAGAGGTCTTCTTTCCTTATGATTCGTGTAATGCATATAAACAATAGAAATCAGATGAAATTTACTTTTAGTTCAAAAGTAATGTTCTCACAAAGGTTCAAGTGTAAGTGTTTCATGAACCAGTGAACCCCAAGACTACACATTTCAGGTATTAGATTGTCGAGTGGTCAAGAGCAACGCCGTCATGAGATAGCCAAAGTCGTGTTACCGCCTCAGGTCGACTGTACTGTATATACCATGGGTAGCCATTTCGTTCCAAAGTCATACAGTAAACCCCTTAATCACCAGGTACTCACCTTCTGCTGCCTTTTGAAGAACAACGTCAGTGAAAGCACGATGAAGGCGGTGAAGGAAATATAAGTCACCAAGTTTGGTAAATAAAGCATCATTTGTTCCCTTAGCCACGCCATATTGGAGTCTCCAGTCACCAGCTCTGAAACGGTTATCAGCTTAGTTACTGGGTGAGTCAGATTAGTAACCTGGTGATTCAGCTTATTTACCTGATAAATCAGCTTAGTCACATTGTGAATCTGCTTTGTTACCTGATGAATCAGTTTAGTGTCCTGGAGAGTATCGAACCTCTGGAAGAATACTTGGATCACGTGAAGAATAGGCACTCCAGTTTGTCAGAGTGAGGTGGTGTTAACAGTTTGCCCGAGTGATGTTGCCTCACGCACTGCCAATCTTCACTGAGATCTTGGCTAGCAGGTTGCCTGGTTATATCATAGTATACCCTCCACGCCTCCCCCCACAGGTCTCCCTCTCATTTCTGCTTTGTAATGATGATTAGACAGCTGATCTTATCCGATAACCAAACAGGGAGGTACTACCGTCTGGGAAGATATCGGAAGCATACTGTGTTGTCAAATGGTAGACCCTGCTGCCATATGGCAACATGAAATTGTGACCAAGTCTCAGGTTGCTGACCTGACTTTCTGCCTCATTTACACAAAATTGCATGGTCTAAATTGTTTCTCTTACTATTGACAACACAACATACGTTCATACATATATTTCTCGCCTTTGATCTTTTTTTTTTTGTATTTCTTTATATTATTATTATTATTATTATTATTATTATTATTATTATTATTATTATTATTATTATTATTTCATTTTCGCCCCCCAGGCCCTGATGTGGATCAATGACCTTTGCTGACTTTAGTGACTATATTAAAAAAAGTAATAAAATCTAATCGGCCGCGTCACTCACAAAATAATCTGAAATGTTTTTTTTTCTTAGTATCTTGGGTCCATGCAATACTGTATGTCTGGAGTGAACTCTTCAACGAAACAAGCTGCCATGTAAACCTTTCTAATAAAGCGATGATTTGATTATCATTTTGGTTTTAAGAATCGTACACGAGGTGTTTTCAAACAAATAAATAAATCTTACTTTCTCATAAACCGAAGCATCAGCGGGAAGAAGCCACACACAGACGGCTCATGGGTATAGTAGATAAAAGCATCAATCCAACAACTGGCTCTATGGAAATAGTTCAAGCAATAGATGCTGCCCATCATCTTCCCAATATACTGTACATTCAGTGGTACCGCCGAGATCCATAATTCAGTAACCTTACAGTGCAGTCTTTTGTGTTGTGGTGGTTAAGCTTTAGGTGGGTTAAGCAAGGGACCAATCTTAAGATGATTACTTAGGTCCACCGTCCCCTGTAGATTAGCATCCTCTTGGTAGCGTTGGGGTGGTTAAACTTCAGGGGTATTAAACTGGGGAGCTGATCTTCAGGTGACCGCGATTTATTTATAAGCCGGTTCATAAGACGAGTTTATAGGGATAATTTATTTAGTTAAATATTTGAGTCTCGGCTCATACCAGTATACATATTTTTGAAAGGTTGAAATCTATGGATGATGGAGGGTCGGTGGTATCTTAAAACATGGAAATATTTACCTACTCGAATGGTCGTATGTGTATGTCAACTACCAAATGATTTATATAGTTTTTGATTTCATGATATAATTATGGGACCCTATATATTACATCAGGCTCATTGGTCATGTTCAGGTACTCCAGATCAAGACCTGAAAAACTGGTCTCTAGTTCCTACATCTCTGACCTGGTCATCGTCAGTACCTTGTTGGCCTAGTAGTATCCGGTGGTTTGTTCTCAAGGACTCCAGTGGTGGTAACTAACCATGACTAAGCAGTTGTGAAGAGTCTCTTGAACTTTATTCTCAGGAGATTTTACAAATCACAATTCCCAAAAAATTATAAGCTATGTTAAAAGTTGAGTTGATGACTGAGTTACTACCCAACGGCCATGGGAAGAGTAGGAGAACAGTCGAGACCCCGGTGAACAAATATTATGGAACGAAAGGACGGGATTGAGCAGCGGATCCCCAGTGAGTAAACTTATATCCCAGACGGGTAAAGTAAAGTAAAGTATATGACAAAGTTTTCAGTAATAATAAAACAACATTCATCACTAACTCGGTGGTGTTATCTAGTAACCCATGACGTCAACACTTACCAAACTGGATAAATCTGATGTGGCTTGACGATGGCGGGCGGAGGTGACAAGAATGTCCGGGGAGAAAACCAAACAACCAAATGAAGGTCTGACCGCCCAGCAAATATGGAGGGCAGACTCTACCCTTCAGCTTTAAGAGGCTGCGGCGCCCTCAAGACCACTTCTTTTTTTAAAGTTTGTGGTGGAACGTGTTTTGAAATAACTTACTGTACATCCAGCTAGAAGTGTCAGAACCTAGACTTTTTTTCGTATATACTGGTACAAATGGCCATTAAAAGTTAAATTAAAGATCAGAAGGATGCAATAACCCTCAAGGTGTTAAACCCTTCAAAAATATTTTAAAATCCCACTGGAATATTTATATACTCATTAAAATAAAATGGCTAAATTCATAGAACAATAATGAATACCTATTGCATAAAAATTCATATTAAAAATTCTTCAAATTAAAAATACTGGACATAACCACCAACATCAAAGCTTATAAACACGTCCAGTAATACAGTATACAATACTAGGAGCCACTTACGGAAATGTTATATTGAAAACTTCTCGGTAATTGTTGATGACTTACCCGCGCCTTAATGTCACTGTTATATAGTGGACATTCGTAGTTTGTGCAAATATGTTAAAAGTGGTTATTTCTAAATTAAACCTAACCTAAACTTAGTTGATTTGAAAAACAAGCAGCATAAGCTTTGTTAGAAGACCTCATCAACCTGCCTAACCTCACCCCTCCGGACCCCACGGTATATTACACCGTGAGAGCAGCCCTCCGTACAGAACGGTTCTTAAGCATACACTGAGCATCGGCGATGATCAAGCACTGGCGGTGGAGTGTTTTGAAATACGTCAATATGAGTGGCTGTTTACATCCTGGGATGAGACGTCATTGCAGCATTACTACCGAGAAGAGAAAGTATTGTGCGCCTAGGTGCCTAATTATCTACCAAACAAAGCATTTGCACACGATATTATTATCATGTCAGAGCTCACTGATGAAAATAAAGTAAGAAAATAAACAGTAAAACAAATAACTCGTCCGCGGGTCAGTCGTCAATATTAACAACTTTTCTTACCTGACGAATAGAAAGAAATGGGTGGATGAATTGCAACTTGTCTATGTTTTGTTTCCCTTGGTTTCGTTAAAGAGGAAATACGGTGTCTGCTGCTTGGACTCCCATGTTCGCCTTCCTTATACAACCTACACAACGTTACCTAAAATAACCAAATAAAACCTTTAAATCCCAGGAAGTTAGGTCCAGTTAAGTCGGTCAAGTTGGTTTATCTTCTCTTATAATAAATTATTTACGTCGCTGTGGGTAAACAGTTTACTCCAGTGAAGGGCAACCTAGGTCAATGAGAGGGGTGACATGAGTGGCCCTCCATCTCAGTAGGTCACAAGATTATAATTTGCCATGTGCACTACCCACGACCCCACAAATAACCATGAAAACATCAACACAGACTGAATGAGATAGAAATGGTCATCAATTACGAATAAGAGCAGAACAAACAAGTAAAGATACGTTCAATACACCCTGCAGAAGTTGGAAAAGTGGAGGCGGTGTACAGAATCTATTTACGATTACCTCGCAATACATCTAAGGTAAACACGACGCCCCACAACCACAGGCAGTAGAACACAGTTGATCATGAAGTGTTGCCATATCAGTCTACTTTATGTGTGAATTTAAGTACTATATCAAGGAATTAAGTTAGACCAATTAAAATATCAGTGAATGATTGAAATATAAAATGATACTATAAATCCCACCAAAACACAAAAATAATAATTGCCCAGATTTCGATAAATGGTCAGATCAACGCTACTTGTACGATTCTTTCATGTGTGGACGCTGGTCTAACATTAGGTCTCATGGACTTCACCTCAAAAGCCTGATGGGCCACAGATTGTCCACCACTGGTCTGTGCTGTTAAGATATGAAAAGCTACAAGGTAAAACCACAGAGCTTAAATAGGAAAAATTAGGCAAATCCTTATTATTTTTAGAACATTAATATTTTCTTATGATTCTTTGTTGCCTGTCATTGTGTATATTTAACTGGAGCGGCAGATCCCCACGTCGCGTGTTGACAGTTCTATTCTGAGCCCATTAAATGTTCGAGAAATTATTCACAAATGACCTAGACATATTAAAACCCGTCAATATTAAAAAAGTTTTACCAGACCACAAAGAGACCAGTAAGGATCCATTAATTCAAAAGTTCTGCTTCTCATCAGAATCGCAGGTAATGTTTTATATTAATGACGCCACCTACACATGACTTTTTTCACAAGACTTAAAATTTGCAGATTCGTAAAAGCTCGGTTTACCCTTCCGTACGCCGCCACCACCGGAGTACATTCAACGCTTCAGCGAATTGACAGTCACTGCTGAATTGTCGTTTTAGGAAAGTCGGGAGACGATATAACCAACTTGAATTTTTGTATACGTAATTCTAAAATTACAGTGGTGGTCTTCTGTACCCAACAAGAAATACAGTGCCGACCCTCTGTCACCTATACTTAACCTTATCAAGGTCAATTTAGGATAGTAGCCAGGTTTCGAATTACGTTATTTTATTGTTTGTAACCACATTACATAATAAAAATAAGACGAATTTCTTTTATGACACTTTCTGTACTGACGAGGTTAGGTTACGTTAGGTTACGTTAGGTTAGCACCAAAAACGAAGGTCGGCTTAGTTCGAATCACACCAAGACCCATTGGAAAAACGTAATTACGGAAAAATCGAAACCTGGCTACAATTATAAATGAACAAATTCTAAAATTACATTGTTGATCTTCTTGACCTATACCTAATAAGAAGTAAAGTGCTGACCCTCTCTATCACCTATAATTAGCCTTATCAATACTGCCATTCCTTTGAAAGAATAAGCTGAAGTAGATCGACAGTGAAGACTTCTCAAGCTTATTATACTGTATTTTCCTCGCTTCTTTACCTCTATGTGGTAAAATCTCCAAGTCTTCATACCATAAATGGACAAATAATGATCTATTAAATTTTTATAAATAAATAAACATGCTATAATAAAAGAAATTTTATTATTAACATTAAAATTAACAATATAAATACAATTTTAAATATAAATAATTAAGTCATGGAGGTTCTATCATCAAACAGCTTCACTGGCAACTCTTGAACTCTTCGGCCATCTTGGTGGTACAGGTTCATCCCTTCCAAGAAATATATTTAATTCTTCGTTGTTTCTGAGGTGTATCTTGTATAAATAAGATTTTCAGTCTCACAAAAAAAAAACTTTCAGTACCCAGGCAACGGAGAAGTGACCAGGAGAGTTACTCTACACTACCTTCACCCTCCCTCCATCTCCCTCACAAACTCAAAGTCTGAAACTACTCAGCTCGAAGCCTTGTTTGACCAGAACTCATGTCAGGGCCGAAAACAAAAAACATAGTCACTAGTTTTAATTTACTGTAAATGGAGATGAACCTTGGTAGGAAGTATGCTGCTGATCCAATGACAATAATAATGGCTTCGAGATATGTAACAAAAGCTCGGTGCTTCGGCTTGTCAAGTAACACGGCGCACGGTGGGAGATAATTATTGTTTATGACATTATAATCTTTTCATACCCAGGTAAGTCCATATGGAGTCGACGGCTTAATTATAACTGTACAGGTAAAAAAAAGTCACGTTCTCTAATTTGTGTTAATATTCTTAATTTATTTTATTCTCTTTTCTTCCATTTTCTTTATGTTCTCTCCTTCACCTATTATTACTATTATTTAGAAATATGGAAGAAATAAATACAAGATCATCGGACTAAAATACAGAAACCAGGAGTTCAATCTTACAGTCAGTCCGCTGTACCACAAAGCTTACCGTAATTGAAGAAGACCTTAAGACTATGGACTCCCTGAAGTTATCTTTACTCTGTTTAGTCATGTGGATAAGATTCACTTGAAAATAATATATCCTGATCTTATACCCCAAGGTAACTGATCTAATATAGTTTGTTAGAGCCTCTTAGGGGTCATTTCTGGTATCCATCGTGACTGTGTGAGTGTAATTATAGGTCAGTACACGCCAACAGATCCTCAGTGAAACATTTGATGACGAGACAGAACATCATTCGTGTTGCTAGTCCATCTGCTAGTTCCATCTGTCATCCAAAACAACACTGTCAGTTAATCTATGACGTTACACACAGTCCCCCTCTATACAAAGTGAATCCCTTTGTCTCCATGGCGATTAACAACTATTCACCCCGCCCCTATTCATTTTATACACTAAATCGACTCGTTAGGTTCGCTCATTTTTTTTTGCAATCACATAGAAATCCTGCCATTATGTCCTCATCAATTTTATATTCGCACTACGGTTTCCTTTTTTATTTATTTTTATTCTCTGACAGCTGGAGGATCACGATTTACACACACACACACACACACACACACACACACACACACACACACACACACACACCATTGTTCTTTCTCCTTTCCATTATCTTAATACCAGATGCTATACCTCATCCTAACTCAATTATGGTTGGCAAGAATGTGTGTGTGTGTGTGTGTGTGTGTGTGTGTGTGTGTGTGTGTGTGTGTGCGATAACAATAGCCATCTTGGAAGTCATAGTCAGTGGGGTTTTTTCAACTTACTTCAAGACTTAGGTGATAGATTATTTTTTGAGAAGCACAGGACAAAAGATGAAAAGTCTAAAGACGAGCTACTGGATGGACAGCGGCTGACGGATGATGGACTGCTCTAAGGGAGGAAACGATCTTCCTGCTGGTTACCGCTGCTAACTCGCTCGTTTGCTGGTGCGGACGACACTTGGGCGGTTGGACAGAGGTGAGAACGGCAGCTTCTATCTGGGTCACTGGCAGATTCAACTCAGCCGCCATACAGTCACTATCTAGCTACCCAGGTGTTCGTCAAATTCTGGCTGTGATCTCATCATAGGTCCTGGACTCGTGGGCTGTGTCCCCAGACCTTCACCTATCGACTGTCAATTCTCTGGTCATCTACCACTACCATACCACGACCGTCAGTTCATCTCATTCCGTCTGTGCCCCGGTCTGCCATTTCAAGACGTCGCTCGAGTGTGGAGTTGAATAGACGCTTCCCTACCCTGAGTGTGGATCTCCGTGTTCCAGAACCTTCCCCCAGGGCCACTACCGTAGGAAATATCTGTTCATTGTTTGATTCTTTCAGTTGTTGACTCCCATTAATTGTTTGATTCTATTAATTGCTGACTCCCATTAATTGTTTGCCCCCTTTAATTGTTTGCTTCCATTAATTGTTTGACTCCATTAACTGTTGACTGCCTTAATTGTTTGACTCCCGTAATTGTTATTTGATGTTTGTTGAGTGGTGTCAGAGTTTTGTGTTATATTTTTATAGTAAAGAGCCTGGTAAGGGATTTCTATCCCCAAAGTCCCAGGCCTTTACAACGGCTAACGGATGGCTGACAGACGGCTGACAGCATAGCCAAAATGGACTAACAAGATAGAAATTGAGGTATAATATGATATTTTAGTCAATCAACAAGAACACTATAACACTATAGCTCCAAAGACTTACTTGAATCACCACACAATAACAATATACAGCGACTCATTTTCCTCTCTAGTCAGTTTGTCACATCAAAGACATTTTTGAAAGCCTTCTACTTTTGACTAATTAACGTCCTTGTTAGCATTGCTTTCTGACATAGATGCCTCGACCCATAGAAAGCAACCGGGTAAGTATAAACATGTAAATGCTTCAGTTGTCGTGTTGCCTTGGTTACTAAACACGGTGATGAATTCTATGTATATTCCCCCCACCCTCCCCCCAAAAAAATATATTCATATATACGTAACATGTTGACTTGCTAAAACAAAAACAAAACAAAAATAAAAAAGATATATACAAATTCCATGTTGGTTCATAGTGGATACAGGTTCGTGCGTCCATTTCCCATTCTGTGGTCTGAATCATCCACACGTCGGGTAACAAATAATGGAGGTTATGTTTTGATCAGAAGAAATGTAATATTTTTAAACCTTTTATCTTGATCACCATCTCATTCTTGGTTCTTAGTATGACGTCATCAGATATTTGGGAGGACAGATGAATTTTTCAGGATTGTATATTTTTCAATCAAATAAAAAAAATCATACACTATTATGTTTCATGAATTTTTAGAAACAAATTACACTAAAGGAGAATTTTGTTTACCGATCCTTATGTGTGTTGACCCCTGGCCTTCCCCTCTGCTACCCTGGGTTGGATTATTTACGCTTGATTATTCAGTTAGTTGACTCCTGCCCGGAACCTCTCTGCTCGGGTGTCCCCTCCCTGCCATACTTCACATTACAAGTTAAATAATATTCTCTCTTTCTCTCTCTAAGATTTTTTATCCTCACTCGAATACAAATGAAATGCGCGGTTTTTTTTTGTCCATCAGCTTAAACCACCCAGCATAAAATTATCCCCTTTGATGAAAAAAAATATTCAGCTTTTTTCTCGTTTTCATTATTAATAATCTATAACGAATTCGTTGAAAAAAAAAACCTAACTAACTGGAAGAATTCAATTAAAAAGTGATAATAGATATTCATAATAAAACAACACATCACAGACGACACAGAAAAGTGTCAACATAACATAACCCTTTGACAAGCGTTTCACGTTTAGTTATCTCTTATCTGGAGTAGATTTCTGGCTGATTGTAACTTGCACTTAACCCCTCGAGTACGATGACGTAACACTGAGTACGATGACAACCCCTTGAGTACAATGAGTTAACCCCCCCTTGAGTACAATGAGTTAACCCCCCCTTGAGTACAATGAGTTAACCCCCCCTTGAGTACAATGAGTTAACCCCCCCTTGAGTACGATGAGTCAAGGGGTCGTCTTACTGAAGGGCTTATGTCATCGTACTCAAGGGGTTGGGATTATCGTACTCAAGGGGTTGGGGGTTATCGTACTCATGGGGCTAAAAGGCCTCAGTCTAAGGTAATCTAACCCCTTTTAAGTCGGCCCCAGTTCTGATAGACCCCAGTACTAACAGACACTAGAGGTTATCTTACTTGTGGCTATTAGTAATAAATCCTAGTAAAATAGCTTCCATCTTAAACTATTTATTCAGATAGGAGGCATACTACTAATAAGCCCCAATTATCATAAGTTACAGAATAAATAGTCTTCAATCTTAATGACCTCTGACCCTAATATATCTCGAATCTTAATAGACCAACTAATCCTAATAACCTTTATAAATAATAGACCCTCCTCCTCCAAGTCCTAAATGGCCTAGTCGTTAGATTCGTCCACGTACTTTTAATTACTTGAGTACGGGATCCCTTCTGAACGAATTAAAATCGTCTGGTATTAGACAAATAAAATATTAAAACTCCTGGCGTCCCCGTAGTGAAGGTGTTAGTGGATGTAGTTTACAATAATCGTCTTGTGTTCTACCTACATAACCTGCAATACAATGAGTGGGACAGTTTTGAAGTGTGTGTGTCAAGAGAGAGAGAGAGAGAGAGAGAGAGAGAGAGAGAGAGAGAGAGAGAGAGAGGAGCGCGCAGGTCCAGGGTGAGCACGTGGACTCCTCAGCCTCCTGTTGAGTCAGTATTACAGCGGCAGTAGTCACCTCCACTCCGCCCAGCAACTCCCAGGTACTTTCTCTCTCCCACGTCCTTACGCACCATTCCCACTCACCAATAACTTCTTTTCTACTCTCCCATTTTCATTCATACGCTACTTCTCATTCTCCCACATTCACATTTATTTTTTCCCACACTCCCAATCACTTTCCCACGTTCCCATTCCCGTTTCTAGGCTCCCATTCTCACGTTCCCATTCCCAGGCTCCCATTCCCATGCTCCCATTCCAACGCTCCCACTCATATTCCCAGGCTCTCATTACAGTTCCAACTCTTCCACTCATTCCCACGCTATCAATTATCTACCCCACGTGCCAGTAATTATTCCCACGCCTTTCACTCAAGCTTGTAAAACTCTCACTCACTATCCCACCCACCACAAATACCCACACTGACAAGTCACCAGTCACTCCCACACTAACAATTCACCAGTCACTCCCCTACACTGAGAGTCACCAGTCACTCCCACACTGACAAGTCACCAGTCACTCCCCCACACTGACGGTCACCAGTCACTCCCCCATACACTCCCAGTGACAGTCACCAGTCACACCCCCACATTGACCAGTCACCAGTCAGTCACCCCCACATTGACAGTCACCAGTCACTCCCCCACACTGACAGTCACCAGTCACCCCCCACACTGACAGTCACCAGTCACTCCCCACACTGACAAGTCACCAGTCACTCCCCACACTGACTGTCACCAGTCTCCCCACTGACAGTCACACCCCCACACTGACAAGTTACCAGTCACACTCCCACACTGACAAGTCACTAGTCACTCCCCCACACTGACAGTCACCAGTCACTCCCCACACTGACAGTCACTAGTCACTCCCACACTGACAAGTCACCAGTCACTCCCCACACTGACAAGTCACCAGTCACTCCCCACACTGACAAGTCACCAGTCACTCCCACACTGACAAGTCACCAGTCACTCCCACACTGAGAGTCACCAGTACACCCACACTGACAAGTCACCAGTCACTCCCACACCAGACAAGTCACCAGTCACTCCAGACACTGGCAGTCACTCAGTCACTCCCCACACTGGCAGTCACCAGTCACTCCCACACTGGCAGTCACCAGTCACTCCCACACTGGCAGTCACCAGTCACTCCCCCACACTGGCAGTCACCAGTCACTCCCACACACTATTATTAGAGATTCAAATTGCATTCTATTATCATCATCATCATCATTATTAAAGATACATAATCGTTCATATTATTGTTGTTGTCCTTAACATTATAAACACCATCATCACATTATCACCACCACTATCACCACCACCACTATCACCACCACTATCACCACCACCACCACCACCACCACCACTATCACCACCACCCTCCATACTGGGTTTATTCTTATTACATAGTGTGTGTGTCTGTGTGTGTGTGTGTGTGCGTGTGTGTGTGTGTGTGTGATATGATGTGTACACTGTGGATGAAAAAGCTTTAGTGAAAATTAAACAAATCTACATTCTCGAGTGATGTACTTCTGATAAAAATAGTGATTAAGAAAAAAAAAAGACAAAATATATATCAAGAAAATCAAAAGGAAATCGAAATAAGTGGAAGGAAAATTGTTGATAAAGAAAAAGAAAGAATAGAGTGGTTGGAAAGGATATGATGCGAGATATAGTTTAAAGTGATTTTACTATTGTAGTTTATTTTATTTTATTATATTTTAACATTATAAGAAGACTATATAGGTCACTGCCGGCATTATGTTCGAGTCTGCCCATTGCTTATCCGGTCTTCTCAACACATCAAGTTAAGTACGGTTAAGAAATGGTCTCCAGTGCTTTGTTTTGACATATTGGATTACTTTAATCACGTCTACACACACACACACACACACACACACACACACACACACACACACACACACACACACACGTAAACAGACTTGAAGGGTTGAGAAATAATGAGTTCTGTAGATTTTGACACCGTTGGTTAGGCAAGATTAATCAAGTGATAGTTTTTGTCTGTGCGTCTGTCTGTTGGTCTCTCTCCTATATGTAAAAAATGACCTCCTCCTACACCCCTCGGCTTCTTCCTCTTCATCTTCATCATTTATTCATTCTCGAAGTTTGTAAGTTTTATTTTATATGTTGGGCCAAGTTGGTGAATATTTTACATGGTGAATAATTTGTCAGGTGGAGGGAAGGAGGGGGAAGGGAGGAGGAAGGGGGAAGGGGAGGAGGGAAGGGGAGGAGGGAAAAAGGGAGAGGTGGAAGGGGGAAGGGGGAGGAGGGAAGGGGGAGGAGGGAAGGGGGAAGTGGTAGTAGTAGTAGTCGTGGTAGTAGTCTAATAGTAGTAGAGATGTTAATAATAATAATAGTAATAATAATAATAATACGCAAGACAATACAGGTTAATTAGCATCACAGGTACAGGTGTCAAATAACAGAGAGTTATATATACCTTTACTGGTACAGGATGAAGAAGACCTTTGTAATATATCTGGTAATGCGATAAGTAACCTCATTACATATATACATAAATTTGTAACTGTATTACCGGAGAAAAAGATAGTCGCCTCTAACCTAACCTAACCTAACCTAACCAAACCAAACCAAACTTAACCTAACCTAACCTAACCTAACCAAACCTAACCTAACCAAACCAAACCAAACTTAACCTAACCTAACCTAACCAAACCTAACCTAACCTAACCAAACCAAACCATTGTGATGGAAATTTAGAAATAAAGACTCGTAAATATTGTGGCCTATTAGAAGTGGGGCCTGTTAAAAGTGGGGCCTATTAGAAGTGGGGGGCCTGTTAGAAGTGGGGGTCTAGAAGTGGGGGCCTGTTAGGAAGGGGGGCCTATTAGGAAGTGGGGGCCTATTAGAAGTGGGGGCCCTATGAAGTGGGGGCATTAGAAGTCCCTATTAGAAGTGGGGCCTATTAGAAGGGCCCCATTAGAAGTGGGACCTATTAGAAGTGGGGGTCTATTAAGTGGGGCCTATTAGAAGTGGGGGCTGTTAGATTTGGGGTCTGTTAGAAGCGGAGCCTATTATGACAAAGGCGTGTCAAGAATTGAGCCTTTTAGGGTTGGGTACCATTTGGTTTTTAAATATCACTCAAGATCATTAAGTTCGAGACCAAAATCGAGATCGAGACCTGCCTTTTGACACCAAAATCGACATATGAAAATATTTACCAACTAATATAAGTGTTAATATAAATAATTCAATAGATACTTAATTTTCTTTTATTTGGGCCATATCTATTATTTACCACCTCGTTAATTCAATCTAGGTATTTTATTTATTTAAGGACGAGGTAAGTTCATTATACTCATGATATATCAACATAGCTACACAGTACATTTGTTTATGTTAGGCATTAATGGAGCCTCATTATTAACGCACGCTCTCCTCCCCCTCCCCCTCCCCCCAACTGCTCCTCCCCTCCCACGGCTAAATACGCGCTCAGTTACAATGGTCGGTGCCAGATTGACTATATAGTGATGGAAAGTTAGCCTTGTTCTGCTGCCACAACTGGAGGCATATCTGTTACAAATAAGTGAATTAATTTGTGGTCTCGAAAGGTCTCAAGCAAAATTCTGAGACCACGGGTGTCCGAGAGCGAGACCTAAACACTCGAGATAGAGACGTGGAAAAAAAAAAAGTCCCGAGACCTACTTCATTGTTTATACAAGCCTCTGTGTACAAGATTTATTTATTTTTGTTCTACCAAGGTTGTTCTTCACATGTTATAGCTAATTTTCTTGTAATCAGTTTTGGGTCGTGAAGCCCCAGGTGTTGATGAAGGGTTCCTGTGCCCCCAGCCACTTCTGGATAGTCCTTGACAAACAACAATCACCTTGGCTGCTTGTATAAGGGTTAGAGAAGTTAAGTTTACAAAAGTTCATAAGTTCTGAGCTCCACGTAAACAAAACCATAAGAACACATTTAACAGAGTTGCCTTAAGCTAGCATATAGAACTGATATCCAAAATGACATCAGATGTGTAATGAGACCTTGACGTAATGAGACAGGTTCTCTTAACTCCATTTAGGTGAATTTACTTATGGGGTTTTGTGAATCCAAATGCAGGGTTAGTGACACTCTCGGCTAGATACCTTGACATAACATAGATGACACGTGTTCCACAGTGTTAGTGGCGCCTCTGAAACACACAAACAACATAACTCAACCATGAGAAAACCTTTCTTCAATAAGTGACCAACTAACTGACAGATCCCCTGACAGAACATTTCTCCTACACTCCCCAGCCAACTTGCACCACGAGTCTTTAACATCCACCCGCCCTACCTCGTCCACCCCCTGATCCCGAAGTGTTAAAGCAGCTTATGTTGGAGCAATCTGGCTGTGTTAAGCTTTGTTTTTTTTAATTATTCGCCAGATTAAACTCACTAATCACCTGAAGCACAGAGGCGAGTCATTCGTAGACACACAGGTCACTAGCCAACACACCGTAACGGGCGTTTATACAGTACCCTGACCCCTAGCTGGATCGGCTTAATGAACACCAGCAGTTACTATTGTGTGAGGAAGCGAGTACGATTTCCACTCACCACTGAACACACTATAAATATTTCTGAACATGTGTGTCCAATTTCATAGCAAATTATATATATGTATGTAGTTAAGAGAGTTTCAATTCACAGACACATTCATTTTGACACTAACATCATTTAAACAATTAACGTCAGTATGTGTTAATGTCATTTTCTTTCCCAACTCAATACTTTCTACATTTAAACAAGATATAACACAATCATCATAATTTAATAATTTTGTAAATAATACATGAATATACTGTAGTGCAATTGTAAATGTAAATATCACCTCAGAAAAATAAATTATTTATGACCCATATGGTGGATGGCCAGTGTAAGTCGTCAGTTCACAATTTTTACCAGAGAAAACCTCGACCAACACAATACTTCAGCACACCAAGAATGAAGTTGCATTTACTTTATCACAAGCTTAATCTGGGTATATAAACCTCTTTAATGCTCTCCCTAGTGTCATACTATACTGCATATATAATGTTTCCATTATATTGTATTATTATTTAACAGGTAGGCAGGTGGGGTTTATCGTAATAATGCCAGGTGAGGGGAGGGGTGACAGGTAAGGGGTGACAGGTAAGGGGAGGGGGTGACAGGTAAGAGGAGGGGGTGACAGGTAAGAGGAGGGGGTGACAGTTTAGGGGAGGGGGTGACAGGTAAGGGGTGACAGGTAAGGGGAGGGGGTGACATAAGGGGAGAGGAGGCTAGTTAGGGGAGCTCTACCACGCTTTTCGAGCTTAAAGACAAGGTTAGGGCTTTGAAGCGTAAGAAGTTCCTCCTCCTTCTCCAGGCTGCAGTCTACGGTCAATACTAATTCATCTCACAAAAGAAATTCTCTATATTTGGACGCTGAACCGATCCGTGAATCTTCTTATTAAGACTGTGTGTGAAGTTGGCTTAGGTTAAGTTAGGTTACTGTGAGTTAGAGTTGGTTAAGGTTAGGTTAGCCATCGTCCTTAACACACACACACACACACACACACACACACTTTCTCTCAAGAACCAGGTAAGTGCCAAACTCCTTACCGACTAATTATTTTTCGGATTAACTTTTAGTGAATTTATTTTATTGCACCTGACACCGGTCTCCCAAAGATATCTCCTCGACGAAATTGCACTGACAATATTGATGGAACTGTAAGAAAAAAATAATAACTTTCATATTACTCTTTTAATTTAGTTAATTCTCTATTCTTCATTTCGCTCTCCTTGTAAACTTGATTATCCGTATTTTTTGACAATTATCCGTCTATTGAATAACCGCAAATGTCAAATATTCCTTAATTAAATAACAACTCAATTACCTGTAGTTTCTCGTTAGCTCATCACTATCTGCATTAAGTCAACTATTTACTCTATAAAATAAACGAAGAGCGCAACCAATCGCACAAGATGTTTACAAACCAGGAATGACGTCGTTGCCAATCAGCAACGAGTTGAGGTACAACAGCTTACATCATTCTATCTATCTATCTTTGTCAATGTTATTCCTCCATATTGAACTCGCAATCCCATTTTCAAGTGATTGATTTATTCTTTATAAAATCTCTCTTTCTTGTTTTTATCCTTCATAGTTATTCATTCGTATTAACCTATTCTTCATATTATTCATTTTCTTGGGTTATTCAATCTTTATTAGAGTTCATTCATTTCATTGTTTTGGTTTTTTTTTTGGTTATTTTGTTATTTATTTTCTGGATTAAAGAATTTTACATTTAACGAGACAAAATGTTTACCTCCTGTACACCACAATGTTAACCTCCTGTACACCACAATGTTAACCTCCTGTACACCACAATGTTAACCTCCCGGACATCACAATGTTAACCTCCTGTACACCACAATGTTAACCTCCTGTACACCACAATGTTAACCTCCCGGACACCACAATGTTAACCTCCTGTACACGTGTTTCCTAACTCACTTAATGCCCTCGTTGCTGAGATCAAACCCAGAAGAAGGAAAAAAGTCAAAAGATTTTCACAATACACCTCATCATTTTTGGCTGTCTCTCCTGCCTGACTAATCTGTCATGCTTTTCCGGGTGAGCGATTGCTTTCAGACATAACTCGTTCTTTACTCTATTACACGCTGCCCTACACTAGTTTAGTTCTGGATTGTTGTTAATTGCTCTTGTGTATTCAGATCATATTTCTAACATGGTTGAGTTACCCCAGAACAGAAAATAGTGTAGGATCATCTATCTATTGCTACCCATACTTCAGAAACCTAATTTAAGCTGTGTGTTCAATATAGTTTATTAAGGTTAGGTTAGGTTATTTATTGCCGTTACATTATGTAGTAAGGTAGTTGCCGGGAAGGGTTAGCGGGCCAAGGTATGGTACTTGTGGTTGGGATGGAAAACAAAAAGTCAAAATAAAATACGACAAAGTTATTCATTCTCATTCTTTAAGTTTTGAAAGCCTTTATCTTCTCAACAGGAAAATATTCTTAAAGTTATTGGTTACGGCTCCCAGCAGTCGTAAAGTATTACACCCTAACCTACCCTAACCTAACCTACCCTAACCTAACCTACCCTAACCTCCTCAGGTAACGTTAGGGTGATTAATCTTTTAAGTGAGGTGTGCTGTGGGTGTCTAATTTTCAGGTGATTTTTGTTTAGGAAGCGAAAATATAATTGGACATATGTCATTGCCAATTAGCATAGGGGGGAAAAATAAAACGTTATTTTACGGTTCTTTATAACAACACACGAGCAAAACAGTTGAAAAGGGAAACAAAGAAATAAATTCTCTCATTCTCTGTCACTTTCGTCGTGTTGAGGAAATAATATAAAACTGAAGTGACAGTTATAAGACACTACCCCCTTCACACTCCACCCCACCCCCTCCCCCACCCCTCCACCCACCCCCCCCACCCCTCACACCTCCTCCCTCCACCCACCTACCCACTCCACCCTCCACCCTCCTCCACCCAACCCTCACACCCCCCCTCCCTCCACCCTCCCTCCCTCCACCTACACCCACCCCACCCTCCCCCACCCCTTCACACACCTCCCTCCTCCACCCACCCAACCTAACGTAACCTAAGGGATCAACCTCCTCTTCCCTGTCTTGTACATCGTGCTGATAGAGGCTCCGTATTGATGTCTGTCCCACTGTGCTCTGATAACGTGTGGATGACAGATCTACCTATTCTCATTCTGTGTCTGTATCTATCTATCTATCCATCCATCTGTATCTGTCTGTATATATCTACCTATCTGTCTGTATCTATATCTATCTATCTATCCATCTATCTGTATCTATTTATCTGTATCTATCTATCTATCTATCTTTTTTCCTCCTTCCCTTGTGACTTCTGTGCTCGCTCTCTCTCTCGCTCTCTCTCTCTCTCTAGTCCTTTCCCTTTTTACACACATTCTCTTTCACCCCCTCTCTCTCTCTCATTTCCCTCTCCCCGCCTAAGTCCTGTCTCCCCTCTCACTACATTCCTCTCTCCCCCTTTTACCTTGTCAGTACCTCCCCTCTTCTTTTAACCATTTTTCTCTTTCTCCGTGTTTATTATCCTGTGTCTATGTCCCACAGTTAACGAGTGTGCCGTCTTCCTCAGCATATATGCATTTTCCTCGTGGGTGTCTGAAAAAAGTCCACCAAGATTGAACTCTTTTCGGGACCATTTAATGAGTTTTGTTGTTCTTAGGTTTTCTAAAATTGGTAAAAAGCAAAAAAAAAATTAATTAAATCCTCATAAAACAAAGGTAAAGGTTGAGGTTTTGATGATTTAATAAGGATGATTTGGGAGATATCTAATTTGGGTCGGGTCGGGTCGGGTTGGGTTGGGTCGGGTCGGGTTGGGTTGGGTTGGGTTCTTGCTCTCATCATAATTTCCTTCAATTCCAACAATATATATAAAACAATTCTAGTCACAACATTTTAAGCCTCACAATGTATTTAGTGCATCTCCTAGCTACATCTGCAGGTTAGAAAAGAATATATATTTTTCATTTTCAGAATATTAACTCCAATTACATATGAATTTAATTAATTCATAAAGCAACAGGAACTAATTAGCAAAAGGGGTGAGAAAATTAGGAAGTTGGTACCGGTACGTTAATTAACAAAAGGTGAGATAATTAAAGAATCGTTACCTGGAATTACGTATTAAAATATGACTTTTATTGAGACGTATTTAATACAAACACATATACCCTCTAGAAAGTTAAGTTAGGTTACGTATAACCTGTGAAATTAGTTCTGTTAGGCTAGATTAAATAAATCCCTTAGCTTATATATGAATAGAAATAAA
Organism: Homarus americanus; assembly: GCF_018991925.1. NCBI lineage: Eukaryota > Metazoa > Arthropoda > Malacostraca > Decapoda > Nephropidae > Homarus > Homarus americanus. The sequence goes on along the minus strand of NW_024745671.1, from coordinate 180,611 downwards.
CACACATAAAACATAACTAAGCCTCCATCCCTCAGCACACTGATTACTTTATATTCACCGAGTGTCAATTTCTTAACATTCGTATCGCATTTATCCACGTCATGCTAACTCAATATTCCCTCCTCTGCCTGGCCCTGTAGTGGGTCGCAGTGCCTCTTGTCTCTCTCAGGTAAAAGTATTAGTATTAGTATTAGTATTAGTATTAGTATTAGTATTATTATTATTATTATTAAAGAAAATATTTACACCGTGTCCTGCTGGCTGTGTCCCTATTATTCTGAGACTTATCCGTCCCATTGTCTGGTAACATAAGAACCATACATCTGTCCTTGCGAGGTGTCACTAAGGCCAGGTGTTGTCTCTCATAAAAAAATACACACCTCGGAATTTCCTCAGGTAACATCACCCCCCCCCTCTCTCTCCTTCACCCCTCTCTCTATTCCCCCCTCTCTCTCTCCAGCACTCTCTTTCTATTCCCCCTCTCTCCATCCTCCACCTCTCCTTAGTTCCTATGTGAAGTATAATTTAGCCGCCACCATCCACTACCATCACCACCCCCATATTAACCACCACATTAACCCCAATATTAATAAACATAATAACCTTCAGATTAACCTCTACTTTAACCATCACATTAACCGTCACATAAATCACCTTGAGAGCTGGAGGAGCAGTGGGCTTTGATCTAGAGTTCGAGACTGTTAACTAATCAATATGTGGCTTGTGGTCACATTTTCTAGCTGGATAAAAGTCGACCAAGTTCACCATGAGAGGACCTTTTCTCGGCCCTAAATGTCATATTACATTAATACGACATTTTTTTTTTTCCCCTCACGATTTCTACTTTATGAGGTTTATAGTCGACCTGTGTCCCAAGACTCAAGACCTCCCACACGATCGAAGGATTTCCGAGAAGCAACAATACCGACCTCCTTCCCCTCCCTCAGGAACATCACACAAACACGCTCCTCCAGGCTAATCCCCCCCTTTCCAATATTTTCTACCATTACCAGTCCAAGGTTGATATACCAGCGCTGAGAACGGAGGACTGAAAGTAGATGGAATAAGCTGTGTGTGTGTGGGGGGGTCAGTCCTTCAGGTTGTTACGGTGAGCGGCTTATGGTGGTGGGTGTAAAGGAAACTCCGTAGGTGGTGGGGAGTAGCTAGTGTGCAATAGAGATAAGGGTTGTATAAAACGTCCGCCCCCTTCTGGTTCAGTGAGGGTCTTGGCTGAGTAGAGGTTAAGTGTTCTCGCTAAATAAAAACATAAACATCATCATCATCTCGGAATCTCCTCAGGTACACAGCCTCCTCCCCCTTCTCTCCACCCCTCCCCCCTTCTTTCTCCATCCTCTTCTGTCAACCCCCTCTCACCACCCCTCTCACCACCCCTGTCCTCTCTCACCCCCTCTCTCCACCTCTTTAGGCATCATCACTCTTGCTTACACCTCATTTGCATAAAACTGTGTACGCAAAAACAAGATGTAAATTTTAACAAACACTTTCCAACGGATCATGTCGTTGTCTAGGTAACGTGACAGCGATCCACCAAGGCTTCCATTTAACAGTCTCAGGCCTGGACCCGTGAAAATATTTACATACAATGTTACCCAAAGAGTTTAATAACTTCATGTAAAACGTGCGAAGAACTGAAACTCCTCACGTTATGCACATGTCGCTATTATTCCCAGCTAAATCCTCGCTTTACCATCATCAAATTACCTGTGATGTTTGTCAGTAATTATAACTCTCAGCACACGGTGAAGCCATAACAGCAAGTATTGAGCACCAAGCAACACAAAACTAATTATTATATATAATGGAATTTAGAATTATGAGCACTAATATCAATGAAGCTCGTTGGTTGGACGACTCTCGGGTCATCGTGTCATGAACAAACACACACACACACACACACACACACACACACACACACACACTACTACTTCTACTTTGCTGTCACTTAATTGAGTATGACGATCATCCAGCTATGGTACAATGATACGAGCTATTAAGGATGTCACCTTCGTTGGTGAGCTCCGAGGTGACTAGAGAGGCCGATACGGGAACGGAAGGTCGTCCACAGATGTTGCACGTGTGGAGGGCTACATGTAGCGCGGGAAGGGCCTCGAAATGCAGTCGGGTGGTGCTCCTCCAAGCGTTACGATGTGGAGTAATCGTCTCCCAGGTGAGGGGGTCGATTTGGCATTTTTTCAGGTTTGTCTTAAGACTATCCTTATACATTTTCAGTTGCCCGCCAGCATTACGTTTACTATTCGTTAGGTGACTGTAAAGTTGCTGCTTTGGCAGTCTGCTGTCGTCCATGCGGGTAATATTGCCAGTCCAACGTAATTGTTCACGGATAATGGTAGCCTCTATGCTCCTACAGTTGGTGTTTAGCGGGAATATTGACCTTTATTCTCTTGTCTTCCTAGCGAACTCTGAGGATGGAACATAGACTACGTTGTTTAAAATTTTAAAGTGCCTTGGGTTGCCTTTTGTATGTGACCCCATGTCTCGCTGCCATATAGCAGGGTGGAGAGGACCACTGCTCGATATATGTGCAACTTTGTAAATAATTTCAGCTCCCTACAGCTGAAGACAAGGCACAGAGTCTGACAAAGGCTTGAGATGCCCGGTTCGCCACGAGAGCGAGCCAGACGCGGTAGTTGAAGGCGAAAGGAAGCAAGCAGTGCTTGCACCTTAACACGAACATCATGCTGCCACACTAGACGCATTACACCACCCTGTGCACGCACACACCCATAGACTGAACTTTGGTCACGTGTTGGTTCCGTTACTCCCTTAATGATACTTTTTTAGAGAACTCCGTAAAAACTCCGCTATCATTATAAGTTTGGTAAAGGAAGTCTAGGAGTCTCGGCCAACTCTTATCATAGTAGGACACAGCAGCCAGGCGGTGTGTGTGTGTGCGTGTGTGTGTGTTCCTCTGACACCTAACATGACACTCGCTTTGACGAACATGAGACAAGGTTGAGTACACAGTGTTGCTGGTCTGCCTCACCCCGATTCGACTTAGCATGTTAAGTGAATTAACAGGAGTCGTTATGAATTAGTCTGGAGGTTAAGAATTCACTTTGGATGTTTCATATCCAGGCTAGAGATAGGTGAACACCTGTCTGTCTGTCTGTCTGTCTGTTATATTGTTTTCATGCTCGACTCCACCATTTCTTTTAAACAACTAGTCACGTAAGCATAGTTAATACAGGAAAATGATTTACGTTCCCTTTAACCTAACGTAACCAAACGAAAACTTCAAGGGTATATTACTGTACGATAAATTAGATACCACAATGCTACAATACATAAGATAACATGATACATACCACAATACATAAGATAACATGATACAGTACTACAATACAGTTTACCTCCCATCATTTCTCTTCAACAATTTCTCGAGTGCGTTTCCTCCATCATTCTGCCACCATCAATCATTCCATATCATACAGGCAAAAATTTCATCGTTATTTTTTCCATTATACCTCCAACACTCGTAAGACACACCTCTAACAACACACGCCTCAAACACACCTCCAACCCTCCTTCAACACACCTCCAATACACCTACCCTAAAACACAACTCCAACACAACTACAACACTCCAACAATATACACCTCTTAACACATACATCTTCAACACTCCCAAAATACAACTTCAATACAACCTCCAACACACCCCGACCTCCAATACTCGAACAATCCTCCTAAGACACAACTCCAACACTCCAAACTCCAACAACACTGCCTCCAATATCACCAGAACTTAAACGCCGCTTCCACTACCGGTAAACCACAACTTCTCAGGTGATTAAAGAAAGTTTGATACACTAATACGAATGTTAAGCTCATTACCTAACGTAGAGCATGCCAGTCTATTATAATTACTCGCGAGTACACAATGAGCACTTGCTAGTACAGGGCAGGCACTTGCTAGTTCTTGATAAACACGCTAGTACATGGTAAACACACGCTAGTACACAGTAAACACACGCTAGTACACAGTAAACACGCAGGCACTTGCTAGTTCTTGATAAACACGCTAGTACATGGTAAACACACGCTAGTACACAGTAAACACACGCTAGTACACAGTAAACACACGCTAGTACACAGTAAACACACGCTAGTACACAGTAAACACACGCTAGTACACACGTAAACACACGCTAGTTACACAGTAAACACGCACACGCTAGTACACACGCACACGCTAGTACACAGTAACACACGCTATTACACAGTAAACACACGCTAGTACACAGTAAACACACGCTGGTACACAGAGTAAACACGCTATACACATTAAACACACGCTAGTACACAGTAAACACACGCTAGGCACACATTAAACACACGCTAGTACACGAAGTAAACACGCTAGTACACACACACGCTACTGACACACGCTACACAGTAAACACACGCTAGTACACAGTAGACACGCTAGTACACAGTAAACACACGCTAGTACACGGTAGCACACGCTAGTACACAGTGCGCACGCTACATTAAACACACGCCACACATTAAACACACGCTAGTACACAGTAAACACACGCTAGGTACACAGTAGACACACGCTAGTACACAGTAGACACACGCTAGGTACACATTAAACACACGCTAATTACACATAAACACGCAAGTACACAGTAAACACACGCTAGTACACAGTAAACTTTACACAGTAAACACACGCTAGTACACAGTAGACACACACATTAAACACACGCTAGTACACAGAACACACGCTAGTACACAGTAACACACGCTAGTACACATTAAACACACGCTAGTACACAGTAAACACCGCTAGTACACACACTAGCTCACACGCTAGCACACAGTTAACATTAAACACACGCTACACAGTAAACACACGCTATACACAGTAGACACACGCTAGTACACATTAAACACACGCTAGTACACAGTAAACACACGCTAGTACACAGTAGACACACGCTAGTACATTAAACACGCTAGTACACAGTAAACACACGTACTAGAGTACACAGTAGGGCTAGTAGTACACATTAGTAACACACGGCTGGCTACACAGTAGACACACGAACACGGGCTAGTACACATTAAACACACGCTGGCACAGTGGCTAGTACACAGTAAACACACGCTAGTACACAGTAAACACGGTAAACACACCTTCTGCCCCGTTACGTTTTCTTTCGTTAACCAAACATTACGTGTGGAAAAGGTAAACCAACAATTTTACCCCGTGAGAATGGCGGGCGTCGGTAGGGGTGGCTGGTTGGCATAAAGGCGTGGGTGGTATTGGGTGGTAGGCAGGGCTGGTTGGCTTAAAAGCGTGTGGTATTGGGTGGTGGCAGGGGTGGCTGGTGGGCTTAAAGGGCGTGGGTGGTAGGCAAGGGGTGGCTGGTTGCTAAGAAGGCGTGGGGTGGTAGGCAAGGGGTGGCTGGTTGGCTTAAAGAAGGCGTGGGTGGTAGGAAGGGGTGGCTGGTTGGCTTAAAGAAGGCTTGAGTGGCATTAGGCGGACGGAGAATGTTGCTGCATAACTTATTGAGGGCGTGGGCGGTTTAAGACGGTTGAGCGGGTTGGCTGGGTAGTTTAACGTGGGCGTGGGCGGTACCGAGGTTTCCACGACGTTCATATTTTGATCAGTGAATTAGAAAAAAACAAAACGAGAGGCGTGTCTGCCTCACCTCCCGGACAGATACAGAAAAAAAAACAGAAGCCCACAACCCAGACAAACCCACAACCCAGACAAACCCACAACCCAGACAAACCCACAACGAACAACCCACAGCAGACAAACCCACAACCCAGACAAACCCACAACCCAGACAAACCACAACGAACAAACCCACAACAGGCAAACCCACAGCGAACCAAACCCACAACCCGAACAAACCCACAACCCAGGCAAACCCACAACCAGACAAACCCACAACGAACAAACCCACAACCCAGACAAACCACAACCCAGACAAACCCCACAACCCGGAACAAACCACAACCCGAACAAACCCACAGCAGACAAACCCACAGCAGACAAACCCACAACCCAGAACAAACCCACAGCAGACAAACCCACAACCCAGACAAACCCACAACCCAGGCAAACCCACAACCCAGACAAACCCACAACCCAGACAAACCCACAACCCAGACAAACCCACAACCCAGACAAACCCACAACCCAGACAAACCCACAACCCAGACAAACCCACAACCCAGACAAACCCACGAACAGAACTGATTAATATGCTGTATACGATTTACTATTTACTCGGGAGAAGAAAGTGTTGCTACAGTGTTTATACCAAGGCTGCCACAGTATACGCATTGACACAGCTCCCAGCAGCAACATCTCAGGCAGCTCATTAACTACAACAGAAATAAATTTATTCGCTGAGTATCTTTATTAGCTGCGTCAGTTAGCCCAATACCTGTCATGTCCTTCCAGACTTTACTGATTTTTTTTTTTTCGTGTGAGAGATTTGTCTTTTTTCAAGTGTGGTTTAACGCAGCCAAAGAACAATTGGTGGTTACCCTTGTTTTAGAAGTCAATTATGTCACTCCAGTACCAGAGACTCAGAAACGACTTGTACAGTACGTATTATAGAGGTGGATGTAAGTTGTAGTGGTGATTGTGGTTGTAAGGGTAGTAGTGGTAGAGGTGGTGGTAGTGGTGGTAGTAGTGGTAGAGGTGGTGGTAGTGGTGGTAGGAGTGATAGTGGTGGGTCCTCCTCTCTGTGTTTTGTCTATTAAACTTCAATATATCAAAATTTACAGCGAAATACTTAATTTTAGGTGATTTTTTACACTAAAACTTTCAATGGTGAAGAATTAATTTTAGGATGTGACACTGAAATCAACTTTTAAGACGCGATGGAACCAAATTCGAAGGTTCAAAAACAAAAAGAAAAAAGACAACGATATTTTTGTTGGATATAAGGTATACCTAAACTCATGGCTGTTTCAACACAACACACTTCAAGTATACGGAAGAGGTACTGGATATTTTAGTTTGGGTCCTGCTGGTCACCTTCCGCCTCGCTGATTGAGGAACGCTCTTTATCGAGACGCTTAGAACCATCACCTTCACACAGATCCCAACATACGAATGATAGGAAGCGACTGTTGTAAGCGTTTTTATTACCTTGTATAAATTAATATTAAATAAATAGAAACTTGTACTCGCACATCTTTATCAGCGCTCTCTCTCTCTCTCTCTCTCTCCAACAGCCGTTACTAGACCCTCCTCTGCTCCCTCACAGCCTCGTACGTTCTCCTGCCTTACAACATTTTACACTCCTCTCCCCTCACCTCCGAGTAGTCCTTAATTCCAAGAGGCCACAAATTAACCTAACCTAACATACAAACAGAATTAGAGTCAAGTGTTAAGATCCCTAATTATTATGGACCCCGAAATTCATTTAACTCGAATGATTACGAAGGGAATTTCCTCATGGGAGTTGGGCCAAGTTGACCAGCAATGTCTGACGCCTTCCCTCTAACCCTTAGTCTCTAAAGTCCTCTTAGATTGCACTCGGGAATTGTATATCACACGTATTCTCAGAGACGTGAGCTCAACTCCAACACACTGAGGGGGAAATTCTCTAATTCTCACTCCTGGTTCTCTCTATCGATTAGCCTCCACTTCTCCTCTATTTTGGTGAATTGGATCAAGATGTACTGAAACACACGAGCAAGGGGAGGAGTTAGTGGTAGAAGGGAATTACAGAGAGAGAAACAAGAAGAGCTTCAAGTGATAAGCTTAAAATTACTACCAACAGAACTAATTTTTTCAAGTCACAGTGCATCTCTTCCGTGTATTTTCGGAAGGTGGGTGATGGAGATATTCGCTACGTAACCTGCTGTTAATAGCGACATACAGTGAATAAGAGAACTAGAGAGAGAGAGAGAGAGAGAGAGAGTTGATCCTGCTATAGGTCGTTCAAGAGGTTAGGTTAGGTTAGGTTAGAGGCAGCTTATAGGTCCATTTTATGTACACTGTTACCCCAACCAGGAGAGTTGACCCAAATAACGTTGTTCCATATTCCATGTTCCCTTCTTTTTCCACCGCTGACCTCATTCTTTCTCTTACCAATTTTATTTATTCTTTCCTGTATTGTCTTTGTCACGGGCCTATTTTACCTCCATTCTCAAATCCAGTAATTTCTATATATATATATATTTTTTTTATGTTGTTATTGTCGGTTCACCTATTTTTTCCTCTTCCTCTTTATTACCGACCTCCCCCTCCTCCCGTTCTCGGTTCCAGTTATTCTTCTATTCTTATTTTCCGATGTATTTTGTACCATGTTCTATACCTTGCTTCATATTTTTCACTGTCTTCCTCTCTCCCTTTCTCAATTCTTACTTTTTATTCTTGTTTGTGCAATGTCCTATAAAGGTTTATGATCCTCCAGGCTACGAGACACTCACGAGAAGATCAGATCCTTTTCTTATCGTATTTAATCCCTTTGTTTACCTTATAGTGTTCGATCCTAGACAGACGCGCCTGTATCACCCATCTCCCCTTCCTCCCACAAAACACTGATGTAATGGTAGATTCAAAGGATGCCATGAAGATTAGCCACCCCTTTCTCTCATCCCCAGGATCTGTAAACAAACGAATCCTAAATAACAAAATGAAAATGAATATACAGTAACTAACACAAAACACAGCTTCCTAGGATGGTTAGGTTAGGTTAGGTTAATGTCGACCTGTCTTTCATCTTGAGAAACGGAGTAAGAATTCTTTATTTAATTTGAAAAGCTGTGTGTGTGTGTGTGTGTGTGTGTGTGTGTGTGTGTGTGTGTGTGTGTCCAATAAAGGTGTCACATTCCCACTTTCAGCACTCGTAGTAAAATAATAATATTCGTAACCCAGATTCACTCGCCTACAGAGAGCTCGACACTGACCCCATAAATACGCCTCACAAAAAATTTGATTTCTTTCTTTTCCAATTATTAATCTATTTCACTGCGGTTTTCGATGTTATATAGCTCGTATTTATAGAATAATTATCGTATATGAAAAACAAATCACTATGTTTTGATGTTTTAACACTAAATAAAATCATTCTGAGTATTCCATTATTTTTTCATAACTTTAATATAACAACGAAGAAAATTGTGATGTAACTTTTATCCTCTGGGAAAGAATAAGAGGTAAAATTAACACAACAAAATCTTTCAGAAAACAATGATAAATGACAACCAATCTGACACATTACAGTAACACCACTACCAGTCCCACCTCCACTGACCCCCTGATCCCTACGAAATTGTCGAGGTGTATATGATGGTTTGGCTGTGATTCTTTTGTCGTATAAATCTACTGTATATCTGCACTTTCTATGTACATTGTTTGTATACCTACACTGTCTATGTGGAGACAAAATAGTAAATCTGTACAGTACTTTGAAGCTTGTTTAAAATGGTTTCCAACTAATAAAAAAAAAAAGATATTTAACTCGATTTATATAACTGAAAAATACTTAGATTTTTGTTTTGCTCACCAACATGATTGACTAAAACAAATATGGATATTTCTAATCCAATTGTTAACACGTATGGGGCTGTCAAAAGGAAGGCTGTCATCATGTGGGCTGTATATTTAATTCTCAACAAAAAATATTAATCTTACAAAACATTCACAAGTTTTTACTGTACTCATATTTCATTCGTTTATTACAATGTGGTCGTAGAGTAACGGGTGTATATTGTTTTAATACTACTGCCGGTCTGTAGCCTATTCTAATAAATAAATAAATAAATAAATAAATAAAATGTATCAATCCCACGTCAATTTATTTTATAAAGTGAGGTAAAATTTGTGTACTGTAAAGTGTAAAACAAATCAGACTTAACGCTTTAGTGTTCCTACTCGTGGGCGGTGTATTGGTGTAGGGGTGTTGAGGGGTATTGGTGTGGGGATGGTTGTGTTGAGGGGTGTTGGTGGAGGGTGTTGGTGTAGGAGGTGATGTGTTGGTGTGGGAGCAAATGTTGATGAGTAATTGTTGGTGGGGCTTATATATTGGTAAGGAGCATATATTGGAAAGGTGCATATATTGATAAAGCGATAAATTGGTTGAAAGAGGAAGGTGTTGATGGGTAGAACACACTCAACGTAATGAGTAAGCAAGAAATAACGACGGAAAACAACATAGCGAGAATAACACCGGGAAATACGACCATAGAATGAGACTACGGGAAAAACAAGAACACATAAGAAAATAATTATGTTGAGAGACACGAAGAAGGAGAGAGAGAGAGAGAGAGAGAGAGAGAGAGAGAGAGACCCAGATATATTAATGTGTAGAACGAGTCACTGGAAAGAGTAGGTGGTGTATGCTGGTGTAGTAAATATGTCTTATGAGAGATACTTAGGAAATAAATTTACACGTGAAATGGTGTAAATTAACTTATACAGTATATAGTATATACATTATTTCCCCTCTTCTAACCTGACTTGACCCTGATCCAATCTGAGTCTGATCTAACTTACCTAAATTCCTCTTAATCTAACCAAGCCTTCCCTAACCTTACTTACTCCTAACCTAATCAAACATCCCTAACCTAAACTAGGACTGGATGAACAAACCTGGACCAGAGTTACTGTCCATCACACGCACAAGTCGGTGGTCAGAAGAGGCCCGACATACAGCTATGTCCTTTGTCGTCGTCCCAGACTTTCAATACTTGGAGTGTTGAATGGTGCATGTGTGTGTGTGTGTGTGTGTGTGTACCCAGCAGGAGGAGAATACACCTGTGATAAGGTGCAGGAGAGAGTGGGAGGATGATAACAGTGGTAGCATTCCTCCCTTCAACCAACTACCATCTTCCATTCATTACCCTGGCTGGAGGAATATTTTGGGAGAGCCTCATCAAGCTCTGGCTGTATACTCGCTGAATATGAAGCTTGGAGTGTCCCATTCAAAAGTAAAGCTTAGTTCTGGTAATGGAAGTCACTATACTTAGGCTTTTACGTCTTTTTTGGGGGACGGAGTGGGAGAGGGTTAATGTTTCTGGCTAAAGTGGTTTATCCTGAGGTCCATGGTTTAGAAGAGCCCAGAGATTAGGTTCTCAAGTGTTCCCAATGATGAATACCTATGATAGTCTATCATAACGTCTTCAACTTACGACATACTCAGACTAAGGTAAACATACCCAGCCTACCTTAACTACCTTTTACTCATTTCGTCATTTTAACTAACCCAGAGAGAGAGAGAGAGAATTATTACTTCCTAAGCTAAAATACCACAAGACCTACAAATCTATTGATCATTTCACCAGAGTTCACATGTAGCTTTACTAATGAAGTCATTAAATGTCAAATTGACTCTCTGAGATATTTTAAAAGCGGCTTTTAACGATAGTGGAGGTAAACTTTATTGATCAATTTATTATATTAATTAGCAAATAATACCAGGTAGGGGGGATGAAATGGGGGGTTGAGAGAGGGAGGAGGCTGAGGAGGGAGGGAGAGAGGTTGGACGGGAGGAAGAAGGGGAGGAAGGGTGGGGTGAGGGATGGAGGGAGGAAGGGAAGGAAGGAGGGAGATGGTAGGGGATGCATACATAAAACTGCACACACACACACACACCTGTTCAACATGCATACATAATGTACACAAGTCTGGCTATTTGCTTTTTCCTCGTGTGTGTGTGTGTGTGTGTGTGTGTGTGTGTGTGTGTGTGTGTGTGTGTGTTTCATCAATCATCTCTTTCCGTCTAAACTTCTCTTATGTCTCTCTTCTCTAACTCCATCCCTTATTGAGGTGTCTCCTGCCCTTCATCTGCCCAATAGATGTGAGAATGGGAAAACTGTGCAACGTAGATGAATAGAGAAATGATGATCAATAAATTCTATAGCAACAAATATAAGTTGGGATCTATATCTGTACCTTAAGAGTGACTAATGCGAGCGTTTCTATTCTTCCAGGCGCGACGCGACGCAACCCGGAGTTAAGGTGGCTCAGGTGTTATAAGTGAATCAACCTCCCCTCTTATCTCCATCCCGGCCACTTTCGTCTCTTGTTGAAGTCCTTTTTAGCGGCCGAGTTGTTCTGTCCTACTGCAGGAACAGTCTATTAATGACGTGCTGCAGGCTGCCTCTGTTAGCGACCTGCAGCAGTTTGTATGAACACTTATCCTCGGTACACAACTTTTGACGTCATGTTGTCTGACCCCATTGTTGGTGGTCGGTAACGAGACATATTCCTGGGAAACATTTCTGCCCGTCGTTTGGAAGATTGTGATTTTAACTTTCAGGGAAACATCACACGCGTAGTGAACCAAGTGAGTGTACAGTTGAGTGGGTAGTACTGTGAGCCAAGTTGTGATCCAAACTGTGAGACAAATTGTGAGACCCATGGGGAGTGTTGGTGAAGATAACGTAAGCCCTACAAGCGAGAGTAACGCTACCAGAAGGTGGCTGAGGAAACATCTCGCTCACATTATGGAAGCAAGTTCTGGCTTCACCCCAAGTATTGAGGGGAAGACCCACACGCTGAACCCACTGAGGATTTTGGCCACCAAGACCAGCAGGATGGTGGGAGGTGGGCTGGAGGATGCGACCCCCGGCAGCCTTGTGAAGGACTGGCTGGAGGGACACAGTAACCAATCTACTGACCTCCTGACGTTGCTGTCTATGGAGGGGGACGCGCCTGACCCTCACACTCTTCGAAGAGTTCTCAACAACTTACTTCAAGTCGAGACAACTCCATATCACAACGATGGTGAGTATTACAATAATTCTGTTTGATTTTAGAAATGAAATTCTTTTAATTCACAGTCTGTACTATAGTCCATGTGTCTCTTGGGCAAAGTCAGTGTCGTCTAGTACGATAATATACGAAAACGAACAACATAGTTTGGGAACGTTAAGTCAATACGAAAACCAGAGTGAATAGCTAAAGCAGTGCTCGAGGACCCGTGTTCTCCCTCATATGAAAGCGTGAGAGTTGGTAAGTGTTTGTCCTGGTGGTAAGTTGGAGTACTATACATCCCTCCCGCCGCTGCCACACTCCCCCTCAAAGACTTTGTGTCCATTGTTTCATCTCTATGTAAAACATTAGTCTATACTAAGGCGAGCGAGCCACTTGCCTTATTTCATATACGTATTCAAAACTCAGTCGCCTTAAACGAAACTATTTCTAGTTTTATTAACACATTTCTATAAACAAAAACATGGAGATCAAATATATTGTAATTTCATCTACATAATATCACAAGAACTACAAACGTGTACTGTTATGGTGATACAGTGAGCTGCTGCCCTCACCATCACCTGCAGTAGTGATAAATGCTAATAGAATAATTACTTTTAGTCCCAAAGATAATGAGTAAACAAAAATATCGGTGTAGTTACAAGACATCAAATTAATTACAACATAATTAGATTTTTTTATGTAATACGGAAAGAAATAATTTAGGTTTTATATATTTATTTAAATTTTAGTTTATTACAGTACGTCAACATAGTAAATGCATCAATGTGTAATAAAGTAACTCTTGATGGTATATATTTAGTGTTTGTCTTATCTAATGTATGTGACTGTTCTATAAAGTGTTACAATTAAACCTAACCTAACCTAACCTAACCTAACCAATCGGCCACCCATCGTTAGTGTCCGACTTAGGGTGAAGGACATTTCCCCCACCCATCGTTAGTGTCCGACTTAGGGTGAAGGACATGACCCCCACCCATCGTTAGTGTCCGACTTAGGGTGAAGGACATTTCCCCCACCCATCGTTAGTGTCCGACTTAGGGTGAAGGACATGACCCCTACCCATCGTTAGTGTCCGACTTAGGGTGAAGGACATGACCCCCACCCATCGTTAGTGTCCGACTTAGGGTGAAGGACATGACCCCCACCCCAGCAACTGATGCAGCCAATTACCGATTATCGATCACTCTCGCTAATTCAAGTACAGGCAGGTGGAGGCGCAAGGCGGAAGCAGGTGTGTGTGTGTGTGCGTATGCGTGTGTGTGTGTGTGTGTGCGCGCGTATGTGTGTGTGTGTGTGTGCGCACCAGAGGAGGCAAAGGGAAGCTGAGAGAGAGAGAGAGAGAGTGTGCTGGAGGAATGTTGGTAACTGTAATGACACAGGCATTAAGAAACTGAGCGAGAGAGAAGTAAGAGAGTGAGAGAGAGTGAGAAGTAAGAGGGTGAGAGAGTGAGTGAGAGAGAGAGAGAGTGAGAAGTAAGAGGGCGAGGGAGTGAGTGAGAGAGTGAGAAGTAAGAGGGTGAGAGAGTGAGTGAGAGTTAAGAAGGCGAGAGGTGAAAGGTGAGAGATGAGAGATAAGAGGGTGAGACGTAAGAGGGTGAGAGAGTGAGTGAGAGTTAAGAGGGTGAGAGGTGAAAGGTGAGAGATGAGAGATAAGAGGGTGAGACGTAAGAGGGTGAGAGAGTGAGTGAGAGTTAAGAGGGTGAGAGGTAAGAAGGCGAGAGATGAGAGATAAGAGGGTGAGAAGTAAAAGAGTGGTCGCTGGTCGCTGTAGTATTGTGCCTACTGTAGTGTTGTGCCTACTGTAGTATTGTGCCTACTGTAGTGTTGTGCCTACAGTAGTGTTGTGCCTACTGTAGTGTTGTGCCTACAGTAGTGTTGTGTCTTCTGTAGTGTTGTGCCTACTGTAGTGTTGTGCCTACTGTAGTGTTGTGTCTACTGTAGTGTTGTGTCTACTGTAGTGTTGTGTCTACTAGAGTGTTGTGCCTACTGTGGTGTTGTGCCTACTGTAGTGTTGTGCCTACTGTAGTGTTGTGCCTACTATGCAGTGTTGTGCCTGCACAACAGTGTTGTGCCTACTGTAGTGTTGTGCCCTACTGTAGTGTTGTGCCTACTGTAGTGTTGTGCCTACTGTAGTATTGTGCCTACTGTAGTATTGTGCCTACTGTAGTGTTGTGCCTACTGTAGTGTTATGTCTACTGTAGTATTGTGCCTACTGTAGTGTTGTGTCTACTGTAGTATTGTGCCTACTGTAGTGTTGTGTCTACTGTAGTATTGTGCCTACTGTAGTGTTATGTCTACTGTAGTATTGTGCCTACTGTAGTGTTGTGCCTACTGTAGTGTTGTGTCTACTGTAGTGTTGTGCCTACTGTAGTATTGTACCTACTGTAATATTGTGCCTACTGTAGTATTGTGCCTACTGTAGTATTGTGCCTACTGTAATATTGTGCCTACTGTAATATTGTGCCTACTGTAGTGTTGTGCCTACTGTGTGATCCCCCCAAAGTACTGAAATGGACTGACCAGCTGTGCAATTTGCATAAAGATTGGATGGTGACTGACAATGTTAATGTAATCAACCTCACCCCCTACACACACACATCCACACACCACACCCCCACACACACATTTCCCCCCACCCACCCACCCACACACACACATCCCCACACATCCACACATCCCCCCACACACACACCGGACTCTACCGTACTCTGTTTGCATTTAAATGATTTTCTCTTGAGACCAAAATCCAGTTCCTAAAACAGGTTTCCATCATATGTTTTCCAATTTCCTTACGTCATAGATCATTAGGTATTGTTTTCTAATTATTTCCGACTTTTAATGTTTATTTGTTTTCGTCATGAAGCATCAGAGAACTACCAACCTACCATTAGAGACCCATCAACCTACCATTAGAGACCCATCAACCTACCATTAGAGACCCACCAACCTACCATTAGAGACCCATCAACCTACCATTAGAGACCCATCAACCTACCATTAGAGACCCATCAACCTACCATTAGAGACCCATCAACCTACCATTAGAGACCCATCAACCTACCATTAGAGACCCATCAGCCTGCCATTGAGGACCCACCAGCCTACCATTAGGACCCACCCAGCCTGCCATTAGGACCCTGGCCTGCAAATTTGGGGACCCACCCAGCCTGCCATTGGGACCACCAGCCTGCCATTAGAGGACCCGCAGCCTGCCATTGGGGACCCATCAACCCCTGCCATTGGGACCCATCATCCTGCAAATTTGAGAGACCCACCAGCCTGCCATTAGGACCCACCAGCCTGCCATTAGAGGACCCACCAGCCTGCCATTAGGGGACCACCAGCCTGCATTGGGGACCCATCATCCTGCCATTAGGGGCCATCAGCCACCATTAGAGACCTTACATCAGCCTGCCATTAGGACCCATCAGCACACCATTGGGGGACCCATCAGCCTGCAAATTTGGGGCCATTGACTACTGCATTAGAGACCCATCAACCTACCATTAGAGACCCATCATCCTACCATTAGAGACCCATCAACCTACCATTAGAGACCCATCAACCTACCATTAGAGACCCATCAACCTACCATTAGAGACCCATCAACCTACCATTAGAGACCCATCAACCTACCATTAGAGACTCCATCAGCCTGCCATTGAGAGACCCATCCAGCCTGCCATTGGGGCCATCAACCTGCCATTGAGAGACCCATCAACCTGCCATTAGAGACCCTGCCAACCTGCCATTAGAGACCCATCACCTACCATTAGAGACCCATCAACCTACCATTAGAGACCCATCCCACCTACCTACCATTAGAGACCCATCAACCTACCATTAGAGACCCATCAACCTACCATTAGAGACCCATCAACCTACCATTAGAGACCCATCAACCTACCATTAGAGACCCATCAACCTACCATTAGAGACCAGCTGTTGACCAGGTGATAAGCTGTCGAACAGATACAAAATTTTAACTTCATTACTTTTCACATTTTCCCCGGTACTAATTTATTCAAATATTCGTATTATATCATCGAGGATTTAAGTGGAGTATTTTAACTTATACACTACGTAATTAGAGGCGTTATGGGCGTACTTTGAACTAATACACTACGTAATTAGAGACGCATGGGCGTATTTTGAAGCAATATACGTGTAATTAGAAGCATAATGGGCGTATTTTGAAGCAATATACACGTTATTAGAAGCATAATGAGCTTATTTTGAAGCAATTTACACGTTATTAAAAGCATTTGGGAGTATTTTGAAGCAATATACGCGTAATTAGAAGCATTACGGGCGGATTTTGAAGCAGTATTCACGTGATTAGAAACGTTATGGGCGTATTTTGAACCACTGTACAACGTATTTTGATGTACCATAAACGTATTTTGAGACCTCAATGACATTCCGAGGACCTAGATACCATAGACGTATTTTAATGTGTTTTTGACGTATTTCACGGGCGTTATTGGCGTGTTTTGTGCGTTATTGGCATATTTTGGGGGGTTATTGATATATTTTGGGCTTTAATCTACGTATTTTGGGCTTTTATAGACGTATTTTGGAAACGTTGACGTATTCTCAGGAGCCCGTCTGTTGCGTGCGTGTGTTCATAAACTCACTAACAAATACACCAGTGCTCCTCCCCCCCCCCTTTGTCTTCATTACGGTACCTTAATCAAGTTCCGCTCCCACCCCCAGGCTCTCCCACGCCCCCCAGGCTCTCCCACGCCCTCCACGCCTCTTTCACGCCCCCACATTTCTTTTTCTTTTCTTTTCATGAAGCCATCCAGTTAATCAAAACCCACGCGTCTCTCACAACCCAGTGCCTCTCACGGACACCCACACACACACACACACCCACACACACACACCCCCACACACCCACACACAATGCTCTCACTACTACAGTATAAACACCTCGCTTCACAGTTAAAACACCCGTACTCTACCTGGGGGAGTTAAGTTAGGTTAGGTTAGGTTAATCTCGTGGTGAAATAAGTTAGGTTAGGTTAGGTTAGGTTAGGTTAGGTTAATCTCGTGCTGAAATAAGCTAGGTTAGGTTACGTTGGTTAATATAGTGCTGAAATAAGCTAGATTAGGTTAGGTTAGGTTAATCTCCTGGTGAAATATGCTAGGAGGTTTACCATTAGACGATCCAAATATTCAATTTATTTATGTGTAATTTCCTTTCTGTTTTAGGTGTTAATTTTTCCTTGTCAACCACACAACAGTAAAGTAAATTAAATGTGTATTTTTTTAACCTTTGACGGCATCCTCATTAAAAACCTATGACATTTTTTATTCTCACACACACACATGCACACACGTACATAGACACACACACACACACACACACACACACACACACACACACACACACACACACACACACACACACACACACACACACACACAGACAGACACACACACACACAATGCTGTCACTCAGAACCGGGTATGAGGATTATCCATCCATGAGAAGATGAGAAGATGACAACAATTTTTAATGGCGTCTCCTTCCTTAATGAGCTCTAAGGTAGCGGCGGATAGGAGGACCGGCAGGACAGTCCGCAGAGGTTGTGTGTGGTAGAGTGGTATGTCTATGGTAGTGTGGTGGTATGGTGGTGTGGTAGGTCTATGGTAGTGTGGTGGTATGGTGGTGTGGTAGGTCTATGGTAGTGTGGTGGCATGGTGGTGGTAGGTCTATGGTGTGTGGTGGTGTGGTGGTGGTAGGTCTATGGTAGTGTGGTGGTATGGTGGTTGTGGTAGGTCTATGGTGTGTGTGTATGGTGGTGTGTGGTAGGCTCTATGGGTAGGGTGTGGGTGGCGGGTGGGGTGTGTGTGTAGGTTTATGGTAGTGTGGTGGGTATGGTGGTGTGGGTAGGTCTATGGTAGTGTGGGTGGGGTATGGTGTGGGGGTAGGTCTGTAGTGTGGTGGTGGGTATGGTGGTGTGGTAGGCTCATGTGGTAGTGTGGGTGGTGTGGTAGGCTCTATGGTAGTGTGGTGGTGTGGCTGTGTGGTAGGTCTATGGTAGTGTGGTGGTATGGTGGTGTGGTAGGTCTATGGTAGTGTGGTGGTATGGTGGGTGTAGGGTCATGGTAGTGTGGTGTATGGTGGTGGTAGGTCTATGGTAGTGTGGGTGGGTATGGTGGTGTGGTAGGCTCATGGTAGTGTGGGTGGTGTGGGTAGGCCTGCGGTAGTGTGGTGGTGTGGTAGGTCTATGGTAGTGTGGTGGTGTGGTAGTGTGGTAGGTCTATGGTAGTGTGGTGGAAGCGGTGGTGTGGTAGGTCTATGGTAGTGTGGTGGTATGGTGGTGTGGTGGTATATGGTAGTGTGGTAGGTATATGGTACTGTGGTATGTCTATGGTAGTGTGGTAGTGTGGTATGTCTATGGTAGTGTGGTGGTGTGGTAATGTGGTATCGTAGTGGCGCGGTAGTGTGGTAGCGTAGCAGTGTAGTGGTGTAGTAGTGTGGTATCGTAGTGGTGTGGTATTATAATGGTATGGTAAGTGTTATATTGTAGTGGCGCTATAGTGTAGTACTGCAGTAGTGTAGTGGCAATGTATAGTGTAGTAATGTAACAGTATAGTGGCACTGAAGTGATCCTCTGCCTCAAGTTGAATTAGTTTGGGAATGAGGAAAATGACTGAACTCAGAGCATTCATTCCTTCACGCCTCGAGATTAATTACTTCTCTCCAGCACCCCCCCCCCAAGCGCCTGCCCATTAAACCCTATCTCATCAACCTCTGTCTCTCGTAATGAAGAAGATTGATCTCATTATTAAGCTACTCATTAATGAAGGAATTGATGGGTGAGAGATTCTTCTTTATATGTTGGGGGAAGTTACGATACTACCGAGAGTTTATTACCGTTTATGTTACTTGTTATTGATACTTAACCCTGTCATTGTCACCTCCATACATTAACGAGCTGCTGAGACTATACAGAAAGTTAATACTCAGGAATATTAGAGGTTAAGGATGGGTTAAATATTAGTACCAGAACTTATTTTACTTAAGATTAAACACCTTAGATTTAACATGACTTAACTTAATCTAGTCAAACCAAACTTAACCTAGATTTAACACGACCTAACTTAATATAACTAGCCAAACCTAACCTAACCTAACTCCCCCCTCCCTCCCCCCCCCCTCACGTAGCATCAGGGTGTTTTATCATCAGGTGAAATGGTCGAATCACATGAACATTAAGCACCCCTAGTTTATTTCACCTGATAATTGACTATATCTGTCATTACCTGGAGGGTTAGGTTTGATTGTTATTCTTCAGGTGAACTAAGCAAGGGGGTGGGGGCTTAATTTAATTTTGTCAGTCAGTCAGTCAGTCAGTCATTCCATCACAAGAGACACCCATCGTGTATTCCTCACTCACTCTCGCAGTCTAATATTACCTCCTTTCAATCTCTGGAAAGCCTCAGCGCCAGGGAGAAGAAGGGTACACGCGTGGGTAGGAGACGGCAACCCTTCCCTATCCCCCACCCACGCAGAGGAGCTGGCAGAGATTGATAAAATGAGGGATAAGCGGCAGGTAAGGAAGGAGGAAGAGAAATAGGAGGGAATAAGTAAACAAGAGCCAAAACACAAGTTAGATCCGATGATATATTTTTTTTTTCACCCAACACCCGCACTCTGTCGTTTGCTCTCGGCTGACACTCAAGCTGTGTGTTCCAAGGGGAGGGGATTTAAATCTGTCCCCCTAAAATTATCACTTCTTTCACAGCTGGTCGTGGGACAGACAGTCTTGATGGAGTGTAGTGTTACTCATTATCGATAAGAGGACTTCGGGTACGAGTCCTCTCTTGTAACCCACGAGTCCCCCTGCAACCCACGAGTCCCCTGCAACCCACGAGTCCCCCTGCAACCCACGAGTGCAACCCACGAGTCCCCCCAACCCACGAGTCCCCTGTTACAAGAACCCCCTGCATAAGGTAGGGATCCCATTAGACCTGGGGACCCATTATCACCAGTACCCATTAGGACTGGCGGGAACCTTCGTGGTTTACAGTCCTTACTTAATAGATGATATCCGTCTCGTCCACAGACTTGGAGAACGAGGCGTCTAGTGATCTGCCCTTCCAGATGCCCGTATACCAACAGGTGCTCTGGGTCCTCGCCTTCGGGGTGATGATTCTCGGAGCTTGTATCGGCAACACTATCGTCATCAGGATCGTGTTGGGTAAGTCACTTTATCGTGTTGGGTAAGTCACTTTATCGTGTTGGGTAAGTCACTTTATCGTGTTGGGTAAGTCACTTTATCGTGTTGGGTAAGTCACTTTATCGTGTTGGGTAAGTCACTTTATCGTGTTGGGTAAGTCACTTTATCGTGTTGGGTAAGTCAGGGGACCTTGGTACACCCACCCCCCCCCTCCACCCTGGAGGAGACGAGCACTATGTAAACAATGACAGCTGTGACCACACCCTGGCAAAATACAATGTATTTAGCTAATGCTGCAGCTGCTGTGAATAGGGGGCCGGAGTCACTACCAAGAGCAGACGTTACCGAGAACAAATTCCGACTTGAAAATCATGTACTGTACACTAATACGTTTCTTGAAAAGAGAAACGAGTTTGAAACACTACTGAAGGTACATCAACCCACAGCACTTCGGCACCTCAGATACACCGAGTGATTAGAGCGCCTGCGATTGCCTAGCTTATACTACAGACGGGCAAGGGGGACCTAGTTGAGGTGTATAAACATCTCAAAGGGCACTACTCAGTCGAGTGTCCTTACCTAGAGATGGCAGACGCTCGCCCCACAAAGGGTCACAGCTCAAGCTTGAAGAAGCCGTAAGTCCAGAAAACTGTGAGGGCAAACTTTTTCAGAGCGAGAGTTGTGAATTCGTGGAACAATCTGCCAGAGAGTGCTGTGACGGCACCGAGTGTAAGCTCTTTCAAGATCCGACTTCACTAGCCCTGGAGCAGGTTCAGATACATTCAGGAGCCAGTGCATGCCCAGTACTTGCCAACAGTGCGTAACAGAGACGTGACAGATTGCCCAAGCGGCTAACGAGCCAATCAGTGGTGAAAAGGATAAAAGTAAACAAAAAAAAGTGTTGTGTAAGTCACTAACTTCTTGGGTAGGTCACTTCAACGAGCTGTATATATTACTTCTATATACATCATCTTTAAACGTACAGAACATCATTATTCATATCTGCAGGTTTATATTGTTTATATGAGGGAGGGAGAGTGTGTAAACAAACTCGGTCGTAAAGTGATGGATCTTTTTTTTAACACTTGTCATTTTTAAATTTTTACCGCTAAAGTTCTAGTGTGTGGTTCATAACTTACTGGAAGACGGAATACTTTTGTTGATATAGGATTCGTAGAAGTGAGCGTGTGTGTGTGTGTGTGTGTGTGTGTGTGTCTGTGTGTGTGTGTAGGACATAATCACGAAAACAGAATAAAAACTGCTTACAGATAAAAAAATAAAACTTTCTCGTATTGCGCAAAATCCGAGCTTTAAGAAATATCTAGACACATGAAGGTAATATCTCAGTGACCGTCGTGTATACATCACCACCTGTCCGCAAGGTAGGCGGTTAGTAAGTTAGTGTGGGTTTGTGGAGGTGAAAAAAAAACATGATAGAAATTGAATAGTTCATAAAACACACACAAACACACATACCTAAACAAACTCTAAAACCCAGAAATATTACTAATGATCTCCCATAATCACCTACATTACTATAAGGACACACCATCATCACAATTAATCACAATAATATCTCACACATTAATATTTTCCATATTTAATCGCAAACATTCAAATCACCTCAATAAATTAATTTCATTTTATATATTTGTTTGGCCATTTGAATAGGGAACACTGAATAAATTACACCACCGTTAAAAGCATTTCCCAGAATAACTCTTTGATAAGCAAGATGATAAAGGTGTTTTAGATAAAGAGTTCAACTATAGTTATTCTACATGTATCATGGATGGGAGTCATAGCTTTATTAAAATCAGAGTATAATCCGGAATTATATATACGTAAATAATCCCTACTCGCTAATGTGTGTTCTTTAATAATTCCACAGGGGTTTATTCCCGGATTATTCTACCAGTCTTCGTATTCCAGAAATATTACACCAAGAAAGTCTTCAGTAGTTAATCCCACCACACGCAATTAATCCCATCACACTCAATTAATCCCACCACACGCAATTAATCCCACCACACGCGATTAATCCCACCACACGCGATTAATCCTACCACACGCAATTAATCCCACCACACGCAATTAATCCCACCACACGCAATTAATCCCATCACACTCAATTAATGCTACCAGACAAGTAATCCTACCAGACAATGCAGCATCTTTTTTAACATCTATGTAGCTTATCCCAGTAGGTCCAAATAGGTCCCAGAAGGTCCCAGTAGGTTTAGTAGGTCCCAGTAGGCTCTAGTAGGTTCCAGCAGGTCCCAGTAGGTTCCAGAAGGTTCCAATAGGGTCCAAATAGGTTCTAGTAGATCCCAACAGGTGCCAACAGATCCCAGTAGGTCACAACAGATCCCAACAGACTACAACAGATACCTAAAGGTCCCAACGGATCCCAAGAGACTACAACAGATCCCTAGAGGTCACAACAGATCCCAAGAGACTACAACAGATCCCGAGAGGTCCCAACAGATCCCAACAGGCTCCAGCAGATCCCAAGAGGTCCTCCATAATACAGACGCCATCAGCAACACCTAAAAACACAATTTCATTCGAGAGAAGAATCAACACCTCCCTGTGATGCATAATGCTGCTGGATCTGTTTTGTAATTGCATGTGAAAAAGAAAACACGCGTTATCATGTTATTCTTCGTCATGGTATAGTGTTCGTGTGTTTGTCTATCCTGCTTTTCTTTTTTTGTTTTTCAGTTGATTTTGTTTTTGTTTTTTCGGTTCGGGTTATTGTGTTTTTTTTTTATTGCAGTTGTTGTTGTGATCGTTGTTATAGTTGTATACCCCGACATTCACCAAGTCTCCTGACCATAGAGAAGCTTCACCAGGTCGTGTTATTTTTGTTGTTGTTATAATCGTTGTGGAGGTTGTTATTGTTGTGGTTGTGATTGATTTTGTATGCTTCGACATTCACCACCAAGTCATCCACTCTGACGGAAGCTTCACCATGCAGATTATCCTCTCAAGCCTTACGAGAAATCCTCTTTCACCCGGACGCTTGGGGGGACAACACACGCTTTCACGTTCCTTCCAGCAAATCTCTCTCTCTCTCTCTCTCTCTCTCTCAACTGCTATAGTTTAGTTATATATCCAGGCGCTCGCTATAATGTATAACAAGTTGTATAACACTACAAAAAGAACATCTGTCTTTGTTCTTCGGTTAAAGTTGTTGTTTAGTGTAGAAAGAGAACGTAATACAAATAGGTTAATGCGACAGTAAGAAAAATCTCTTAACTTTTTTGTTATAGCTGTTTCCCATACAGAAGGACTTGGTGAACGTTACTTAAAGACATTAGTTGGTATTTGAAGAACGAAGTCGATTGGGAAAACTTGAGATGATCCTTTTTATATCTATACAAATCTTAGGAACTTCACTTCACTTCACTTCAACTCGTTCAAGTAAGAAAACACAAAGAGGAGTATGAAGAAGCTGTGGAGGTGCGAGGCTGGAGTATGGGGATCATATATATATGGTATATATTTACACGGGATTATGGCATCTACACCGAGGATTGAGGAGGGGCGGTTGGGGTAGGGGCGGTTGTGGGAGGGCGGTTGGGGAGGGCGGTTGGGGGAAGGAGAGAGGGAGGGAGGTGGCAGCGGGAGTGGAGAGGCGACTTTTTTTTTTTTTTTAGATAGAGAGAAAGGAGGGGTGAAAGAAGATTAGAAGTAAGGGAAGGAATTTATAGTTCGGAAATTGAATAAATTTAGGTCGAGGTAGGAGGGGGAGGGCTGACCGCCCTGCTGTAGATTAAGTTAGCTAAGCTAAAGGTGTGAAAGGGTTGTGTCATGGATTAGTTATTGTTTGTCGACACGGGCACTAGACAGCCTACCTTATCTTATACATGGGTGTTATGAGGGCCTTATTTCATATTCCGCCGACCCTACTGGCGGATGCTGGTCTAGGGAGGTTGTCTATTGCCTGGCCGTATAGATCGGGTAGGTAATGGACCTTTTGAGATTTGGTAATTTTTTGGGAATCATGTATGGTTGTTGTCTGGTGGGAGTCTTTGAAGATTTTTAGGAGAAGTAAATCTACTCTCCAAACATGTTATTCATCGACCAGGAGCCACAGATACGACCAAGACCTACACCCTTATTTGTATATTTGATTTGATCTTTTATTATTGACAACCATAGTGCATTGACTAACCTTTAACACCTTAATATAACATCAACACATCTCACGTCAGTCACTGCATCTATACGTTATCAGCGTCGCCCGACCATCAAATCCACTTGTCGTCAATGATCGATCGTTACTTCATATAAGTTATGGTCGAGCTCTAAAATATTCGATAAAGAAACGAAACCTCCTGAATCATTTCGGCCAAAATGTTTACCGGGTAATTTATTTCTCAAAGGCCGATTGAAATTCTTTAATAAAAATAAAATCCAACGAAGGATTAAATTCTTAAACTCCCCCTCGAATAAAAATATGGGAAAGTACTAAATTACCTTACCTGGGACGTTAAGACATTTAATATCTGAACATAACTCAGGTGTGTCCTAAATGTGTTGGGAAACAGTGTGGGTACAGGTTGGTTCCCTGAGATACTGGAAGCGTTTCATGTGGGCTTCAGTCCAGAGTTGTGTATCTGTCCACCTGTTGGTGTTGTGATGGTGGACACGTGGGTAGTGGGTCACGTTACAGGACCTGTGAACACATGGTTACTGACCTGTATGTTGTCTGCTGCTGTCACCACTCACTTGAGGAGGACCATCCTCACCGCTCACTAGAGGAGGACCATCCCTCACCACTCACTTGAGGAGGACCATCCTCACCGCTCACTAGAGGAGGACCATCCCTCACCACTCACTAGAGGAGGACCATCCTCACCACTCACTAGAAGATGACCATCCTCACCGCTCACTAGAAGAGGACCATCCCTCACCACTCACTAGAGGAGGACCACTCACTAGAGGAGGACCATCCTCACCGCTCACTAGAGGAGGACCATCCCTCACCACTCACTGGAGGAGGACCATCCTCACCGCTCACTGGAGGAGGACCATCCCTCACCTCTCACTAGAGGAGGACCATCCCTCATCACTCACTAGAGGAGGGCAACTCGTCCTCACACAGGTATATCAAGGTACTGACCTCCTCCACTAACAGGCTGGACCTCGTCGACTCTGAGTTAACAACACAACGACCACACGACAAGTTTCTACTCACTGATGACCGTCATGGTGGTTGAGTCGTCTCTTTCAATGGAAATAGATTATCCTATAATTAAAGTATTTTATTTTATTTATTCTCCATTATGATTTAAGTTTACAGTTATATCAGTATAAGTTATTTCAGTTGACTTGTTTCATCCTGTTTAGTTTTTGTCTAACATGCTCCAGTTTTTCTATATTAGTTCATGTTATTTGTTATATTTGTTACCAATTTTCCACTGGGAACTTCGTATACATCTCTTCTATAGTCGGGATATTTTTAAACCAGTTGGGGGCTTACCACAAGCTGGACTGGCGGCAATATAGAGAATACTACCCCCACACATTGCCTATTCAATGAGGATTTGAGCCCGCGTCATACCTTGTTTATTCAAAGTAAATTCGAACCCAGGGATAATGGACGAGTTGTCGGTTTTGGGTAAACACAAGAAACACACACTGCCATGTTCGTAGAGTGATACGGTATATATGATTTGTAATAAAAGTTTTAAGTCCTGGTATAATAGCAGAGATATGTTTATTTCTCTAGAAAGAGGGCCGCCATTTGCAATGACGGCATCACCTTCCCCGCAGACTACGCTCCAACAAACCCATCGCTGCAGTCGTAGGTAATACAAAGGTGGCCTCTTTAAACCCCAAATTCCACGTCCAGGCAAAATTTTAGGGTGTTTTTATATGGTCTAAGTCATGGACATTTCGTGAATGAAGAACTGTGCCGTGAAGAGCTGCTTCAAACATAGGTTGGATGGATATGTGAGCAATAGGGGTTGAGTGTAAATGGAACTGCCCAGTATGGGCCAATAGGCCCGCTGCAGTTATGACATTGTTTGGACTGTTTTGAGAATGCCTGATGCTAGGTAAAAATGACAACATAGTTCTGTTATTATTTTGGTGATTCACTAATGAACCACTGGGATATATCATCATATATATTAATTAATGGGTAAAATTTTACTTTAACTACCATAAGTATTTGGATGCTTAGATTCGAGATAGGCTATATTGGGTAAATGTTAAGTTTTGGTCATCCCTGTACTTAGACATGCAGGCTATGTTTTTTTTTTTGATGGTTTGTGATGTGTTATGAACGATTTAGACCTTCATTTCCATCGGAAATCACTAGTTTTGAGTTATTACCTCCCCCCCCCCTTCCCGATGTATGTTAAGCTAACCTTATACCTCATCATCCCCTAACCTAACCTAACCTAACATATGACCTGTATTTTCTTACGCCATCGAAAAATTTTTTGCGACAGAAATCCCGTAGAGATAATTTGTCTTATTGTTTAAAGTACATAATCCCATAGTTAGAATCTTAAAGGTTCCCCAGATGACCTAAACCAAAATAATACCAATGTTGTTGGAATGTTTATACTATGAAATTTATAGTAGGGGCAGCTAATATCCATTGAATTAGTGTGCTGGGTAGTATTTATATATTCAATATAGCATTGCTGTGTTGCACAGTAAAGCCCAATAAATAATTAATATTTATTTACGGAGCCGATCAGCCGAGAAGGTTGGACAACTACTTCCAGGGTTCATCAAGGCAGATTAAAGAAATTTACCCAAAGTAGATGTGTTTATGATAGTAGAGTATTACCAAGAACTCCGCCATCCATCTATGAAGCACGTTAAATTACATCTGTAATCTGATAATCTCAAGCCCATCCCCTGGCCATGGTCGTCCTTAGTCCTTCCACAACATTAGATATAAACATCAGTGACGAAAACGTACATTTTCCAGACATGAAATAGAGAACAGTGATGAAAACTTCCATGTTGGAGTTATTGGTCTTTTGCATCATTTTGGCAGCCAGCAAGTTAATACACACGGTGATACTTGAGTAGTAATTTATTTTAACCTAAAAGTAAGGTGTGCCTGTGTATATCAACATTGTATATGGCCACAAGTCCTGTATTTCTGCTGGTAACAACACATACACCACAGCTGGCTGCCTCCAGGCTCATGCTCGGCAGCTCGAGTCAGTCTGTGACGTCACAACCAATCACAGAGCTTTTCGCAGTCACGTGACTTTTAGTAACTTTAACCCTTATTTTTTACACTTTTTGCCATTTTTTTTAAGAATATCATTATCATAGTGATTTTAAGCGTTTTCTTTACCCATTGACCTGCCATCTTACGAAAAAAATTCTGACCGACTTATCGTCCATTGATTACCAGCCCAGGGCAACCACCTCTGTATCCATGACGAAACTCGCGTCTACTGAATGACCCAATTTACGGAAACAACTCTTTAAGATACGTAGGGAATTGATAGTTGATTGCGTCAATCTCAGGTGTTCGTCGTAAAGCTTCTCTCCCACACATTCACTCACTCAACAGGTGATATTGTTGAGAATTATAGAGCTAGAGGCAAGATAATTATTACCTTGATGCTATAAGTTAAACACTAGTGTGAAGTCTACACGATCATGGGGAGGAGAGGTGAGGGAAGTGTGTCGTGTGTTGCTGTGTAAATTACCTGTAAATGAAAAAGAAGTACCTTAACCTAACCCAACCTAACCCAACCTGATATGACCTAACACAGACTAACGTAAATTAACCTAACCTAACCTGACCTATATTCCTCTCGTTAAGTAAGGAAAGGTTTTGGTTGGCACGTGTATCATAGCCTTCACCCCCTTCATTCACAATCCTCCTATTCCACCTCCTCCTCCTCCTCCTCCTATCCCCACTCATCTTATCCCCACTCATCCTATCCCCACTCATCCTCCCTCTCCTTTCACGGGATTCCAAGAACGCGCAGAATCCATTATCGGTCCAAAATAGAAATGCAGAGTTGGATACCCGATTTAACCTGTCAGATTTAACCTTCCGGGTTTAACTTGTTTCAAACTATCTTTTTGAATATTTGTTTACCTGTATATCAGTTACACAAGTTTCATCGTCTGATCTTTATCCATTTTAATCCTTATTCTCTTCTTTATTGTTATTCCTTCTTATTCTCCTAATTATTTATCTTTTTTTTTCATTATCATATCTCTCTAAGTCTTATCTGTCTCTGTTATCTCACCTTGTGTCTCTCTACTTATTAACATCTTTCATCCCATATCACGTAGTTTCAACTTGAGTGCAAAAATTACAATACAAATTATAATGATAAAAATAGTTATTATTACTATAACAATAACAATAATAAAACAATAATAATAACAATAAAAACAATAATAATAATAATAACAAGTTGAGTGACGAGAGAACTTTGCTCTATACGTGAAAAATTAATGAACATGGTGTACACACTACTATAATCTTAATTAAGTGAAATACCTCCTTATAAGTGATTAAAAGGACTACTTTTTTCTTTTTTCTTTTTTTTTTACAATTTCACACTTACAGCACTTAACACTGATGAAAAAATATTATTATTTTTTTTAGGTAAAAAACGCAAAAATATATTTCAAATTAGAGTTCAGGTTATTATTTTTTTTTTTCGCTGTCGGGTACACATATTAATATCCTGGGAAAAACAACGACTCTATTCACGAGCGAGCGACGGAATGATGTAGTAATAATAAAAAAATAATTAACGGTTTATTGAAAAAGTCGGCAGCCCGAAGGTTGAAAATATACACTGGACAAAAATGACTTATATTACATACAAAGACTTGGGGTGGGTGGGTAGAGTTGCAATAGGTTAGGTATGGTTAGGTTAGGTATTATTGTGTTAGGTTAGATCAGGTATGGTTGTGTTAGGTTAGATCAGGTATGGTTGTGTTAGGTTAGATCAGGTATGGTTGTGTTAGGTTTGATCAGGTATGGTTGTGTTAGGTTAGATCAGGTATGGTTGCGTTAGGTTAGATCAGGTATGGTTGTGTTAGGTTAGATCAGGTATGGTTGCGTTAGGTTAAGTTAGGTTAGATCAGGTATCGTTGCATTAGGTTAGGATAAGCTAGGAGTTAAGAAAAAGATACGAGGATACGTGTGTTCTGACTAGTCCAGGTAGGAGATTGATAGACAGGTAGTACTTGGTATTTTGTATGATACCCTTTGATTTCATGCATATTGGAAATTAGTGTGTGTGTGTGTGTGTGTTCAGTTACCTCTGCTTTGACACGGAGAAAGGAAAGTTAATTACTCTTCAGATGTTCGATGTCTCGCTCCCCCAATTGGCTCGTATGGTTGTAATCTAGGACCAAAAGGCGTATCCCACAACAGAGGCCAATCCTAATCTTTACCTTGGTGTGCCATAAGGATCGACACCGACTCCTTTTGTGCCGTTTTTAATCACCATCATGGAGGTGAAGCGGCTGGTCTTTCCGAAACAGTGATGGACATGCCTTGACCTGCCCCGAACTCCCCTGACCTCTTCCGACCTCTCCAGAATTCCTTCGACTTCCCCGACCTACCTCAACCTCTCCCGACCTCCACTCGAACACCCTTGACCTTTCTTGTATGCCCCTGACACGCCCTGACCTCCCCTGAACACTCCTGACCTCTCCCAACTTCCCTGACCTCCCTCGACCACTCTAAACTCCCCTGACCTCTTCCGACCTCCCCAGAAGACCACTGACCTCTTCCGACCTCTCCTGAACACCCTTGACCTCCCTGACCTCCCCTGACCTCCATCGACTAGTTTTATTTCTTATATTTTAACCAATTTAATGATAAAATATTACCGATATAAATTATAACAACAATTACCTGACGTGATAATACTGATAACTATGAAGACATAACACTAACAAACACGACCATGATAACACTAACAAACACAACCATGATAACACTAACAAACACAACCATGATAACACTAACAAACACAAACCAGAACAAAAAAACAAACAAAAACAAGATAACACTAACAAACACGACCATGATAACACTAACAAACACGACTATGATAACACTAACAAACACGACCATGATAACACTAACAAACACAACCATGATAACACTAACAAACACAAACCAGAACAAAAAAACAAACACAAACAAGATAACACTAACAAACACGACCATGATAACACTAACAAACACGACCATGATAACACTAACAAACACGACCATGATAACACTAACAAACACGACCATGATAACACTAACAAACACCCACACATGATAACAGGTATTGTGACCCATAAATAGGTATCAACAGACGAGATTCGTGTCACACCGAAAGATCTCATTCATAATAAGTAGATACATACTAGGAACACAATCCACACACACACACACACACACACACACACACACTAGTAAACAGGGTCAATTAATTAGTACAGGTAATAATAGGTAATAATGCGAGGTTTCTGTTTATTATTATTGATGACGAAGTGAATTGAAAGCGTTTGTTGAGGGGAACCATTGTCTCCTTGCAAGACTAATAAGCAATTTGTACTTAAATAGAATAGGTACGTTATAGTATTAAATTCCGGATTATAATTGAATACTGAAACGCTACTTATGATTGTTTGGTTTGGTTAGGTTAGGTTAGGTTAGGTTAGGTTAGGTTAGAGTGGTTAATCTTAAAAGTGAATAAGGAGGAGTGCGTAATCTTCATGTGACCTGATTCAGCTTAGTCCAACAGTCACCAGGTAAGACAGGTACAGGTACAGGTCCAGGTACAGTCACCAGGTACAGGTCCAGGTATGGCATTATAAAATTGTTAATGTATTTCGTCAAGTGTTAAAAATCTTAACTATATAAACTCATTAACAGAGGAATATACAGTAAACCCACAAATGAGATGTATTTAATTTCCAACCTTAATAATGTATGTTGGCTAGAAATATCTCCCCACTAGCGGTATAAAACTGAGGTGATGCTCCTGTAGGTATATGCTGAGGTGGTCATCACTCCCTCCACCCAGCACAAATATTCTCCAGGAAATATTGTGTGTGTGTGAAGAGACGTGAAACCAGTGCAGTAGTAGTATTGTCGTAAAAGGGAATGCATCAATCTTGGAGTATTTCCACTTACAGAGAGAAATGCCTCCACTTGACGTATTGATATTGAAACAGTTTATTTAGCCAGAAAAATAACAAAGTGGACAATAACAATAAAGGATATTAATCTATTCCCGAGCTTCAACTACTAAAGGTCTTTAAGCACGTAGTAAGGTTAGTTATTGCACTAATTATGGGAGATAGAACCGTTTATTTTACTTTTAGATGACCCGTACGTAAAAATATTATATACACAGATCACGTAAAGAAATATTACCCTCAGGAAGAAGCCTCGGGATGAAGGATAAATGTCTCACTTGTAAACAAACTGATTGTAAGGAGACACATCACTTTGTTTACTATTTCATAACCCCAGAAACGTAGCAAATTTCTTACATTTTCCCCTCAAATTCCAGAAAAATTTTCGTAAAACTATTAGCAGATTATTTAGGATTCCCAAAATGGGTTACTAAACTAACTACAAAATGTACGAATTTAACGAATTATTGTACTAGTTTTCCGAATTAAAGGGAACCAGTTTTCGAATTTTATATGCCAATTTCCTGGGTTCAACCAGTAGCGGCAGCAACGTATCCGACAAGCCCTGAAAGAATCTTAATTACTGGTGTTGTTATGAACACTTGTAAGACTATCGCGTTTAATTGCTACTTGCCTGTCGAGGAATGAGGAAGATTGTCCATAATTAAGTTTTTTTGTTTTACAGAATGAGAAGTCATGTCTCTAGATTAAAGAGGAATATCTGTCACTGTGTGTGTGTGTGTTTCAAATAGAGGAATATCTCTCCTTCCATGTATCAAACTGAGGAATATTTCAGACATTAGACCTCAAAACTCAACAGGAATACATCTATATCTTGTGTCTTAAACCAAACTGCACCAAGGCAATATTTCAAGGGGTCCTCAACGGGTTATGAAAACTTGGAAAAAAATTTCAAGAAAATCTAGGAAATCTAAAATGAATAAGGTTTTATTATTCAATCCAACTTGTCAGGATAGAATTTGCCTCCTTCCTATTGAATTTTACTTGGCATTTGACTTGGAAATAATTCACTGGATCACTGTGATAATGTTTATGGTCAGATTGTACAGTTATAGTTATATGTTGTTAATTACTATGCTTTGGGGGGCCTTGCTTGAAGAAAATTTGATAAATATAAGCCCGCTTCATCTCCTAAGCAGAACTGTTTATATTTTCATCAATATTTTTAATGGTTTCTGAGGAAAAATTGTACTTGTCTTACTCTTGTCACAGGTAACCAGAGGATGAGGACAACAACCAACTACTTCTTGGTGAACCTGTCGGTGGCTGACCTCTTCATGACCCTCTTCAACTGCATCTTCAACTTCGTCTTCATGTTGAAAAGGTTCGTGCTCGACTTTGGGTTTAGATTAAGATTCGGGTTCAGATTCGCGTT
Organism: Homarus americanus; assembly: GCF_018991925.1. Lineage (NCBI taxonomy): Eukaryota > Metazoa > Arthropoda > Malacostraca > Decapoda > Nephropidae > Homarus > Homarus americanus. The sequence goes on along the minus strand of NW_024745671.1, from coordinate 147,109 downwards.
CAGATTCGAATTCGGGTTCAGATTCGGTTTGGGGTTCAGATTTGGGTTCGGATTAAACATAAGGCACGTATACAATCATTAGACCAAACCTTAAGACTTCCTATATAAATGCTAAATTAAGCTCATAAAACACTTTAAACACGGACCCGATAAGTGTGGAGCGTTGTATTAAACTGGGTTACCTTATAAAGTGTCTGCGTGTTAACGTACAGACCCAAAACTACCGCTGTAATATGACTTCTTAAACTCATCTGGAAGCAAATAAAGCAATCGTCTCCGTTCGTCCGTCTGTTCGTTCGTCCGTCTGTTTGTTCCGTCCGTCTGTTCGTCCGTCCGTCTGTTCTCCAAGCAATCGTCTCCGTTCGTCCGTCTGTTCGTTCGTCCGTCTGTTTGTTCCGTCCGTCTGTTCGTCCGTCCGTCTGTTCGTTTCCTTGCGTTCGTTTCCGTAAAATACTGAACGATTCACGAGATCCACCTGTATGTTGACACTTGACCTTAACGGGTTGAAAAGGTCAAATTCACATAGGACTGTTTCCTTTAATATAATTACCTCCATGAGGATACAGTAAACTTAAATTCCCCTTTTCTTCCCTCGAGTTGTTAATGCCATTTATAATTATATTTATTTTTAATTTCATCAGTAATCTCAATAACAAGTTTACCATTATGGAACAACAAACACGAAATGTACTTTGGTTAAGCGTTTGTCTAGATGGTAGGACATGAAAGTTTCTGGACGTACAATAAACATGTGTGTGTGTGTGTGACTAATTAGGAGCGTTTCAACAATGTGTCATGTTACAAAATGATTTAGTCTTACCTGCAGGAACGAGTGATGTAGTTGTGTGTGTGTGTATGTGTGTGTGTGTGTGTGTGTGTGTGTGTGTGTGTGTGCCGTCCCTTTCATATGTGCTATGACGTCATCACTATAGCCTGTTAAATTTAAAACTTTCTACAAGTAAGTGACACAAAGTTTAGCGCCTTCTCCTCACTTAATTGTAATGAAATTGGCGCGCGAGGAAAACTTTTACGACGGGACTGAGCTCAAACACCTTTGGACTACTACACGGTGATATTGGCCTCGACGGCTTTGTAACTAAATTTCAATACATTAATTTTAGACTGTTAGTACCTTGTTTGTTAATGATGTTTGGTTCTCACTTTAAAGATATTTAGTGTATTCGTACAGTACATTATGTAAACACACACACACACACACACACACACACACCAGTTAAAATGAACCCCAGTACTAACAGACTACAACCTAATCTAACCTAAAATCTAATCGAGTTCCATTAACACATGGATCCACCCATTAGGACTATCCGTCACTCGTAATCTCGTAATGATTAGGTTTGATTACGTCGGAACTAATTAAGACGAGAGACCTACGAAGCTTCTTGCCTCACACACACACACACACACACACACACTCTCCGAATCAATAGCAATGTCTTCCAGAGTGCCTGACGAAGTGCCTGACGAAGTGTGTGTGTGTGTGTGTGTGTGTGTGTGTGTGTGTGTGTGTGTGTGTGTGGTCTTGGGTCTGTCAGGATCACTTCCCTTACACAGTACGTCTGGTGATGATGGAGCTTCGTGTTATATTTGAGTTCAGTTCTTTTCTGGATGATGTTCGTTGTACGTTTTACTGCATTAATAAACAAACTTATTTTCTTCTTCTTAATTTTCTTCCCTTTTTTCATCATCATCAATAATAATAACAATAACAAACAATAACAATAAATAACATCAACAATAGGCCTAGTAGAGGAGACTGGCTTGACACCTCAATTTGTGACCACCAAAACACATCGTTATATCGAAGGTTCACCTATTGATCCCGTCGGTGGTGGCGGAGCTGTGCAGATGACATGGCTGACGACTTCCCACTAGAGCTACAAGATATATGTACACACACACACACACACACACACACACACACACGATCTTTTTGTCTGTTATCCTTCCTCTGCCATCGTCAACCTTTCTAAGTTTCTATCTATCTATCTATGTATCTATCAATCTATCTATGTCTACGTCTTTTTTTTCTCCTCCTTTCCAATTCCATATTCTAATTTCTCCTAATGAGTCTCTTCTTCTTCTTCCCGTCTCCTCTATCATCAGTTTTTTTATACACGTCATCCTCTTCACTTCAATTTATTACTAACTTCCACTAACTCTCTCGTCTTTTATATTACATTCTTCATTCTATTTTTTTTCTTTACCTCTTTCTCGCTCTTAATTACTCGCTTCCGTGACCTGGATAACTTCTCGTGTTATATCTCTCACACATACGTCTCATATTATTGTAACCTGTATTTATTTAAGTTCATTTTCTTTTTTGTATCCACCTTTCCTTCTCTTTCTCGTGCTATCCTCATCTCTTACACCCAACCACAACTCCAGCCTACCCCACCCCACCCCACCAACTCCCGCCAACCCCACCCCACCAACTCCCACCTACCCCATCACACGTCTCCAAATGTCACGTCTCTCTTAATCTGTAAAGCCAGCGACCTCATCCCTCCAAAGACCGACCCTCAATATAACTTGGAAAAAGGCAGAGAATCTAAGGCTTGTGTGTATGTTATGATTTACAAATACATTTTTCTTTGTCAATTTCCTTTCAAAATATTCTTAGTATTTTTTTTTTATTTCTGTTTTTAATTTTTTTTTATTAGTTTATTTATCAAAAACTTATCGTGTGTGTGTGTGTGTGTGTGTGTGTGTGTGTGTGTGTGTGTGTGTGTGGCAGAAACGTCTTTTTGTTCGTGTAAATGGGATATTTATGCGATTGTTTATGTGTGTAATTAGGTTAAATCACTATGAGAAATATGTGAAATATGCATGATATAAATGTAGTGTTTGCTCGCTAACTTTCCTTTCCTTAATGTGTGTCTCATGACGGACTCCTACCACTGTGTCTCATGACGGACTCCTACCACTGTGTCTCATGACGGACTCCTACCACTGTGTGTCTCATGACGGACTCCTACCACTGTGTGTCTCATGACGGACTCCTACCACTGTGTCTCATGGCTGACTCCCTGTAGGTTATCAAGCTTCGGTCAGGTGGATCAATACGAGCATATAAAAGCCCCCAATGAAGAGTGCAGGAACAAGACAATTAAAATAGTTTCTAAAGCATCTAGAAAATTTTTAATATAAATGAAAGAACAATAACACTCTTTTTTACGCTATTTTCAAAAGTGTGGGGAATAATTCTCATTCTCAAGCAAGGCGTTGGGCGAAATGTTTGAAGAATCACCTGTGGAGGTTCGCTAAAATTAGATGATAAACATCCCAGAACTTGTACACTAAATGTAGATGGGTGTTATTTATCACCTGAGATTAGGGGTCAATTGTCGTCAGGTTAAACATCGCAACCTGTTACTTTTGCAGACCATCTAGTGTTCTTCAAGAAGCTATTTATAATACCTGCAAAAATTATCTGTGTACTAAGAGAGGGATAAAAAAAAATAGTTTCTTGAAAAATATTACTAGTTGGTGTGAGGTATTAACGCACATGTTGACATTAATGTTGGCAAGAGGATACGATAAAAACCACCACCACAACAACACAAGTCAAAGGTCAAACTCCCCATCAAATAATAACTGTATGAAGTTTCTGGGTACATCAATTACAATATTTTAGGAAAGTTTATGTTACAAGTGAAGTGACTTAAGTTAGGACATATATGGGATTCACGCGTTCTTGAGTCTGGCACCGCAGCAGAAGGGTACCGTACTAAACAACGTCCGAATGTCAGGCTCAGGACCTCGCTCTTCTGTCCCAATGAAATCAGCTGGAACATGTCAAGGGCATCTTGATACCTAGTGTCCCAACCCATTGCTCTTTTCATTACTCGACGTTTAATCCTTTCTATCTGCTTCGCCTGCTGTAGTGTGAGCAACGGCGTGGATGAGTGGGTAGCAATACTCCAGGATGGGTCGGATGTACAGTGCGTGACGTATGCTTTGATCAGTTGTTGTGGCGGAGCATTAAATTGTTTGAGGGTGTGAAGAAGCTTGGCTGCTCTTCTGGTGATACTATTGATGTGGTCTGGCCCTGAGAGGTAGTTGGTGATGGTGACCCCCAGCAGTTTACAGCTGCTCATTACCGGATTAAAAATATGGAGACAAAATCAGATATCCTCGTCCGTGAAATAGGAAGCCATTGTACACTCGGTAAACAGCTGTTGTGTTTATGATTTAAAACAAAAATTAGCACAAAGTCGAAAACGGTATAGATTCTTAAACGTCCTTCCCCCATGGTAAATATTCGAGCATGTGTTTACCATTAGTGACACCAGGCAGTACCGGAGTTTTCAAACCAGCACCACTTTGATCCTTTTATCATGTTTATCGCCACTACAAGATACATAAAAACATCCAGAAAACTCATTCACTGTCATGTTCCTTACAATTTAACCTTACCCTTAGCCAGAAAGAGATGTACAGGGTATCTCTCTCTTGTGTTGAAATGGTTCATGAATATATATTTACTAAAGTAGAATACGCGCTTTGAGACCATAATTGTTGAAGCTCAGTAAAACAATAGAACACCAACACCACAACAACACCAACACAACACAACTACAACAACACCAACACAACACCAACACCACCACAACAACACAAACAAAAGTTGAATAAGTTGTTGCTTAACCCTGACGACCATGGCGTCATGTAACACTAAACAACAGATAAATGACTTTACAGTTTCAGCTAATAAATAAAAGAGGAAACAAAATAAAATCATAATCCTAGAAAAATCAAATACGTGAAGATATGCCGCCATTATGTACCTTAAGAGCTCTTTAGCCTTCAATATGTCTTTATATAAATGCCTTGAATGTTTGCCAATTATTTAAGACACAATGGCTGGAATCCTAGACAATTGGGCTATCTTAAGACACAATGGCTACAATGTAACAAAGTCGTAGCCCAAGACCATCATGATTAATAAGATGTTCACATGAAAAGCTATAGTGTGTCATCAAATATAGTGTGTTTGCTCACGTAAATAGAAAAAATGAATTTCTCCTTTTTCTTCACGACTTCATTTCTACCACAAATTGTTTCTCGTCATATTTTGCACTTGATTTTTTTTTTTCTCTCTCGACATAATTTATTTTTCTATCGTGGCAGTCATTGGGCGTTCGGGAGCATTTACTGCACCATATCACAGTTCGTGGCTCATGCTTCCCTCGCCGCCTCTGTCTTCACCCTTGCCGTCATCTCCTTCGACAGGTGAGTCTTCCTTTTATCTCCTTCGACAGGTATGTGTGTATACAATTGGTATTTCCGGGATGTCATATCTTGTGGCCAATTTCAAACCGTGTCCTAATATAGGATTACCTTCTGCCACACGTAACAAATATACTCTTAGATTCTCCTTCCAATTTCGTCTCTGAGATACAGTTCATATGATTTATTACCATGGAAAGTTTATTCCAGCGTAAAGGTGACAGGTAAAACCTTCACCTGTAATTGATTTTCTCTTGTAGTTGGGAAATTTCGTGGATCTCTCTCTCTCTCTCTCTCTCTCTCTCTCTCTCTCTCTCTCTCTCTCTCTCTCTCATCTCCGTACTTACAGGTTCCTGAACGTAATGCGACCTCTGAAGCCTCGGATGTCAGCCTGTGTGTGTCGACTGCTGCTGTGTATCATCTGGGTGGTGGCGGCTTCCATAGCTGCCCCCATCCTGCCCTACGCCACCACCATCCAGTACGAGTATGTATTATATCATCTGGCTTATTTTTTCACCGCATCTCCATAGCCTTTTAGGGATCACCTGATCATTAACCTTACACTAGGCTTATTTCAATTTTTTTCGAGCATTAGCCCACCCGGCCACAGGTCATTTTATAGTGACTCACATCAAGGACTGAGGGGCGAAAATATGGTTCATTACCAGTTCTACAGTCTTAATGCGAACAGATGTATCTTGCGATATAATTCTCTCAAGCTGTCTATTATATCTGTTCCTCTTGTGTGGGATGTGGGTCAACAAGCACGTTAAGTGAAAAAAAAATACCCACATAAACTTGTTCACACTCTCAACCTATATAAAGTGATTCCTAACACTACAGAAATATATTATATACATACCGAGTTCAGTTATAAATTCTTGGTTATAACAAACAAGTTATGCTAGGTGTCATGGCACAGTTCAACAACCACTGCTTCTACACAACATGAACAATTTACAGTCGGTATAAGTACCATGAGAGCCTCGTAGCCTCACGTATAGATATAATCAACTGGGAGGATTGTGTATATGAACATTACATAATTTTGTTCGTGGGTGTGTGTGTGTAACTTACACCAGTCTCAGTGTGTTGGACGGGGAAACACACTATCACTTCTAACTCTTTCACTTCACAGATAGTTAAGGCCATAAAGGGCATTTGTCTTTATGTGTGTTGTAGCGGCCCTCACCACCCTATTGTTCACACTTGTTGCTCTTCACTTGACTCCTTGCCTTTCACATACTCACATACATACATACATACATACATACATACATACATACATACATACATATATATACATAGTGTGTGTGTGTGTGTACAGAAAAAAAAACAGGCAATCACTTTTTGAAGGCGTGTCGCTTTGTCGCACATCCTTACTATTCACCAACTGACACACACACCGGCAGATAAAGTTTTACCAAAGTGATCCACACCCCAGGAGGACCTACCCCAACCCCCTGACCTAATATCGGTAGAGGTCAGAGAAAATATCTTTTGAGTGATGATATTGCAGTAACTTTTTCTCTGACCCAACTAGCAGGCAATCTTGTTGTGCGTTTTACCAGCATTATTGCCTAGCAGTGTATTGAAGTGGTCTGGTTTACTCTATGGTGTTCAGGATAATGTCGAATTCGTTCCCCCGTCTCCTTCTATAAGTCCTTTGTGATATTGAGAAATATAACTTTTAAAAACATGTCTTATAGTTAATAAATATTCTTCATCTGCTATTTGGTTTGGTGTTTGTTGTGTGTGTGTGTGTTGTTGAGTGAGGTGTACAGTAAGTCTTGATACGTGTGTTGGCGGTACCTACAACATGTTGGTGAGAGGGATTATGATATTCTGAACACCGACAATAACACTCCATCCATCCATCCAGCTATCTACACACACACACACACACACACACACACACACACACACACACAAGCCGTTACCAGGTCACTAGTAATTGTGATTTTTCTCTAACCGATTATTTCTTGCTAACACTAGGGGAACCAGTGTTTATAAATACTGTTAAACTCGGTAGTCAGGTCCTAGTTATTTCCGGTCACATCCTTGGAACACCGAGTATGATTTCGGATTGTAGTTTGTGTCTCAAGGACTGGCCCTCACTACCATGTATGTGGGAAAGGCAGGTAAAGACATATTACAAAAATAAACTGTATTTCTATGTATTTAAAGATACAACAACACCTCGAGGAATACCAGGTGTGTAATAATAATAATAATAATAATAATTAACGGTTTATTAAAAAAATTCTGCAGCCCGAAGGCTGAAATATACATTGGACATAAATAACTTATTACAAACATTAGTGGTTTAACAAAAGCCTTCATTAGAGAAAGGTAAAGGAACATACAGCGAACATACAGATTAATGTAGGTGTTGAACAGCAAACTCGTAGTGTAGTAACTCCCTCCCAGATGGTGTTAGGAGGAACTCACGTGGTGTAGTAGTTCCCTCAGATGGTGTTATGAGGGACCTGGCGTAGTGTAGTAATTCCCTCGCAGATGGTGTTATGAGGGGCCTCACGTGGTGTAGAAATTACCTCACAGATGGTGTTATGAGGGACCTCACGTGGTGTAGTAATTACCTCACAGATGGTGTTATGAGGGACCTCACGTGGTGTAGTAATTACCTCACAGATGGTGTTATGAGGGGCCTCACGTGGTGTAGTAACTCCCTCACAGATGGTGTTATGAGGGGCCTGACGTGGTGTAGTAATTCCCTCACAGATGGTGTTATGAGGGACCTCACGTGGTGTAGTAATTCCCTCACAGATGGTGTGATGAGGGACTTGACGTGGTGTAGTAATTCCCTCACATATGGTGTTATGAGGGACATGTGGTGTAGTAATTCCCTCACAGATGGTGTTATATGAGTGAGGTTTGGTCCCAGGCCTTCCTATCGTAGACGGATTAACACATCGCTGGTTGTTGTTGGGTCTCACGGGCCGTTATCACTGGGTACCTGGGACCTCACTGTGTGTGTGTGAAGGTTAACTTGGGTACGACTGTTACTGTTGAGTTGTTCTCACTGACTTAAGCACTGTTCACCACTGTTCACCTCTGTTTAACACTAGTTCCGTTCCATTCCTAAATGAAATTGTAACGTCTGGCGAGAACTTGTTGATATTCCGGTGGGGAGGAGGGTTCAGGGGAGGGGGTTGGTATGGGCCAACTTAACAGTTAACCTGGCTGCTCCGAGAGGAGCGCCAGGGACATCTTGCTCCTTTGGTGGTCAAGGATGTAGTGTGTGTGTGTGTGTGAGGGCGGAACACTTGAACAGCACGTCTTAACTGTATGGAGGATATCAATGCACTGAACTCAAAGGCGTTTGATTATGACGTATTTAATCTAGATTCTAGAAGGTATTGACCACCCGTTATAAAGAACTCTCAACTTAATTAAATATATGGGCAGTATATACATATAATACATATATATACATACAGGTATATACGTATAAGACACAGAATAGGATAATGGCAACACTGCTTGCACCCTCCTCCCCTCCCCTCACATAAACGTGTTGTCAGCGTCTCTCTAATCTAATCTACATACCGTAATTACTTATCCATTTACCTGTTGGGATATGAATTATTCTAATGTAATTATTGATTTCGATATGTTTGTCATGATTTGGCTAAGTGATGGGATGTTGTGAAACACACACACACACACACACACACACGTTCACTTTGACACTGTTCATAACGTGAACATAGACACATATGAGTAATGTGTGTAAGTATACAACTCACCACCACAAGGAACGAAGGTATATAGCTCATTGGGTATCATAATGGTCCACCTCAACTGTGCCAGCAATACTAATAGTGTTCTCTCGATCATCAAATAAAACTCATCAACTCTTGCCCTATGGTGGCACTCTTGCCCTATGGTGGCACTCTTGCCCTATGGTGGCACTCTTGCCCTATGGTGGCACTCTTGCCCTATGGTGGCACTCTTGCCCTATGGTGGCACTCTTGCCCTATGGTGGCACTCTTGCCCTATGGTGGCACATCCATCACCAGATACACACATATCGTCGTCGTATTCTCTCTATACCTTATAGAGGAGAGTGCCACCATGGGAGAGAGTGCCACCATAGGGGAGAGTGCCACCATGGGAGAGAGTGCCACCATGGGAGAGAGTGCCACCATAGGGGAGAGTGCCACCATGGGAGAGAGTGCCACCATAGGGAGAGTGCCACCATGGGAGAGAGTGCCACCATAGGGGAGAGTGCCACCATGGGAGAGAGTGCCACCAGTGGGGAAAGAGTGCCACCATAGGGAGAGTGCCACCATGGGGGATAGTGCCACAATAAGAGAAAGTGCCACCATAAGAGAAAGTGCCACCATAAGAGAAAGTGCCACCAAAGGGGGGGGGAGTGCCACCATGGAAGCCAACACTTATCTTAGCTGGTGAAGAGGATGTATTGTGATGGAGTGCCGGAGTTTGTCAAGTCTTGGAATGAAACTGGGAAAGACAAGAGAGAGAGAAAACGGACTCATCTGAAGGACCATTGAGCGACGACACGAGTGTATTATTGCTTTTGCCAGAATGTGGAGAGAAACAAGTCAAAAACAACATCCTTTTATAGCTGTAAATAACTAATGTGTTAGTCATATATAGTTCCAGGAAGTAATTTAACGATAGAGTATAGCCAGAGAGAGAGAGAGAGAGAGAGAGAGAGAGAGAGAGAGAGAGAGAGAGAGACGCTGAAAAGGACAGAAAAAGACAGAAAGATATTTGTCATGGTGAAGAAATGAAATATACCGTCAATGTCTCCTGTTTAATTTATAGTGATGGCTAGGAGGGTCAGTGGTATCTGTATTTATATATATTAGACTATGTCACTATGTATGACCCTACAGCGTAGGTCGAGAACAGACAGAGGTCATAAACCTATCACGCGTATTGACCCCTGACCCCTGAACCCATCCTACTGCTGTGGTTTGTAGATTCAATTCTTCAGGGTTGAATGGTTTGGTGATCACCTTTACCGGCATCATAGTTAACAAACAGACAGTAGAAGTAATTATGATAGTCCCTGGAGTTGATATACTCTTGGAGGTCATAAAGGTCAAAGGTTAAGGTCACCATCTGGTATTTAAGGACATTGTATCGAGAAAAATAATGTATTCTAATCTATATCTCAAAAAATATGTTCAAACTTGGTTATGTATGAATCACTGACTACCTTAACACCGGTTGTATTTCGGGAGGTCAAAGGAGGTCAAAGTTCAAATATTAAAGGTCAGAGGTCAAACTCCCATCATTAAATGAGACCTCACACACACACAGGGTCAGATGCCAACTTACTAACTACATTATCATTACGTAAATCAGTTTTCTCTCTCCCGTAATAAAGTCAAAATTTCCCTAACATTAATCACTAACTTAATACTAACACACAAGACGAGGTTACCAGGCGTGTGTTACGGTGTAGTTAAGACATGTTACATCTACCTTACTCGATAGGTCTTTTTTCCTCCCCCCCCCTCTCTCTCTCTCTCTCTCTCTCTCTCTTCCTGCGCCATGGCTACGTAAGTCCTTCGATAATAGGGTTTATATTTTTCACCAGCCGTTCTCCCTGGTGACTGTGTGTGTGTGTGTGTGTGTGTGGGTGTGTGTTCTTTCTTAAAGCTAACAAATCATGGGACACCTACCAATAGATTAAAATACTCTGAAACTTGTATGTGATCTTTGTTTACGAGGAATTAATCAAGGGAACGTTATTTTCTAGGAAGACAAAGTTATTTTATTATTATTATTATTATTTGCTCTCTCCCGCGGTACTACTGAGTGATACTGCTGAGAGCTCCAGTTTGTTGCCCTTATGGGGGAGGGGAACTTTTTTTTTTTATATAGCATGTGTAAGGTTGACGGCCTGTGAGTTGCGTGCTTGATTGATCCGCCTCTGGGGCATTATTGACGTATTGTATTGTTGTTTAGACGAGATGAACCTGCCTGATAAAGGTTGTTAGGATGAACCGTTTTAATGGTGAGCGAGAGTGAGGTTGAGTGGTTATTACATCTCAGAACAACACAGACTTAATATGCTGCAGCTGTATATAGGAAGTAATTATTTACGGATATTATTACTTGATGAAAACGAGACACCTGCGTCCAACATCTCTATAATCTCATCTTCATTTCCTTATGAGGTAAAAACGACTCTGGAAATGTTTGGTAATGATACGAATGGTACACTGTACTGGAGTAAATAAATATAAATAATGTTTAAAAAAATTACCATAATAATGAATGTGAAGCCATATTTATTAATGTTTTCGATTTTTTTTAACTATTTAAAGGTTTAGTTAAAGAGAATTACTAGGACGGTAACAGAGACGTGTCTTTGAAGAGTCTGTGAAAAGCAACTTTGTGGTGTTCTTTTGGTTGACAGATCAATTAGTGTGTGTTCAGCTGTGTAATCCACTTGAGTCAAGATTCTTATTGTGTGTTCAGAGTTTGGCATCGTTAGTGTAGACAAAGTTGGAAAAGTGTGGGCTCTCTCTCTCTCTCTCTCTCTCTCTCTCTCTCTCTCTCCCTCTCTCCCCTAAGCCATCTTACCTTCCTCCCTCCTCCCTATCCACTTCCCCTCCTTCCTTTCATTCTCTCCTCCATTCCCTCTTTAACCACTTTCCCTCCCTCCCTTCATTCCCTCCTTAACCACTTTCCCTCCCTCCCTCCCTCCCTCCCTCCCTCAGTCCTTCCCTCCCTCTCATCACAGATTCATTGCCAATATAGTTAATATATGCATTGAGGAACCATTTTCTTTGACCTCTGGAGATGTCTCTCGCTAAGGGTTAACACAAGTTACTGTATCGAGTCAATCTGTTGCGTTTGAGGCCCTGGCTGTACAGGCTGTCTCATAGGTGTCACCCCACATTATACAGCGTGTCTCATTTGTTGCACACCATACTGTAGGAGTAGAAGGGGGAGAGAGAGAGAGAGAGAGAGAGAGAGAGAGAGAGAGAGAGAGAGAGAGAGAGAGAGAGAGAGGTCAATACTTGGTTGTACACAAACATCATCTGTCATCATTCTCCATTGATATGAAAATCCTAATCTTGCGGTTGTCTCATCAAGGTCAAGCATTACTAAAGCACCTGTCAACGAGAAGCGTAAGATGAAGGAAAATCTAAATAAACTAGCTGGGAAAAATCATAGTTAATATACATTGGTTAGGTGAGGTTAGGTTTGGTCAGGTCAGGTCAGGTCAAGCCAGATTAGGTTATTAAAGAGGCAGGTGTATACTGAATAGCCATCCTGTTCGTGATAAAATAAAAATACGAAAATATGGACGTCAAGTAAATACTACAGTAATTATTACCAGAGTTTCCGAGTTTACACACAAATAGTCAGGGGGTTAAGAGGGGAGGGGAATTATACGTCATAACTAAAGGGAGAAGTTGTTTCCTGAATATATTTTGTGTTTACACCATCATCATCCTGTGGACCATAATGACGTGAAGGCAATAGATCAAATTTTATGAATTCGCAAGAATGAATAAGACTTGGTGAGCTAATTTACTCTTAGTTTCCTTCATCCTGGGACACTGAGTAGCTACGTGAGTCTTCCCCACTGTTTATAGAGGAGGTTTGAGGAGGTATTTAATTATTTCCTATTTCCGTGTTTGGTTATAAAAATATTACAGATAAGAGGGTTTTTTTTTTTTTCTTAATTCTCCTTCTCTCCCTCTATCTATGTTTGGTTCTATTTATCTCCTTTCTGAAAAATTGTATACGTAAAAGATTTAAATTTGCAAAACCCTGATTAAGTGATGTCTCGCCTGGTCGAACACATCAAGGAAAATGTTGATCTTTGTTCCCCACTGTCGCAGCCTCAATGGTAGGGAAATAGACGGAAACTCACATGAAAAGAGGGAAAACAGAGAGGAGGAAAGACAGCGAGAGTGTGTGAGAGAGAGAGAGAGAGAGAGGGAAGGAGAAAGAAGGAAAGAGAGAAACGAGACAGAAGGAGAGAACAAAAAGAGAAGACAAGAGAGACAGCGGCTGGAGAATAAATAGAACGTGGTGTCTTGTGTATCCGTGCAGCAGTAGTGTTCGGAGGACTTGTATAGATCAGAACCACGTGAAAGAAAACAATTTAGGTGACCAAAGTTGCCACGATACTGTCTGTGTGTGTGTGTGTGTGTGTGTGTGTGTGTGTGTGTGTGTGTGTGTGTGTGTGTGTGTGTGTGTGTGTGAAATCAAAATGACGGGAAAGTGAATCTCTCTTTTTTTTTCACATATAGCGGCTAGTTTATTGTGAAACGGATATTTTAACATTTATACGAGAGGATCATTTTGGCCCACTAGTCACTTGGTATAATTAACATACCTCTCTTACGCACAACTAACCTAACCTAACCTTAGTCTCTTCCCCTGTCTTACGAATCACGAAACACATTCACGGATATATTATCTTGAACACAGTTTAGAGTTTCGATTTCAATTTTTATTTGATGCAGACTGATAGCTTGCTCGAGGCACCTACAGCTTTTTAGTGGCCTGCAAGATCAATCGTCAATATGAAAGCAAGCTATCTGTTCCACCATCTGCCGGAGACCTTCAGTACACAGATTCAATAATGTTTAGTTTACAAATTGCTGGAAGTGTTTAATAAAATGGAAGACACCAAAATCGTCGTCAGTTGTAGAAATCTTACAGAGGAGTTTGAGTTGATAACATTATTTCTTGTCATGCAGCACCAGAGGCATGTGTAGCTGAGGGTTTGTTTGACTGTCATTTGTCTGTATTTGAAGAGTTATATACTGACACCTCCACACTGACTGGTGTAACGACTGGTGGAGGAAGTGCATACATGGTGGACTGTGGCGGTTGTTTTAACATAACTTTGAAAGCAATAGAGCAAGTCATTACAAGTGTTCCTGAATTTATATTATTGAAAGCTGATTTAGTGGGACAACATTTCAGAACATCAAAGAAACGACTTATGAAATTTTGGGGAATTTTTCCATTTACTGAAATGTCAACTAACTGATACAGTTTTGTTCAACTTTTAGTTATGTAAATCGTGTTGAGAATTACTTGATAAGACAGGAAGCCGTGCAGAGGACGGCGATACAAGAGGATTTTTGTCTGGGAAAAACAACTTTTCACACTGTTGTTTAACGTCTCATTGATGACTTCACAGACATTTTTCAAAAAATGGAACATAATCTGTAAAGGAATGATCTTATCTTGCCTGATATTTTTACTGGAGATGTTGCTTTGCTCAAGCTCACTTTAGTGGAGGAAAGGCCCTTCCCAGGTAAGCGGGAAGCAAATTTGATCCACCTGGAGCCACAAGACGTAACTGCTGGTCGTGAAAATCAGGGATCACCCAAATAGAAGACTGCAAACGAGTGCGCAACTGACCGGCGTGATAAACACGCCATTTGTAATGAAATTTTGTTGCGTGCACAAAAAAAAAAACTTTGAGCGATTGGTTGTGGATCAAGAAGGGGTCCTGATTCATATGAAAAGTCTCCTTACCAGTACACGTGAAGACTTTCTGAACAGATCTTGTTGTAGAATAGTTTCATAGGGAATCTGGTGACTTTGTAGAACAGGTCCGTGAAGCATGGACATATATTTCCATTATCCGGTAAACACCTCACCCTCCAGGGAGCGCTTCGGGTGCTCGTCTGTCCAACACACTAGGATGACTCTTGCCAGCTTATGCAGTAGTAAAGACTGTGCAAAAGGCCCGAGAGGCAATACTAACTCTTGTCTCCACACAGTACGTAAACAGAACGGACTGTCTCACGTCACAATACATGATGACGGAAGACCAAACGTGAAAGAATCGATAATGAACACACTCTTGATTAACGCATTCAACGGCTGCAACATGACCTGCTCGTCACTCTCACCTCCCACACTCCTCTGAACTCCACATCACTTCCTCAAATTTTATCTCAAGTCAAGAAAAAATATTTAGATAAGGGACGATACATATTTCATCAGTTAAATATTTTCTCCTAAAAAGATTCGTAGTTCCGAATTATTTTCCAATGAGGTTTATATTTCTAATGGCGGCTGTCGTAGGTAAAACTTAATTACTGTTTAAGTATGCGAGATACATAATTATAAAGTTTATATAAGCAACGCACGCACACACACACACACACGCGCGCACTAGTTGAAAAAGAAAATATCCGGCCCAGATTTTAAACCCTAGACATGATCCTCTTTGGAATAATTTACATGTCATATGAACAGCTGGCACTTCGCATCAGGTACCTCACAGCTGGCCCCTCACATCAGGTACCTCACAGCTGGCCCCTCACATCAGGTACCTCACAGCTGGCACTTCACATCAGGTACCTCACAGCTGGCCCCTCACATCAGGTACCTCACAGCTGGCCCCTCACATCAGGTACCTCACAGCTGGCCCCTCACATCAGGTACCTCACAGCTGGCCCCTCACATCTAGTACCTTACAGCTGGCCCCTCACATCTCAATAAAGTGGGAAAACTAACCCAGAACACTTTTTATGATGTGTGTGTGTGTGTGTGTGTGTGTGTGTGTGTGTGTGTGTGTGTGTGTGTGTGGCCAGTGAGTGTTGGGGAGGAGAGGCAAAGAGATTCATGTCTCTCCCTCCTACATATATGAATGGCGTCTGCATCCCCCAGGTTCCTAATGTTGATCGTGTTGTTTCTGTAATTGTATATCAACGAGCCGACAACTCCTGGATAAGCAACAGGGTCGAACAAGGACGCCGTGAAGGTTAGACACCCCATCTTTCTACACATGATGACAAAACACAACTTAAACCAAACCTAACAGCACCTAACCTAACCTAACCTAACCTAACCTAACCTAACAGCACCTAACCTAACCTAACCTAACCTAACCTAACCTAACCTAACAGCACCTAACCTAACCTAACCTAACCTAACCTAACCTAACCTAAGAGCACCTAACCCAACCCAACGTAACCTAATCTAAATCAACCTAACTAAAACTAATCTAGGTTAACTAAACCAAGCTAAGCTAAACCATAACCATGCCCAACATAACTCGTAGTTTCTAATCTTTACGTGATCTGAATGGCATTTTGTTTAGTACTGCGTTGTGTTCTGGGAGGGGAAAGGTGGAGGAGAAGTAGGAGGGAGGGAGCTGGGAGAGGGTGATGGGAGAGGGAGGGAAGGGGGAGAGGGAGGGAAGGGGGAGAGGGAAGAGGGTAGGGAGGGGAGGGTACTTCTCCATTTCTCTGTTTTTTGGAGGAGGAATATACTGCGATGTTTACCTTTTGTCCTGGGAATCATAATACTGATGCAGAAATTAATAAGAACCACACACACACACACAGAAATTACACACACACACACACACACACACACACACACACACACACACACATACACACACACACACACACATACACACACACACACACATACACACACACACACACCCCACACAACCACACACCATCCCACACCACACACACACACACACACGCACACACACAACCCCACACAACCCCCCACACCCCCCCACACACACACACCCCACACACACACACACACACACACACACACACACACACACACACACACACACACACACACACACACACACACACACACACACACACACACACACACACACACACACACACACATACACACACACACACACACACACACACACACACACACACACACACACACACACACACACACACGACATTACACTACAATTGCTTCTGTTTACACAATAATCATGGCTAATATTCTTATACTTACGGGTTGTGTTTTTAAATAGAACTCTTGCATAGAGACAGGTCGTATACTATATTAGTGTCACCTGAAGCTTAGGCACCTTAACGTATTTAACCTGAAGATTAACCACCATAATGATAGGTTAGGTTAAGTTTGGTTTAGTTAAGTTGGGTTTAGTTAGGTTAAGTTAGGTTTGGTTAAGTTAGGTTAAGGTAGGTTAGGTTAGGTTAGGTTAGGTTAGGTTAGGTTTGGTTTGGTTTGGTTAGGTTAAGGTAGGTTAAGGTAGGTTGAGTTAGCTCAGGTTTGTTAATCTTCTGGTGAATGTAATTGAGGTGCCTTATCTACATGTAAACCCTACCTTCATCCAAGGTCAATCTTGAGAGGTTGCTCCGGCATTGCTTTTCAAAGCCCCACATCACACACAAGAGATACGTGGGCAATGTGTTGAGTGATAAGTAATATAACTTACTCTGCGTTGCGTGAATTAAAAGAATGGCTTTAACCTTGTTATTGATAACATTGAGCATGTAGAACGTAACAAGAGCCACCGTCACCACCTACAACACAACAAGAGCCACCGTCACACAACGCAGGCCACCGTCACCATCTACAACACAGCATGAGCCACCGTCATCTACAGCTTACAACATGAGCCACCGTCTCTATCTACAACACAACGCAGGCCATCTTACATCTACAAGCACAACGCAGGCCACCGTCACCATCTACAACACAACGCAGGCCACCGTCACCATCTACAATAACACAACATGAGCCACCGTCACCATCTGCAACACAACAAGAGCCACCGTCACCACCTACAACACAACAAGAGCCACCGTCACAATGCCTCGCCACCTGCCATGCATTGTTGAGAAATAGATTAGTTTCCATGGATTTCTTGAGGACAAAATGCGAGCAGTCTCTTTGGGTTGCTGGCTCTATTGTGTTCCAAGTCCTAATGCGTTATAGCTAAACCTAACCCTAGGTTGACCTGACCTGACCTGACCTTAACTTAATAATTAAGACTAGGATCCTATACTAAAGTTTATTAGGAGTTTAAAGAATTAGTAATGACATCTCTTAAGACTGGCACCCATTTGGACTGCCACCCATTAGGACTGCCACCCATTATGACTGGCACCCATTAGGACTGACACCTATTAGGACTGGCATCCATTAGGACTGCCACCCATTATGACTGCCACCCATTATGACTGCCACCCATTAGGACTGGCACCCATTATAATGGGCACCCAATACAACTGCACCCCATTACAACTTGCATCCATTATTACTACCACCCATTATAACTCCCACCCATAAAGGCTATCAGATTTGCCACCCATTAGAACTGCCACCCACTCTTACTGCCACCCAGTACAACTTCCACCCACTACACGTGCCTCAAATTTAATAGGATGGGTTAAGTTAGGGTGGCACTAATCTTGGGGTAAGGCTCCGTTTAAGAGGTAGTGAGAACAACTTAATCTAATAAAGCTGACAGGTAAAATCGGATTACCTGTGTTTCATTAGTCAGGCAATTAAGACGGAAGTCATAAAGCAAACTGTTTGTCGTCACACATGAGAGAAACACTCCTCGGCCCCGCTAAATGGAATTACATTATCCCGCCATTACACGTGAAGCCTTTGTATCCAGGGCGGGAGGATAGACTACATGGGTGTGTGTGTGTGTGTGTGTGTGTGTGTGTGTGTGTGTGTGTGTGTGTGTGTGTGTGTGTGTGTGTGTGGTATCCATCTCCTCCCAGACAACAAAAGCAGCAAGATACCAGAAGGAAATTCAACATCAAGTGACTCAAATATCAGGTGAAGTGAAGTACATTCTTGGGAAGCATCTCCAGGAATGACACTGAACACTGGCCACCAAGAAGTCACCACACAAGAGCGAGCATCACTTAGACCGGCAGCAAGAACCCTTTGACCAGTTCATAAAAAAAACAAAAAACAACTTCAGGACTGGTGTAATGAATATAACCCGGAAATTCAGTCATTCATCTCCGACAAACATTCTACCAGATTAATTCTCACACCTATGAGACAATTACTCTCACACGTGACGCTTGAACTAATACCACGCTAAAAAGTACGACAATATTGAAGACTAACTCGCCTATACGCACGGCAAGGTAGGAAAGCGCCACACACGCACACACACACTCCGGACGACCCTACCAATCCCGTATTAGCGTATTAGCGTCTCGAATCACCTTAAGGAATACCAAATAAGATGACACCATACTGTGAATCCTGATAACAACCTCAATCATGGCTATAATATTCATTACTACATTTTTTCTTCACATTTTCTTTCATTGTCTTCACTGTGTGTCTACTGCAATAACATCCATCCCAACAATTACGTAAACTGGAAATTCAAGGAGGAAAGAGGAGGAGAAGGAAGAAGGAAAGATGGATAATAGAACAATATTGGGGTTTCAGGAGGAGAAGTAGAAGGAGAACTAGGAGAAGGAGAACTAGGAGAAGGAGAACTAGGAGAAGGAGAACTAGGAGAAGGAGAACTAGGAGAAGGAGAACTAGGAGAAGGAGAACTAGGAAAAGGAGGATTAATCATGTGTGTACAGGTAATTTGTGGGTTCAATTAAGACTGTAGGAAGCCAGGTGTGTACAGGTAATTTGTGGGTTCAATTAAGATATGTAGGAAGCCAGGTGTGTACGG
Organism: Homarus americanus; assembly: GCF_018991925.1. Lineage (NCBI taxonomy): Eukaryota > Metazoa > Arthropoda > Malacostraca > Decapoda > Nephropidae > Homarus > Homarus americanus. The sequence goes on along the minus strand of NW_024745671.1, from coordinate 127,404 downwards.
GTAAGTTGTGGGTTCAATTTTAAGACTGTAGGAAGCCAGGTGTGTACAGGTAATATGTGGGTTCAATTAAGACTGTAGGAAGTCAGGTATAATGCTCATCTATACCTCATTATCATCATTAGGTGCTTGGCTGTGTCTTTAACCTCGACTCTACAACCAACACAAGCCAATATCTTCATCCTCCTCTTCATTCTATCATTTCTTCTTCTCTCTTTATCTCCCTTCTCCCTCTCTCTCCTCCTCCTTCGCCCCCCCCCCCTTCTCTCTCTCATTTCTTCACCTTTTTCTCTCGTCTCTTCTTCTCCATTTGTCTCCTCTCACTATATTTGGTTTTCCTCTTAAGACTCTTTTCTCTTGTCTTTTCTCCTCCTTTATCTTTTTCTCCTTTATTGTCTCTCTCTCCTCATGTGTCTCTTACCTCCTCTTTTATTTTCCTTCACATTTATCTCCCTCCTCCATTTATCTTGCCTTTTATATTCCTCTTTCTCCTCCTCATTGTCTAATCTCTCTTGTCATTTTCCTCTGTCTCTCACCATCTGTCCCACAACCTAGGAGAAGTTTTATCTCTCACCGTGTATTCTCTCTTATCTCTCCTTCAGCCTGGGTGGACGGACAATCTGCGTTATTCTGTGGCCGGATGGTTTGGCTTCAGTCTCCCATATGGATTATGTGTAAGTTACCTCCTCATAACCTAACCTAACCTAACCTAACCTAACCTAACCTAACCTAACCTAACCTCGGAGTAAATTCACCTGTACTGAGAACCGGCGATTGTTGTCAAAATACCACGAACGGGACCACGAAATCCTCCCATCCCTTTTTTTTTTTAATTGAATATGAAGTCAGGTGTCGAGTTAATGCATCCTAACTTAAACTAAACTAAAATAACTAAGCTAAAATAAAGTCTATACTAGGTGAACAATTCTCGGGTTGTTTTGGTTTGGTTTACTCGTGATGTTTGTTATATGGTCCTGTTCGCGGTGGTAATTATTAACATTCACCATTCTGTAATGTTTTTGTTTAGGATAACATTTTTTTTTAGAGCTAGGAGTTAAAAGTTCAATAAAGTTATTATAGCTTAACATGTAGATTAGACACCCTCAGATTATTTCACCCTGACAGTAAAGTTAACCTCATTTAACCTTACCTAACACCGCCCTCTCCCAGATAGCGTTAATCATCAAAGTGAAATAATCTTGGGCATTAAATCTTCACGTGATCAGTTATAACAATAAAATACACTGACGTAAGAATATTTTACAGTATGTCAAAATGAATCAAATATGCTGAAGTGAGTAATTAATGATGTCAGTGTCAATTAATGGTGACCGGAAATGAGTTGACCTAAGGTGTATTGGTGACAGGTACAATGTGGTGATCTTGGCTGTGACCTACGTGGTGCCCATGACTGCTATGGTCGTCTGCTACGCCGTCATAGGTGAGGTCAAGGAGTGTATTCTTTTTCCTGTATGGTACATGTGTGTGTTGGGGTGTGTGTGTGTGTGTGTGTGTGTGTGTGTGATCTCTCTCTCTCTCTCTCTCTCTCTCTCTCTCTCTCTCTCAACAGGTAACACTCTCCTCCCTTCCCACAGGCTGTAAGCTGTACGACCGACGCTCTGCCAAAACGTCACGACAGGCCGACAATTTCAAAAGCAAAAGGAAAGTAAGTACAAAACGTAGACTACCAGAGGCCCGTTTTCTTTGTCCTGTAGAGACCTGTTTGTCCTCGAGACCTAACAAGGCTCCTCTAGAAACCAAACACCTGTGAAAAGAAACCTTGAAGATCTTAAGGTCTCCAGGTGTATTGGTGTTTCTTGTTAGCGCAATTAGTACAAGGAATATTAAGGGTTAATAAATATTCCTAAAATCACCTGTTTATTAAAATATTAGTCCGTACTCTTCAAAGACCCTGCATGTACCCAAGGACGTGTTGGTAATTGATTTCTGCCATCACGTCGAGCTGTGGAAATTGCACCATCATTACCGTCGTTGCCAGCTTATTTTAATAATTTTTTCAGAGTCCCAAGCTGAAGTGTAATTAAAGATTTCCCTAAATTTACCTTAACTGTGAACTCAACTTAACTCCAAAGCTCACCTCCAGTCAGCAGATGTTGGAGTCCGTTGGTAAATAATAGCGGGAGATTTAAGACGGTGGTTGAACCCTCCACTTCTTGGTTATGTGAATTCTCAACTTGTTGAGTATGGATTATCAGAGGAATTTGCATATCCTTCATTATTCCGGACCTCCCAAGACACAGCTAAGATCCTCAGCGCTGGGGTCACGTCTAATAATCTCTGCAGTAAATAATGGACTTTTTCACACCTTTATGAACGCCTCCAGTGTGTCCCAGTCTGCAGCCTTCCGGATACTCGACGTATACTGTTTACCAAGGAGGTTCCAACTTGTTTCATATCGCAGTTAACAATATCATTTGTTGACTGTCAGATTACTTATTACTGCCGGTATTTTACGGACACATTTAATGAATCCAAGTTCTGACCGACTCGACCAAAGCTAACGTAACCAAAACTAACGTAACCCAACCAAAACTAACGTAACCCAACCAAAACTAATCTAACTTCATCACTGTAGTATCGGCTTTGATAGACCATTAGGGCTGAGGTCTAATAAGATTGTGGCCTGTTTTAGACTGGAGCCCAACTTTTACGGATTATCATAGACTGGAACCTATTATAAAACCATCAGTCTACACTTCAGCTCCTCTCACTGGGTCGATTCCTGTTTTACATACTGATGACTCCATATTAGACATTGATGATGACTTGGTAGTATTCTTCCTTAATCTAAACCAGGATGAGTTTAACTTCACTCCACTTGGGTGTCTGGTGCCCTTAGCTATATAGAACTCAATGGAAGAGTAACAACTTAGGCACCAAACTAATCACCCAGGAACCAAGTTTATGATTCACCGAGAAGGTTAAAGAAGGTTAAATCTCTCCATCACTGACCATATACCTATTTTATTCATCTGGTCACGACACTCTTATCATTCAGCTGAAATTATCACTTAACAGATACTGGTACTATTTATCATTAAATTACTTCATCTCATCCGTTTGACGATTAAGGTATTCACACTGATGGCAGGTAAAGCATCGTTAATCAATACATAGACGAAGATGTTTGGGTGTTTCTACTTCTTAACTAAGCAATGGCCCTAACTCTTACACTCATGCTGCCCATCTATATCATTTTCATCTTTATTTTCTAAGGTTTTTGTAAATATTAATCAAACTCATACAAAAGTGAAAGGAAAGTGGAGATTATAGCCAAGGTGAAATACTTTCTCCTTTATATGTAACGTCAATGATTAGCGAAGAAAGGTGAAATGAGAGTGTGGGAGTAAGGTTTATTCTACTCTTGTTTTTGCCGTGTTTCTTGACCCCCATTAGTCCTCTCCTCCTAACTCTCAATAAGCTCTCAGTACAATAGCTGAATCGTGTCGGTGGGAAACTTTCGTAAATTTTCAGCAATTTTATCCCCGTATTAGCTGGTGTTTACAACGTACACAATAGTTATGATGCGCGGGTGTTTACAAATTCCATAAATAGACCGGCTTTTCTTGCTAAGAGTTAATGAGCCGGTAAACTCATGCCGGTGATTTATTGCTTATTATTGCCACCGGACGAGGCTCTTCTTAGTATGTTTTGGTTTCCTTTCATATATAAGTTGTCTATGTTGTGACCACCATGGAGACCCACCCACCTCCTCCACCAGGTTCTTCCTCAGGTTTTCTTTCATCCTGCGAGACGGTGACTGGAGGGATTCGGTTTATCTGTCCGTATATTAGTCCGTCTGTCCGTGTATCAGTCCCTGTGAGTATTATCCCGTCTCTGTATTAACCTGTGTATCAGTCCGTCTCTGTATTAACCTGTGTATGTATCAGTCCATGTGTGTATCACTCCATGTGTGTATCAGTCCATGTGTGTATCACTCCATGTGTGTATCAGTCCATGTGTGTATCAGTCCATGTGTGCATTAGTCCATGTGTGTATTAATCTGTGTGTGTATTAGTCCGTGTATATATAAGTACGTGTATGTATCAGTCCGTGTGCGTGTGTGTGTGTATTAGTCCGAGTGTCACCTCAGAGCTCACCAACGAAGGTGACATCCTTGATAACTCATATCATTGTATCAAAGCTGGATGATCGTCATACTTGATTCCGTGTGACAGTAAAGTAGTAGTAGTAGTAGTAGTAGTAATATTCGTACCTGCTGATCCGATTATAACTTTGTATGGTGCACTTACTGAATGAATATCTATCTATCTATCCATCTATCCATCTATATCTATCTATCAATCTAGATTAACTAATTCCAATATTATAAATTAATTTGATTGGAATTAGTTAATCTTACCGCCACACCACCCCGTTAAGTGCAGTACTGTGGTGTCCCTCAGGACTCATTTAGTTTAAAACTCGGGTTGAAACACGACGATCCTCTTCAAGGGAAGATGTTGTTTAATAATACGGGCGTTACAAAAGCTTTTCCGGTTAACATAAGAGAGAATGTAGCTTACGGTATATACTTTAAGGGGGAGACTTAAGAAACTGAAATGTACTTCTGGAGCCAAAACTCTATGATAATTTGACCACTTTAGGGACGAGCGGATTAAACCATCGTCATTAAAGGGTTAAGTCATCGTCCTCAACGAGTTAAGTCATCGTCCTCAACGGGTTAAGTCATCGTCCTCAACGGGTTAAGTCATCGTCCTCAACGGGTTAAGTCATCGTCCTCAACGGGTTAAGTCATCGTCCTCAACGGGTTAAGTCATCGTCCTCAACGGGTTCAGTCATCGTCATTAAAGGGTTAAGTCATCGTCTTAAGGGTTAAGTCATCGTCTTGACACGGTTAAGTAATTGTCTTCGAAGGGTTAAATCACCGTTCTCAAAGGGTAAAATCACCGTTCTCAAAGGGTTAAATCACCGTTCTCAAAGGGTTAAATCACCGTTCTCAAAGGGTTAAATCACCGTTCTCAAAGGGTTAAATCACCGTTCTCAAAGGGTTAAATCACCGTTCTCAAAGGGTAAAATCACCGTTCTCAAAGGGTTAAATCACCGTTCTCAAAGGGTAAAATCACCGTTCTCAAAGGGTTAAATCACCGTTCTCAAATTATTAAAGAAAAATTCGTACCAACAGCTGCCGAGTCTAATGTATTGTTCAACATCCAAAAGAAAAATAAGGATCGAATTTACAGAAAGAGATTCGATCCCTTTCTGGCTGTCCTCATATTTACAGCTTCTTCTTCTCTCGTCATAGGAAACTTCAATCATGAGAAGAAGACTTGTAAAAACCGTCTCGTTCGTTTTTTAAGGAATAAATCTTTTGTCTCCTTACAAGAACTGAGCACTTGGAGGTAAACATTTCTAGAGGAGATGGTAACACGATGTGGATGGAAAGAAGGCGAAGAAAATACGTGATAAATTAATACTGTATCCACTCTGTCATGGTCGGGTAAGCAAGGTAACAGGTAGACATCTTCCGCCAAGATACACAAGACAACTTCACCCAGTATGTCTCACGTTGAGTTTATGTCGTAAATAGAAGTGTATTAATGGCGGACTCGAGCTAAAAAAGAAAAAATCCGATTTAAAATTGGTCTCAATTTGACACAAACAGAGTCAATCAGTAAAGACAAAACTAAAAGTAAGAAGAATATTTCGTGAAAATCTGCAATGTGAAACAAACAAGAACTTGGATAAAATTAATCTTTTCATTCTTGAACGTGAGAGCTTGTCATAGGGAGGTAGGAGTGGAGGACTCTTTCCTGGACATAACGAGAGACTTTTTGATGGCGAAAAAGTTCAAGTGGAAGAGGAGCTGACGGAGAGAAAACTTTGTGTGACTCTATGAAAACTTTTTGCGCACTTTATTGTGTAGAGTTCTATGTAGTCTTGTTTAATGGTGGCGAATGAGTAACCAGAGACCCTCACACTCAATTACACACGCACACAATCTTTCTCACACACAGATACAAGACAAACACACACACACACACACACACACACACACACACACACACACACACACACACACACACACACAGACATACACAAAAACACACACACACACACACTTATTTCTGGAAGCCCATCTAAACAACAGAGAACAAATATCGTTCACCCACGATGTACTCAGATACAGTGCACAATAGAGGGCCTCTGAGTGGGTTTTTTTTTTTATCTACACCACACTGCACCTGTCCGCACTCCCTGCTTTACCATCAGTAGTATGCATTGTTATACGAGTCCCTTGTGTAATGGGATCAATTTTACTCTCAAAAATAAACAATGACAATGATGTTTTTATTACAGTATTATTAGTAGTAGTTATAGTAGTAGTGGTAGTAGTATTAGTAGTAGTTATAGTAGTAGTGGTAGTAGTATTAGAAGTAGTTATAGTAGTAGTGGTAGTAGTATTAGTAGTAGTTAAAGTGAAAGGGGGTTCCAAAGGCAAGGCAGTGTGGATGCAGCACACTGTACAGTATACTAAGCCTTCGGTATACAGGGAGACAGCATGACCGACACTGCGCTCGACCGCTTTCAATACCCTAATTTTGTCTAGTTAAGAACCTATTTACGGTAAGGTGGATTGGAAATGCACTAGGATCGACCCAAGACCTCTAGGGCAGGAGGCCTGTTTCCTGGGAATGCGATTTGAACCCAAATGGATTACGATTCCTTGAAAATATTAACACACCTGAACATTTGAGTTTAAAATACTAACGACTCAACCATTACAAGAAGAGAACTACCAATTAACTAGAAACATTTTTTGAACATCGTGTCCAGAGGTTTTTTTGTTTTTGTTTTTGTCGAAACGAATTTATAAACTCAAGTTCATCTCTGGACAGTGTGCGAGTATAAAGTGCCAACTCTGTCCCAGGTTATTGCTCTCGAACATTTTCTACCAAACCTATTGACTCTTTCTACCCCCACCACCATCCTAGCCCCTCTCCAACTCGCACCCAGCCCCCTCACCACCCTAACCCCGCTCCAACCCCCAACTTCCGCCCCTGCCACCAAACTAGCTCCGTCCTAACCCCCTCTCCCACCCTTGCCCTATCCCCCGCTCTCTACCACCCATCTTTTGCATAGGAAGACAATAGAAACAATAACATCAAGAGAAAGAGAACGAAGGACTAGACACATAGACACTAACAACGTATTTTACTACACTAACAACGTCAGTTATCCCCCCAGTCAATCTAACCACGACAACCACGCTGCCGATCCACCCCTCGTGTCGTTATTGACGGTCACGAACACAAATAAATCTTTTTCAGAGATTCGTTCCAACAGTTCAGTGACTCGTTTCAGCAGTTCAGTGACTCGTTCCAACAGTTCAAAGTACTAACGAGTCGAAATAAAAACTTTGCTAATTACGTTAAATATTGATACCTCTAGTACATGGCAATTATATTAATATTAATATTTATCCCTCATGAATGCAAATTTTATCTAATTAAAACCTTAGGAATAAACTACATTATCATCGAGTGGATTCTATTTCAATCCTTTCTCACAAATGAATCACAGAATGGCCTTTATTCTTCTCCCTAATTACGATTCAGGGAGATCGAATGTCATACTTCATTAATTTCTTTTGTATTAAAACGTGGTGTATTTGACCTCACATACATACGTTATAATGAGGTCGGGGGGAGGAGAGTATGTCGATCATTAGCGTCATTTGGGTTCTTTTGTGTGAGAGAAAGTGTTGATGGGGGATACTGACGGGGCTTTTATTAGTATACACCGGTCCTGCCTACGTCTCTCAGTGGAAGGTGATATTGGCCGTTCTTTTATCGTTATTTACGGTTCGTGTCTCTCGCTGATAGCTGGGCGGAGTTATGGGGCAGAAGGACGTAGTATGATCCCTCGCTCCTCCCCGTCTATATCCGAGAGGGAGTAATGATGGTGTGTTGGTAGAGTGACACGTTCATCCCTCCCCCCTGCCTCTTCCTCCTGCTGACGAGCCAGTGTGGGAGCGGAGAGGCGTGGGCAGGTGGTACACGAGAGCTCCACCGCCCCTTCACGGGTGACTGTAGAACGTAGAGAAAGTAGATGCGAGGAGATGTAACCCCTTGGTGCTGCCGCAGTAGTAAAACGGAGACTCAAGAGTACTTCGTCATCAACACTTTACATTGTTACCCTCCTTGAAAAAAGCTTTCCACACACTTCCCTAACACACACACACACTCACACACACACACACACACACACACACGCACACACCCTCTCAGATGGCTACCACTGTCAGGCTTCCAGCTAACCGACATCGTTTCATTTTTCACGTGTCTTGTTATAGGATGGGCGAGAGGGAGAAATATATATATTGTTTCCTGCAGTCAACGTCCAGGTTTCAATTTACGACTGAGAGTTTTCTTGTCTTTTTCTTAGCAGCCCATATTGGGTACAGTGTTGAGGAACCCTGTCATGAGTCTGCAGAACAAAGGCGTGTCAGGTGGCAAAATGGAACCGTTCATATTAGAGCAAAAAAACTTGTTCATTGTTCATGGGACTGATTTTGTTTCAGGCAATAATGTCATCTTGTTCGTTGTTTAGGGAGAGTATTAACGTTTTGCACATCATCCAGGTGTCATCCCAATACCCGCCTCAGTTGTATAATTAACAAGAGTGACCGTAAACACCCGACACCTCCCACATGTATAATAACACAGCTTCAGGTCAACCTAGTAAAAATTTCAGGACCAGATACAGTGACCTTGATCTATGACCTCCAATTCCTTTACAAAATTTTTGCCTATCTGTGGTCTGGACAGTAAAGGAAGGACACATCCTACCAAAAGTGGATCCCATAAGAGGTAGCAAAGTTGGTACTGCACTCGACTGTTTTCACTCCCCATCTGTTAGGTTAGAGGATAAGCTCTCTTATTTAAGGGATTAGGTCCTAGTACCCAGTGGATTAAACCCTACTTACTAATTAAATTACGTCCTCGTACTCAATGAATCAAGTCTTCATATTTGAGGGGTTATGTCCTCGGCTCCCACCTGTCCACCAGTGCGGACATCGATGAAGAGATTCAACATCGGATCAGATGTGTGTCGCAAGCCTTTGACAGACTCCGTACCCGTGTCTTCAGCTGTAGGGAGCTGAAATTATCTACACATTTGTACGTATATCGAGCAGTGGTCCTCCCCACCCTGCTATATGGCAGCGAGGCATGGGTCACATACAGGAGACACCTCAAGGCACTTGAAAACTTTAACCAACGTAGTCTAAGTTTCATCCTCCGAGCTTGCTGGGAAGACAAAAGAACAAATTCCAATATTCTCGCCGACACCAACTGTAGGAGCATAGAGGCTACCATTATCCATGAACAAGTACTCTGGACTGGCAATATTACCCGCATAGACGACAGTAGACTGCCAAAGCAGCTACTTTACAGTCACCTAACGAATAGTAAACGTAACGCTGGCGAGCAACTGAAAATGTATAAGGATAGTCTCAAGACAAACCTGAAAAAGTGCCAAATCGACCCCCTCACCTGAGAGACGATTACTCCACACTGTAATGCTTGGAGGATCACCACACGAGAAGGTGTCAATACTTTCGAGTAAGCCCGACTGCATACCGAGGCAGACAAGCGCCAAAGCCGGAAAGACGCTGCCGCCACCCCTCCCGCACTAGATGTAGTACGCCACACATGCAACATTTGTGGACGACCCTGCCGGTCCCTTATCGGTCTCTCAAGTCACCTCAGAGCTCATCAACGAAAGTGACATCCCTAATAACTCATATAGTCTCATAGCTGGATGATCGTCATACTCGATTCCGAGTGACAGTAAAATAGTAGTAGTAGTGTGTGTGTGTGTGTGTGTGTGTGTGTGTGTGTGTGTGTGTGTGTGTGTGTGTGTGTCTTTTTCAGCCTACCATAAACAACAAACTCTCAAAGATTACATTCTTATTAGTCCTCCACAGAATGACAATGACTCCAGTCGAGTTTTAAAAGACATATTGTGAAGGTGTGACATCAAGAGCCACCAATTGGGGTGCAGACGAAGCCGAGACTCAGATCCGGGAGTTTCAAGGCTTCGCGTCTTAATTTTCCTTCCTGACTAGAGAATGAACACCCAACTAACTGGCTCACTTCGGGTGTAGCAAAGAAAAAACAAGACACACACACACACAGAAGGAGAGAGAGAGAGATAAAAGGAGTGATGACTAGAGGAAGAGAGGGAGGGATAGGAAAGATAAATAGATAGCTTAGATAGGATAGATAAGATAAATAGATTAGATAAGATGGACGTATGGATGGATAAGATAGAATGCCTGATGCCCTTCATTCAGGTTCTGCTAACAGTTATCAATAAACAATATCATTATTATAAGACTCATAACTTACAGTACATCCAGCGACATGCTAACTACCTCCATGAACATTATTAAGGCTAACAATCAGGAGGGGAAGGGGACGCGTAGGATTGGGTCTAGGTTCCTGCTGAGAGGATCACAGACGCCAGCAACTGTTAATAACGCCCCTACCTTATCTCTATAGTTTACAATTCCCTTATAGGTTTTATTTTTGTTTCGTTTAGAGAGCCGTTTACTACACAGGGTTATTGGAATCGAGAATAACAGAAGGTAAAAGAATGTTAATTGTGTTGTCTCTCAATGTGGGATACTCCTGCCTAACACGCGGCCAAAACTTAGAAATAGTGCCTGGATCAGCTGTTTGTTACAACATACCGTAACCTGATAAGCGAGTTGCTCTTGTTCAGATGTTGTTGTCCTCCTCCAAAAGATAGTTTACTGTAGTAGCAAATGATTTTTTTTTATCCGTTCAAATTTGTTAACATTTGTGTCTTTTAAATAAAATTAAAACATCTTCTATAAACAATTAAATTTTTCAATAAAAAAAATCATTGCTGGTTTCCTTCTCATTACTATCAAGAAATTTGTCTGATGTAGGGAACATGTGAAAAATTTTCAGTTCTAAACATTTTCCATAATTTTAGTTTCTCCATCCAAAAGGTCGCTCTCCTCTAGCCCCAGCTCCCCCCCCCACAGTAAGAGCCCCCCCCACTAGTAAGAGCCCCCCCCCACTAGTAAGAGCCCCCCTCCAAGCCACTGGTACGTCACCCTACCCTCAGCTCCGCAATTTGAAAAGACAAGAAGGAACACGTCCAATACGCGGGTAATTGGAGTCCATCCCTTACCCCTCGCCACATCACTCACAGCCACAAACTCAATCATTTAATTCATTTACTCGAGACTGAAACAGCTACAGTGACCTTATAATTAGCTTGGCGCACGATGCTGTTACCTGTAATACTTGTTAAGAGACCTGGCTGTCTAGCGAGATCCTCTTATCTTGTCCCAGAATAACAAGATACAGTGACAACAACCAGGCTGAGTAAACAAGGTGGTTAGTGTCGCCTGTAATTCTGTATCACTTCTGCATCTTTATATCTATGTATATTTCTTATGTCTATGTATATCTCCAGTATCCATATATACCACACCTTATGTACCCCCCTATAACCATGTATACCATACCTCCTGTTTGTATGTATATGGCAGGTATAACTGTAGTGACAGCCTCCAAAGCTCCTATGATCACCGAGAGTCAAAATTCACTCCTTAAGAAAAACACCCGCCTCTCACAAACGGCTCCAGCGATACTTTAATGATGTTTTCATCTATTGAGACGGAAACTGTTTACATAAGAAGACCCTTAACCTTTTGTATTCATTCTTATAACAACCTAACCTAACCAAACCAAACCTAACCAAACCTAACCTAACCTAGTGCCATCTTCCCCCCCTCCCCCACTCCCCACTCTATTCCTCCCTCCTTACTTCCTCCTTCACCCTCTTTCATTCTCCCTAGCACTCTTCCCTTCCCCCTTCCCTACTACTCTTCACTCTCCTATCCCTATTCCCTCCTACACTAATCTCCCAATAACCTTCCCCATTCTCCACCCTCTTCCTCCCCCCCCCCCTCACTCTCCCACAATAAACCAACCTCTTGATGTTTCCCTTTGTGAGGTTATTGAGGTCTGTCTGTCTCTGTCTGTCTGTCTGTCTCTGTCTGTCTGTCTGTCATTGTTTCTGCCTCATTGCCTATCTGTCTCTGTCTGTCTGTCTGTCATTGTTTCTGTCTCATTGCCTATCTGTCTCTGTCTGTCTATCTGTCTGTCCTTGTTTCTACCTCACTGCCTATCTGTCTGTCTGTCTGTCTGTCTGTCCTGTTTCTGCCTCACTGCCTATCTGTCTGTCTGTCTGTCTGTCATTGTTTCTGCCTCATTGCCTATCTGTCTCTGTCTGTCTGTCTGTCATTGTTTCTGTCTCATTGCCTATCTGTCTCTGTCTGTCTATCTGTCTGTCCTTGTTTCTACCTCACTGCCTATCTGTCTGTCTGTCTGTCTGTCTGTCCTTGTTTCTGCCTCACTGCCTATCTGTCTGTCTGTCTGTCCTTGTTTCTACCTCACTGCCTATCTGTCTATCTGTCTGTCTGTCTGTCTGTCTGTCTGTCCTTGTTTCTGCCTCACTGCCTATCTGTCTGTCTGTCTGTCTGTCTCCCTCTCTGCCCATAAGCATAAGGGCTACAGGAGTCAATTAGGGGTGTAGGGTGCTCAGCTTTGCTTCTTGGGCCTCTATATCTTAATGATCCTCTCGTCTTAACGGACCCCAACCTTACGGGACCCCAATATATTAATCAGCCTCACAAAATTTAATGAGCTATGATGATGATGATGATGATGATGATGCATAATGATCCCAATTGTAATGAGACCCCAATCCTTAATGACGTCTATTCCTAAAGGTCAAATAGGGTCAAGTTAGGGATCCATTGGAACTAAAGTCCTTCACCAGCCACGACTCCCAAGTGCTTTCAGTCATCCAATTTTGACTCCACCTCCGACATTCCTTCCAAGAAATCATCACATTAAGAGTTCTTCCGCGTCTCTTGATTCAAAGGGGTCTCCCTCCCCCCCCCCATCGTCTCTCTCTCTCCTTCATCATCTCTCTCTCTCTCTCTCTCTCTCTCTCTCTTCTTCCTCCCTTTCTTCCACGTGCTCTTTCCTATTCTCCTCTTCTTCCTCCTCCTCTTCCTCCTCCTCCTCCTCCTCTCCCTCTTCTAGTCCTCGTCCGCATTTTCTCCTCTTCCTCCTAATTCTCCTGAACATTCTCCCCTTTCTCTTCCTACTCTAAAGAAGAAGGCATTTGCCACACTCTCATATCCCGGGGTCATATTAGCTCTATTCCCTCCACAATATCCTCCCTGGCCCTACAGAAGCTTGTTAGCCTCCCATCTTATGAATCCTGGACTCTCTCTCTCTCTCTCTCTCTCTCTCTCTCTCTCTCTCTCTCCGATATCAACACCCTTAGATTCACGACCCGGAACCTAACCTAACCCCACCCTAAGGTAACCCAAGTGGACTTGATTTCATCTAACTTAACCTAGCTAACAAACTAATTCTATTATTTTAACTTAATTTAAAATAACGCCAATGAATCCTTAAGGCACCTAACCTATTATAAACTACCCTAACTTAACCTAGCTGACCTAAACTAACTCCTAAACAAACCCCATAAGCCAATTCTGACTTAATTTAATCCTAATCTAACCCTAATCTAACCCTAGCCTAGCCTAACCTAACTCAAAGAAACCCCAAAATCAACTCCATTCGCCGCTCTAATGAGAAGAATATTCGAATCGGATTCATAGTTAAGATTCGGATATTCGTTTGTACGAGAAAAGTGCATTAGGTTGGCTGACGAGTTCTCACCAGCTTCCGTATTGCTGCTGGTTCTGTGTCAACGCCCTCCCACCTCTTACGTTCCCGACTTTTGCATTGAATTTCTTACCCAAAATAAACTCAAAATAACAAATTTGAATATATAAGACGTTGGAATAACTTCTGGAGATATGAGATGGCGTGAATAAATTGGTAGATACATATACATGAATAAATTTTGATATATATGATACCGAAATAATCTAACAGAACACTTGAATAATGGAATTCTTCATTTCACGGGGAGTGCGATGACCTCTAGTGAATACGACACTCAACTCTATTCTAAGACTATCTGGCTCGATAGCGGGGTACTCCAAGTCCACCCAGCTGTAAATGGGTTAGGAACTTTACAATTGTTGACAAGGCGAAGCCGATGAAGTGCAGTGTTAGCCAGGCTGCCTGTTTTGCATACCGAAGATCTCAATGTTTTCTTCTCTACACTGTCCCTTCACGACCAGTCATGCGTATGGGATCTATTTACCACATCTAGTGATTCCTTACCTTGTGAAATGCAACGAACTGTTTAATTATTATTTGCTTACCAGGGAAAAACCTATTGTCAATTCCCTAGACTAAAAGAGACACCGAGGCAGACGGATATCCTAGAACAGTCATGGTAAAAATAAAGGAAGGGAGCAAGGTGTTCATGTGGAGTGTTAGGTTAGGTTAGGTTTTAATCCAAGTATTTTAACTTTGGTTAGGGATAGGTTTTGTTGGGTTAAATTGAATTTGATTTTGTTAGGAGTAAGTTAGCTTAGATTAGTGTTAGGTTAAGATAGGTTACGTTTCGTTACGAGTAGATTAGGAGAGGTTGAGTTTGGTTACGAATGAATTAGGTTAGGTTAATTTTGGTTATTCTTCGAGTAGTTTAGGTTAGATTAGGTAAGAGGCTGTTTACAGTAGGTTTGGTCCACTATCCAGGTCAGGTACGAGTGAAGCCTTTTTTGTACGGGTTAGGTTATTGACTCCACCCAATTTCAAGCCAATTGAAGCGAGCTGAGGATAAACAGGACAACAGTGTGGGGATATTTTCTCTGTTTCTCTCTCTCTGAGAAAACTACCTTTTTAAGTAGTTTTACACGTTCTAGTTTTACCATTGCATATCATGTTTATATATATATATATATATATATATATATATATATATATATATATATATATATATATATATATATATATATATATATATATATATATATATATATATATATATATATATATATACTGGATATATCGAAATCAGCAGAATTTAAATCCTGTCGACCTGCATTTAAAATAAACTTTATGTAAACCGGAATTAACCTCGACGTTATGTAAACTGGAATTAACTTTAATCAGCTTATGTAAACAAACGTACATACAGTACCTGCCTCTCTGGTTCGCCTCTTACATGATTTATATCTTTTCAGCTAATCTTCAGCCTCTGGCATGATACCAGTAAAAGCCGAATATTGAAGAGATGCTTAGCGTGTGAATGTTACAGAAAAACTCTTTCAGAAAAATGGCGTGAATAACTCGCAAAGCCAAAACTTTCTGTATGTACTTTACACACACACACACACACACACACACACACACACACACACACACTTATACATACAACAATAACATACATACACAAGTATCATAATAATAATAACACCATTCTCTTGGGTGTCAAAGAGAGAATGGTGTCGTGTATTTGATGCCCAGATCATGACCCATGACACGTACGGTATATCTCACAGGTGGTGCAGATGTTGGCGCTACTGGTCGGGGTGTTCGCTCTCTGCTGGCTGCCGTATCACGTGTACTTTATCCTGGTACACCATCACCCACAGCTCAGCACCAGACCCTACGTACAGCACATGTATCTGGCCTTCTATTGGCTAGCTATGTCCAACGCTATGATCAACCCCATTGTCTACTACCTCCTCAACGCCAGGTGAGTCGTTCATTCACACCAACACACACACACCTGTCAACACCTGAGATTATTTTCTATAATTCAACGTCTAAAGGTATGTCTTTTCACTCTCTTAAACCCTTCCTCAGATACGTAATTTAACAATTCTTTAACGCCTCAGGTTTATACATGACTGAACGTTTTTCAACTCCACGTATGTTATGCCAAGCTGTTTAACACCTCGGGTTCTTTCATTTAACATTCTTCAACGCCAGATACAGTACAAACGTTATCCCACAGTCTTCAACCCCTCAGGTAAGTCATCTCACGCATTTTTACACCTCATATGTTACTAACAATATGACACTGATCGCTATAGTCACTCAGGCGCGGCTGTTAACCTAAGTAACGTTACATATGAGATTTTCTGGTGTAGGATAGGTTAATATAGGGTTCTATGTCTGTCTGTCTCTCTCTAACCATCTGACTACCACAGTGCCCTACCTGGAGTATTGACCTACCTGACAGCTGGTTATGGGAGGTAGTGCATGACGTGGTAGTGTGCGGTAGGAATGTCGCGGATTTGATGTTTTTATAGTATAGGTAAACCCCAAAATTGTCCCAAGATATTATTGTCTTTCACCATTATACCATTTAACACTTTTATTAATGGGACGTTTATCTTGTCATTTTTGTCGCAAGGTAATTAAAGAGTTTAACCGCGACTTTGAACTGTGTGAAGTAAAGTATATAAAACTATTCAATACTGATGTAGTTCATATGTGACCAAATTGTGTAAAATTTCGACCAATAATTTAAATTTCGATCAAATTCCACATTAAAATCCCACCTTATTTCACGTGATGATTAAATACCCAAACCTAACCCAAACCTAACCCAAACCTAACCTAATCTAACCTAACCTAACCTAACCTAACCTAACCTAACCTAACCTAACCTAACCATTCTTCACCTTTCACCCCCCCCCACTCCACCCCAGGTAGCGTTAATGCATTTAATACTCAGGTGAAATAAGCTAAGACTCTCTATTCTTCAAGTGATCCGAAATTACATCAGATGAAAACTAAATCAAGCAACAACTCTTCCTACACAGATACACAGACATTCTTACCTCAATCAGCAAATCGATGTAAATATTGCAAGTTGATTGATTTGATGCAGAAACGAGCAATTGCAAGAGACTGTTATATAAAATTGGTCGTCCTTTTGGGTTGATCTAACGTAAATTGATCTTGTTTAGCTAAGATCACTATTGTAAGATCTTAATAAAACTTGTCTCTCTTGATTCATTTGACGTAGACTGGTTTACTAAATCCATAACTTAACACAGACTTATTTACTAAACCCATAACTTAACGTAGAGTGATCTTGTATAACTTGAGCTCATTAAAGTGATCTTGGCGTCCATTTCACCCTCAGGTTTAGGTACTTCTTCCGTCAGTTGTTTGCCGAGATGCAGGGGAACCTTCGTAGCTGTGTGAAAACATCTGACCCCAGCTCCTCTGACTTCTCCGCTGACGGTAAGTACTACATTATACTGTCACACACATCAACGTCTCTGTCTTATACGTCAACACCTGTCTTATACCGTTAGACGTCAACATCAAACTTGTGAATTATTTTATGTCATATGTTAGGTCAGGTTAGGTTAAGTTAGGTTCGATACCATATCTTCTTCCCTTAAATAGAGATGTGAGAACTTATCTAACCTAACCTAACCTAAACTAAACCCCACTAAACTAACCTAAACTAGCTTAACTGGTTGGTTATAAAGAACAAATATCTCCATCGTAACTAAACACAGTGTCTATTTCTCAACCCAAGCGACCCAGTCCACGCAACTCCACGTAAAAATAAACTACGAAAGAATCTTGAAATTACAGACCGCTAGTCCAGTCAACTTGTCCTCTCTTTTGTGTTGTTCTTTGCAGCCACAGTTAATCCCACAGAGTAACAACACCGTCTTGTATAAATAGAAAACAATACCAGCTGTTTCATCCGTGTCTACATCATTCACTCCTATAAAACTGGCGAGGTTATCTCTCTCTCTCTCTCTCTCTCTCTCTCTCTCTCTCTCTCTCTCTCTCTCTCATTCACTCTCTCATCTCTCTCTCTCTCTCTCTCTCTCTCTCTCTCTATCTCTCATTCTTTTTTCTCTATCTATCTCTCTATCTATCTATCTAATCTGCTTTACTCCTCTCACACATCTTTATACAGAATAGATCAAAGGAAAGACAACATCTCAGGAGAAGCTTAGGAAAGACACACTGATAAAATGTAGAAGGAACAGGGAAGGAGGGGAAGGCTGGAGGACTTACGGCGTGAAGGAAGGGTAGATGGAGGTGACTTTGCCTATAAGGAGACTGTTTTAGGTCGTGTATTCGAGTATGATATATGAATCTAACTCTTGTGTGACAGTAGAGGTGACAACAATATGATTTTCTCCTCCTCAGATGACCCCTTCGCCCTTCATCTTCAGCTTATCGGTGACCCAGGCAGGTATGTGTATAGGAACTCCTGAAGAAAGGGGACCTCACCTTATTTTACGTGATGATTTTGACACCCTAACCTAATATAACCTAACTCAAACTAATCTAATCTAAGCTAACCAAGCCTTAGTTAAGCTAATCTAAACTAATATCACATAAAATAACCTAATCTAATCTAATTTATCGTAAGTTAACCTAACCCCTCTCCTGGTAGAGTTAAGGTACAAACGTTTAATCATCAAGTGAAATAAACTGAGGTAACTAATTTTCAGTAGTTGGTCTCCATGTGTACTGTTCAGCAGACCAGAGAACATTCCAAACTTTTAATTATATCTATATCCTACGGCCACGTGGGTAATAATTGTTTCTTATATGGACAGGTGAACCTCATCTGGAAAGGTGAATGTAATACCTGGGGATATACTATTAATAGCATCCGAGACTTTCCTTTGTGGTAGTGAAATTCCTATATAGCCCGAAAGACTATTTTACCACACAGTATATATATATATATATTGATAAGTTTATAGAATATCTGGGGTTTGTAATCATTTTATCAATCTAATACGATGATTAAGACTTTTTAGTTCAATTAATTAATATAAGGTGTGTTTGATTTCCTCTCCCCCGTACAGGTGTGTGGGTGGGCGGCCGCCTCTCCTCAAACACAACAACACCGCCCACTCCCCGCTGCCGCTCTCTCCTCACCACGACCACCCAGTACTGCCATAGTTCATCAATATCTCCTTCATCACGCAACACAAACTTATAAAATATCAGCATAAGTCTTCAATATTTTTTTTAGAGGTATTCAGAAGCGCCGCCCTCATAACCTGTGACAAACGTTGTAGAGATGTTTTTTTTTTTTCATATTCAAGTTATGTTTATAGAATGTCATAGTCACTCGCTACCTCCATGACAACATTATATACATACAAGTTAAATAGATGTTTATAAATATGTCCTTAAATATTCGGTATATATAAGTCACCAAAAAATTAAACATTACAAATCCTTATCATAACTAGATTAAATATCGAGTGAATTTTCCCCACTGGATAATTCTGTACAAACTTTAAACACATATCAATAAATAATTCCAAAAATACCTGATCTATTTCTAAATTATCAAAGAATATCATAACATTTATTAACAATTATCACAACCCGATAAACACATTGTAGAAACATATATATTTTCATGAAGACATTTTTATGATTCGTTCAGCTGAATAATAAGAGTCCCCCCGGTACAACTTTTTTTTCACAAATTATAAATAACCAAATTCTATGACATACTTTAATTTCCATGAATATTTTTAAATAGATAAAAGACACATTATTTTAGGTGTCAGAAGTAAGGGTAGTATTTGTATCACTTGGTACCTGTCAGATATATATATATTTCCTTAGCGTGTCAAATAAGAGTCTCCTCATTAATGTTGCGTCACCGAACCAGTCACTCTATAGCAGTAAATCAGAGATGACGTGTGAGTTACATACGTGTTTGTTGATCTCAGTAATTACGGTTCGTGTTTCTTAGTCACCATAGTGTATATCTTTATTCTCACTATTTAACTCCGTCTATCTTTTCTATATCTAGTTTTTTTTTTTTTTTTTTTGGTGGGGGGATCACCTGAAGATTAGCCCCCCAGTTTATTTCACTTTATTATTAACCATCCTAATGCCAACCTTACTTAACCTAACCAAACTTAACCTAACCAAACAAACATTAACCTCATCTAAACTAAACTAACTTAATCAAACCTAATATATAATAACCTAACCTAACCTTACACCCCAAGTCACACTAGGGGTGTTTAATCAACAGGTGAAATAAACTAGGGAGGAGACAGGCGCTAATCTTGAGGTAATCTTTTTTTTTCTTGTCAATTGAGTTTATATTCCTAGCATTCTAACAACAACAACAACAACTACTACTACTACTACTACTACAACAACTCCTACTATAACAACTCCTCCTACTACTACTACTACTACTACTACTTGACCTGTTTCATAATAATTTTAAGACTCATTGTATTGATCGCTCGCCCACAATACTGACAACACCTGTAATACCTGTTGAGTTGTTGTTATTGTTGTTGTTTTAAAACTCGTCAGGTTCAATACTTCACCACAAGAAACATAAAACACCGTAATTAAACCACCCCCTTGTGTCCTGTTGTCCCCGGAGTTGAAGTAAAGGGAGACTTTATTCTTTAAAGGGTCAAACAGGTGCTGGTGGTGGAGTGGTGAATGTGCTAATTGGCGTCCGGTTATTTACAGGTTCGAGCCCTCTTCTTGCAGGTGAGTTATACAGGTATGCTTTAACAGACTCTGGCTAAGGCGGGAGGGGAGGGGGGGGGTAAATAATCACCATTGAAGGTAATTTACAACGAAATTTTGACCAGGAGGATATCCGTCCCAAGGTAAAGGATTATTACACGATTTAACTGCTTCGTTTTACAATGTTGCAACGTCGTTTACATTATTTCAACCTTATTTACTTTATTACAACCTCGATTACAACATTACTAGATCATTTACACTATTACAGCTTCGTTTGCAATATTAGTAGGTCGTTTACAATATCACAACCTCGTTTATAATATTACAAGCTCATTTACCGTAATACTCATTTACAAAGTTTTCGGCCACGTTTACAATGCCATTGCCTCATTTACAGTATGTCACTGCCTCCGTTACAACACTCCTGCTCCATTTACAATATCACTGCCTCACTCTCATCATTATTGGGATATTTACGATGACTATATAAGTGTACAGTATTACCTCCTCTTCCCCCTCTCCTGTTAATTAGATACCCACGATAATGACCTTTCAGAAACTCGACAATCATATTTTACTATATTTTAAGTTACCTAAAGATGTTATACGTTGTTAATAGAATACTAAATTTAGCTACCTGAAAATACCATACTTAAAACAACAGAAAAGTAGTAGTAGTAGTAGTAGTAGTAGTAGTAGTAGTTGCTTGAACATGATATACCCAACCAAAATCAAACTGAATGAGGTTGTATTGAACTTGCCTGGAAAAAAACAACAACTATATTCTAAACCTAGTATGAACGTCTAAGTGTCCACATCAAGGCAGATAAACATGAGGCTCACCCATACTGTAAAAAATAAAAGGATTATATATGTAAATTAGAATTAATGTTGTAATAAAATAAATATATATATATCTGTATTTATCTGTTTAATTTACAATAATATTACCTCGTTTACAATATCCTTTTCTTATTTACAATTTTGCCCCATTTGTTATAAAGTTATTTACCAATTTGTAATATTTTCATCTCATTTACAATAACTTTCCAATATTTCAGTCTCATTTACAGTATTTTTTGCCCCATTTGCTATAAGATTTCTTTATAATTTACAATGTTATTTCTTCATTTACAATAATACTGTTATGAGTAATTCGGTCATGGTAGTGAAGATGTAGAAAGCAGATAGACATACAAACAAACACACACACACACACACACACACACACACACACACACACACACACACACACACACATATTAACAGACACACGAATAGGCTGACGACACATAAGAACAGACTGACAGACACAAAAAAGTATAACAGACAAAGACAGACTGATAAAACACACACACTAAGACTGACAAACAAACACAAGACAAACAAACAAACAAACACAAACAGGCATACACAAGACAAACAAACACCTAAATGATTACCTTCATATTACTGTGGACGATAAAATGATGAAAAAAAACACAAAAAAAAACACTGGAATGTTTACTCAACCTAGTGTGTGTCATCTAAACATTCCATTAACATCCTCACCCTGTTATTGACATTCCCAGGTGTCGAAATAAATGTTGTTGTGGTAAATTTTTTTTTTTTACCTGTTTCGTTTGGACAGGTAATGTTATCATTTGCTGGGTCGACACATTCCCACCTGTGATCTCTCTTGTTTCAAAGCTGGAAAACATTGCTTGACTTTCCTTTTTGTCCCTTCCCTTACCTCTCTAACCCACCCCCCTACCTCCCTCACTTGCTAACCCCCTCCCTCCCTTTCTCTCAGCCCCCCTCCCTCCCTCCCTCACTAGCCCCTTCCATCCCTCCCTCCATCCCTCCCTCCCTAACTAGCCCTTCCCTCCCTCCCTCCCTCCCTTACTAACCCCTTCCCTCCCCCCACCTCCCCCCCCAGTACTAATAGGATCCACTCCTCAATAACCTCTGTCCTTATAGGGTCGGAGTTAATTGTTAGTCCTGGAACCCATTAGGATTGGAACCCATTACTACTGGTACCCATTAGTACTGGAACCCAATAGTACTGGAACCCATTACGACTGGAACCCATTAGTACTGGAACCCATTACGACTGGAACCCATTACGACTGGAACCCATTAAAACTGGAACCCATTATGACTGGAACCCATTAGTACTGGAACCCATTTGTACTGGAACTCATTAAAACTGGAAACCATTAGTACTGGAACCCATTAGTACAAGAACCCATTAGTAATGGAACCCTTGAGAACTAAGACACATTAGAACTAGGATCCATAAGCATTAAAACCCATTAGTATTAAGACACATTAATATTAGGACCCATTAAAACCAGGAACAATTTTGCACCAGAACCCATTAGCCCAAAACCCATTGTCACCAAAACCCATTAGTACCGTAACCCATTAGCACCAAAAGAGATTAGTATTAGATCCCATTAACACCAAGCACCATTCATCACCATAAATCCCATTAATCACCACACCATTATCACCATAAACCCATTAACACCAAGACCCATTAACACCAAGACCCATCAACACCATAACCAATTATCACCATAAACCCATTACCACCATAACCCCATCACCACCATAACCCATTATCACCATAACCCATTACCACCATAACCCATTATCACCATAACCCATTACCACCATAACCCATTATCACCATAAACCCATTACCACCATAACCCCATCACCACCATAACCCATTACCACCATAACCCCATCACCACCATAACCCATTATCACCATAAACCCATTACCACCATAACCCATTATCACCATAAACCCATTACCACCATAACCCCATCACCACCATAACCCATTATCACCATAACCCATTACCACCATAACCCATTATCACCATGACACCACAATGAACAGTCACCAATCTTAACACAATCAGCAGGATGTGACGCATTCCTGATATCATGTGAACTGAACCTTGACTTTTTGACTCGACAATAACAATGACAGAGACGAAAGAACTTCTGAGTATCTGCAGAGAAAGTCAACGGTCAATCCAGTGTCAACAAGGGGTTCTAGGAAATGTATTATGAATAGAAAAGGCAATTACATGTCATTTGATGTCGTTTGTTGCTTTGATGTACTGTTATTATTGTTGTTATTGTTATTGTGATTATTATTAAATAGTGTGATAAACGGTACACGTAAACCTTTGACTTCACAACTTTTCATTCACATCAACATTTACCCAATCAAAATTGCTCTTGAGTTAGATATTGATATATGATTGGCCAACATTACTACTACTACCAAGTTTTATAAGAACCTACATAACTGGTCCACTTAAGATACGATAAAAGATGACTTGACAAAGATCCTTAGATAAAAATTTCCTCGTATCTGAAGACTTTACAAGGCGTTTAATTGGACACCACTTGAGGTAAAGCAAAAAAAATACAATTAAAAATATAAATGGCGTAACTATATGGATAAAAGAACATAAAAGTCAGCGTAAGAATCTTGAGGAATTTATTCTTTTGTCCTTGATGTTGACTCAGGTATAAAAATCATGTGTAAAACGAAAGTCGAATAAAATTTTCTTTTCACGACACAAATCTATTTTTTTTTTTTGAGGTCTTCAAATTCCATTACCGGGATGTTTCATGTGGAAAAATGATTCAGTTATACACGAGGGTCTGTATACCTGACGTGGTCCTCGGTCTGGATCAAATGTCTTCTTTAATAGAATTCTTTTTTGGTTTTCAATTCCTTAATAATTTTGCCCGCGTGACTAAGTTTCTTGTTGTGAAAGATGATTAGTTGTGAGAAATATTAATTGAAATCTATATTGGAAGACTTGTTGACAACCACATGCACATATAATAATAATAATAATAATAATAATAATAATAATAATAATAATAATAATAATAATAATAATAATAATAATAATAATAATAATAATAATAATAATAATAATAAAAATAATAGTAATAATAATAATAATAATAATAATAATAATAAAAATAAAAATAAAAATAAAAATAAAAATAAAAATAATAATAATAATAATAATAATAATAATAATAATAATAATAATAGCCCATAGTTTACCATAAGAGGTGCGGTGGCCGAGTAGATACAGTATTCGCTACTATGCTGAGGGTGGCTGGTTCGATCCTCGGGGGGGACTCCCAATCCACTCAGCTCACTATACAGTTAGAAACCTTAAAACAGTGACGTGCAGTGTCGGTCACGCTGCCTCCCTCTGTACCACGTGGGTCCCTAACTTTCATTTATTAATCCTAGACAAGACCCACTACGACTGGGACCCATTAAGTCTGGGGCCCATTAATATTGAGGCCCATTGACACTGGGGCCCATTAAAACTGGGACCCACTAAGTCTGGGGCCCATTTATATTGAGGTTCATTGAGACTGGGGCCCATTAAATCCGGGGTTCATTGAGACTGGGGCCCATTAAATCCGGGGTTCATTGAGACTGGGGCCCATTAAATCCGGGGTTCATTAAGACTGGGGCCTATTTTAAATCTGGATCAGGTTGTTAGTAAAAAAAAAAGATGTACAAGGCTTCATTATCCTTCCTCCAGGTGAGTAATAGGATGCAGAAGACTTCAATTATTTCCTCACAGGTTAATGATGTTGAAGCTGCAAGGAGAATTATTAATGGCAATTCACCTGAAATATCTCTCCATCATTATACCTGTGGAAAAAAATTATCATATATATATATATATTTTTTTTTTTCCAGTGGATGAATAAACCGGCGATCGTATGTCAAGAAATCCGGAGGTAGTTAATGGAGCCAATTACCTGTTGACTAGGGGCCTCATTTACGGAGATTCTTAAGTCGTTTACGCTTTCGCTGGTCGTCCCGATTAGTATCTGTGGTCGTCTCGCTTAGTGTCTGTGGTCGTCTCGCTTAGTGTCATGTGGTCGTCTCGCTTAGTGTCATGTGGTCGTCTCGCTTAGTGTCATGTGGTCGTCTCGCTTAGTGTCATGTGGTCGTCTCGCTTAGTGTCTGTGGTCGTCTCGCTTAGTGTCATGTGGTCGTCTCGCTTAGTGTCATGTGGTCGTCTCGCTTAGTGTCTGTGGTCGTCTCGCTTAGTGTCTTCCTCCACAAACCAGATCTGATCTGCTTTATTCGATCTTCTTCTTCTTCTTCTTCTTCTTCTTCTTCTCCACCTGGGTAATTCCTCTACTGCTATCAACCATCCTCCTTCTAGCCTTCAATTCCATCTTCTCCCGCTCTTCCTCCACCCTGGTCTTCCTCCTTCTCCTTCTCCTCCTCCTCCTCCTCCTCCTCCATTAGTTGTCTATGTTTTACTAACCTCATCACTATGCTTCTAAACATCTTCCTTTTCATCACTTTCCCTTTCAACTCCGTCATTCGCCTTTCTTCTTCACTCTCAAGTATTACAGTGTTGGTTTACTCACACACACACAGTAAAGGTGATGTCGCTTTGTGTAGGGAGGCGAAAATTAATAAAAGAAAAGCTGAATCCTAATAACACACTCCTTATCAAACGCTTCACTAAAGTCGGAAATATTTTAGCTCGTTTATCTGTAACGTGACGATAAATCTTACAACACACGAGGAAACCAAGAGAAAATATATTTACTAAAGAATAAGAATAGTTATTTTTTTTGTTCTAACTATTGTCAAGTTAAGGCGCTGTATTTTAATGTCTTTTACTCGGAAATTATATCTTGAACTTTAACATAAATCAATTGTTTAAGGTGTATTAATACATCATTGGATAAGAAGAAAATTCACATTATGAATCTTTGATGTTCAGAATCCAGATCAAAATAACACAGGATCAGTAAACCAATTACCTGTTCAACACGGTATAGTGGAGGGATGAACTGTACTACAAGAGGGTAATTTTAGGACGAGTAATTGGCTGTGCAAGACAATTTTAGACCAATTAATAACAGATTGATAGCGCAAAGAGGAGTTGATTGGTCCGCATAGCTCAGTAATGTGTGTGTGTGTGGGGATATGGAGGGGAGGGGGTAGGTGAAGGAGGACTTACCTGATGAAGAAGAAACTCAGGTGTATTACAGACGGCCATCAGAGACGTCTCAGGTGTATACAAGAAAGTTAATTTGAAAATATCCTTCTGGTTATCGGCAGTCTGTCAACATCTCAAGAACGTCACACCACCACCACCACCACCACACTCCCCCTACATCCTTTTACTGCTAATTTTAAACCCGGTAGTATGTGGAACCCTTAAGACGAAGGCCTATTACGATTGAAACGTAAATGAAGAATCATTTTCAGGTGTATTAAGTAAATTTTCAGTAACTATATCCTCTTCGTGAATAAGTATATCAACTTCGCGAACTAGATAATTTTCGCGAACTACATGAGCCATTTCGCGAATTATATTATGATCTTCACAAACCCCTGTAGTCATCGTACTGTTCATCTATATGATTTGATTTGATTTTGTTTTTTTCTCTCTTCCAAACTACTGTATCTCTCGTTCTCCTAGCCCTCTCCTCTCTTCTCGTTCTACTTTTCCTCTCTCCTCTCCTCTCCTCTCTCCCGAGTTCTCCGTCTCTCAAATCCCACCGAGATTACTTTCACAAATTAAAAAAACAGACGTCGTGATAGACTTTAATCCCTGTGAGGTAGTCAACAATATACCGACGCATCAGAATCACAAAGACTGAAGCGTCAATATTCTGTCCTCAGTTACAGTATAAAAACTTGGTTGCAACTTTGGAGGTAAGTTGATATCAAGGTGTGATTTACCTATGATAATTAGAATCGTTCTTCTTGTTTTTAATTAAGGAGGAGAATTGATCAGGAGGTACATGCAATCACCCTTCACTTGTGCGTTTACAGGGGCTCCTCGTCAGATTTTGTGCAGTCTGGCAACCCTTTGTTTGTTTACATTAGACGGAAGGAAGGAAACTCGCTAAAGTAAACATACAATGACTTCAAAGTAAAACTATATTAAAACAAATATCTCACTGTAATGTTTGGTGCAATGTTTATATGACGAGCCCCTGTAAACGCAGAGGTTAGGTTAGATTAGGTTAGGTTAGGTTAGGTTAGGTTAGGTTAGGTTAGGTTAGGTTAGGTTAGGTTAAGAGAGAGAGAGTTAGAAATATCTTTATATATTTTGTTACTCCTTCACTTACTCTTCCCACTACCGGTTCAGTTACTCTTATCGTTGTTAATGTTATCTTGTACTTGTTTCAATTGAGTACATGAAACTCAGTTGTATTTTTGGTTGTGGTTTGTTAATTCTGGTTGTATTTTGGTTGTATTACGTTACTGGTCGTTGTATCATGCTATTATTGGTTGTATTTTGGTTGTATTATGTCACTGCTGGTTGTATTATGTCACTGCTGATTGTATTATGTCACTGTTCGTTGTAACTTAACAGTGAATTATAGAACTAAAGGTGATGAAGGGAAGACCTGATGAAGGGGGATGTACTGAAGGGCGTAGTAACAGTGTTGGGGAGGGCGGAGGAGAAGGACTCAGACTAATAGGACAGCAGAGGGGTGGAGTGAGGATGTATAAAGAGAGAGAGAGAGAGAGAGAGAGATTAGATAGATAGATAGATAGTTAGATAGATAGATCGATAGATAGATATCATACACACTTGTACAAACAAATATGTACTCAAACACTAAACACAGACAAAAACAAACAAACAAACAAACTAAAATCAACAAACCTGTCAAACTTTGTACGTGAAAAGGGAATTGAAAGGCTTCCCAACAGCCCATCATGGGGAAAAAAAGAAAAAAAAAGGAAAATTGACATCCACTCACTTCACTACGACACTGTCAGCTCCCCCCTGCCCTGCCTACCTCGTGCATCTTTAAAATTGTTTCTTTTTTTAGACGAGATGAAGAAATAAACGTCTTTTCTAGGGGCCCATAGTGGTGACTTGTTGCGAGGAAGATTAGTTTAGTCTCTCTCTCTCTCTCTCTCTCTCTCTCTCTCTCTCTCTCTCTCTCTCTCTCTTTACACTACAACAAGAATCAGATGATCACACTATACATACAGAGTGCAGATGTATAGATAAGGTATATACACAATGCAGGTATATAAAACGATATTGACCTGTGATGTAATGGTTAGCACCATGCCAGGCAGTAGGTAGTAAGCAGCTACCAAACAGGGAGGTACTACCGCCTGGGAAGATATTGGCAGCATAATGTGTTGTCCAATGGTAGACCCTGCTGCCATGTGGCATCACGAAAATTGTGACCAAGTCCCAGGTTGCTGATCTGATTTCTGCCTCATTTACATACAATTGCAGGATCTCAATTGTTTCTCTTACACTGACAACACAACATAAATAATATATATCGTTTTTCACTCTTGATTTATTTTTTCGTTTTTGTATTTATTTATGGTTATTATTATTATTATTATTTTTTTTTTGTATTAATTTGCTATTAATTTTATTAATTATTGTAATAATGATAATAATGGATATTATTATTATTATAATTATTGTTATTATTATTATTATTATTATTATTATTATTATTATTATTATTATTATTATTATTATTATTATTATTATTATTATTATTATTATTATTATTATTATTATTATTTATTATTATATTCCAGGCCCTGATGTGGGTCAGTGACCTGTGCCCGGGTGGGCTATTCCCCGTAAAAAAAAAAATAACCCTCGCCTCGCAAGGGAACGGACCCGATTTCGAACCTCGGACCGGGTGAAACAGTGAGCAAGTTTCTTTACGCCATTTGCCTCTGTCTACCCAGCAGTAATTGGGAACCTGGATGTTAATCGATTTGCTGATCGTGTTCCAGGTAATGGTTAGCTTGTGCAGTTGGCGAGTTGTTCGGTCTTCTCGGACTATTCTTTGACACTGGATCAGTTAGCTCGTTAACTTAGGGTGTGGTTGTTGTGTTGGCGACAGCTTCTACACCTTAGATAAATTCACGCCTAGGTGGCCTTTGGGCAGACCATCCTCGTTACGCGAGAGACAGCCATTATATATAAACACAGTATGTACACAATATAGATATACAGATATGGTACTATACCTGTACATAGGCACTACAGGTATCCTAATAATGGTAAACAGTAAAGTAATTCGTCCAAGGAGAGCCAACACACCCATCAGTTAGGTTTATTTAAAGCAAACATGACGCAAAGAGCCAGTGAGTGAGCTGGAACCGTGTCACTGGGAGTTGATTTTCTCCTAATATTTGAGTTCCGTGCAAATTAGTTCCGGGTTCGAGGTGGGTGTGTTGATGCGATTGAAAATGGTATATATACAGTGAGGGTGAGTGTCTGTCTGTCTAATTTATTTAATCATCACTTTATTCACCTCTCTCTCTCTCTCTCTCTCTCTCTCTCTCTCTCTCTCTCTCACCACGGGAAACCCTTTGTCATAAAATAGAGAAAAAATTACATATTTAAGAATACACAAAAGTTGGATCACTTTAAGATTAGGTTCCCCAGCTTATAGTTCACCTGTTGATTAAACACCCTAACGCTACCTGGAAGTTGTTACGATGTTTTAACTGCGCTTCAATAAATCTTAATATACCTGGGGGTTAGGTTAGGTTTATGTTAGGTTTGGTTAAGTTAGGTTAGGTTTATATTAGATTTGGTTGGGTTAGGCTAAAGTTTTATTTAATTATGTAAACAATACCGAATCGATTTAATTCAGTATTAAAACCAATTGAGGTTTAGTGAGTTAAAAAAAAAAAATTGAGAATTAATTAAGTAAACAAAGTAGTACTAAACCCCTAAAACACGAGACAGTTCTGGTTTAATAAGTTTGGGCATTAAACACACTGCAGGTTTAATGAAATGAGTCTTCAGGAAAATCTCATTCCGAGGCCTAAATTACACTGCAAGACGAGATCAAAGGAGCCATCTCAGACTGATGTATTTCTCAGCATCTCTGAACATCTCTCACCATCTAGCATGTCTCAGCATCTCCCATTATCTATTTATGATGCTAAAGATGAGGATAATGATGATGAATAGGAGAAGAAGGATAATGATGATGATGATGATGATGATGAATAGAATAACGATAATGATATTGATATTGAAGACAATGATAATGATATAGCTGACGATGGCGATAATGATGAGCAAAGGAGAAATCTAGGAGTAGTAAGAAGCCTATAGTCCTAATACTGAAGACAGTCCCAAGAGAAGCGGCTAGATTATCGTTAACGTAATACCAATCCCCATTATCCTTTGACCAGATTTAGTTTTCACTTATAGGCTTCTGTGATGAGATGCAAGTGCTAATAGTCCTCGGTGATTATTGGCTATAGTAGCATCCCTGTCATAATGAGTTCCAATCCTAATGGGCCCTAGTCTTAAGATGCCCCAACTAAACCTATTTTTAATGTTATTTAACTTAATATGATGCATTGCGACCCGTTAACATAAGGGCTTGGGGGTCCATTATGACAGGGTGCAATTGAACTGGATATCACTCCTGCACGTGCACTTCATTGATAATACAGGTATAAAAAAAATATCTCTCTATTTACGAAGAAGCAACAATCTCGTTCATCAAGTCAGAGATAAACAAGAGATAAACAAGAGATAAACAAGATGTGTTGGTCACGTCAGGTATTGCGACATCACTGAGGGTTAGTTAAACAGCTTCTTCCTTTTTACCACATAAACACAAGTGCTTTACCCTGGTTATGTTAACCCCGTGCTGTTGTGTAAAGAGGGTGAGTAATGTGAGTGAAGCGAGTGTGTGTGAGGAGGGGAGGAGATATTAAAGGGGGGAGGTACTCATGGTGTGCAGTTCACAACAAGAGTGAACAACCAGCGGTGTAGTTAATAATTACCACTGACTATTTATTAATATAGTTATTATTATTTTTAGAAGTAGTAGTAGTAGGCTTTGCTCTGCCTTAGGGGCACGAGAGCAACGGCCCCAAAGCCGACAACAGTTGCAGATATTGACTATGAGGCTGCAGTCACTGAATGCTGCATAGATCTGCGGCTCAACTAATTCAACACAGATAGGATAGCTACTTATGTATTAGGATATTTAATATTAAGTTAATAAAATGGTGGCGAAGGTGTGGCTATTGGGGGAGGCTGGAGGCCATAAAAAAAGTAGTAGTAGTAGTAGTAGTAGTTATAATGCACGTCAGGCAACCTCATGGTGCAACTGAGTGTCGAGTGAGTGCTAGTGACGACCGTCAGTCGACCACACCACCACCTCCACCACACCACCACTAGTGCTCTCCTGTACTGTGAGGCCCCAACTACAGCATCTTCACCACCACGTTAGTAAGTATTGTTGAGTATTTTACTTACGAAGCGATGAAGGTTTATGGAAGGTTAAGATACCGACCACAAGTAACGTGTTGTTTGTTTGTTAAATTAATGACTACGATATACGATATATATAGTGTTCCAGAAAAATGTCCCTCCCTCCCTCCCTCACTCCCTGCCTGCCTGCTCCCTGCTCCCTGCCTGCCTGCTCCTGCTCCCTGCCTGCCTGCCCTGCCTCCCTCCCTGCCCTCCCTCCCTCAACTCCCTGCACTCCCTCACCCCCTGCCTGCCTGCTCCCTGCCTCCCTCCTGCCCTCCTGCCTGCTCCCTGCCTGCCCTCCCTGCCCCCTCCTGCCCCCCCTCACTCCCTCCCTGCCTGCTCCCTGCCTCTGGGGTTAATGTGTAGCTATAGCATCAACACACAAGTTTCCTTCCTACAGGCTTAGGTTCAAGTATGTAGTTGTACTTCGTAATCAAGTACTGTACCAACATTTTGGTACTTGTACTTGGTAAAATGTACTTCAAAACATTCAATTACTTTGAAGTACTCCAACTTCATGGAATATTTAGTTGTCAAAGCTCGGCTTGGTAATGAATCGCAGCGAGATTTGTAATGAGTGTAATATCTCAGTTGGCAACCTGGCAGCTGAGTTTGGTTATCAAGGAAATTTTCAATAAAATTAAAATCTACCGAAATCAGGAGTTCAGAATATAATAAGACTAATCGCATTTGAAATTTAAAAAAAAATTATGTATACTGTAGAGTCTAATAATGAAAACCTTAAAAAAGAAAAAAAATAATTGTGGCCGAGTTCTTCCGTAAACTGCGTGTAACGATTACTTCTTATTCAGGTAATATACAGGTTTACACCACGTCATACTCAACGACTCAAGCAGTCACTACGGATGAAAACTACCAAATTACCTATATTTTTGTTCTTACATTCTATGTGATTCTGTAGCGTTTTATTAATGGTGTATCTAAAATTATACATAAATAGTCACTTAAAGCGTTTTATGGAGTTTGGTTCCCATAAGGTAAAAGGAATGAAAATATTTGTTTTAACTTATATGAAGACGAGGTAACTGTGTGGCTGTCATCATTGGCAGTTGGTCTCAGTGCCACGGGGCGTTTCCGGTGCCGCCCTACAGCTGCAAGCACCCTAGGCAGCAGCAAGTCACTCCCATACGACTGGCGTGCTGGGTCGCTAGGCACTGAGTGTCATTGCCCTGGTCAGGGATATGTGTGGTCAGGAAAGTGAGTGGTCAGGAAGGTGTGTGATCAGGGAGGTGTGGTCAGGGAGGTGTGTAGTCAGGGAGGTGTGTGATCAGGGAGGTGTGGTCAGGGAGATGTGTGATCAGAGAGGTGTGGTCAGGGAGGTGTGTAGTCAGGGAGGTGTGTGATCAGGGAGGTGTGGTCAGGGAGATGTGTGATCAGGGAGGTGTGGTCAGGGAAGTGTGGTCAGGGAGGTGTGTGGTCAGGGAGGTGTGTATCCAAGGTGATGTGTGGTCAGAGAGGTGTATGATCAGGGAGGTGTGTAGCCAGGGAGATGTGGTCAGGGAGGCGTGTGGTCAGGGAGGTGTGGTCAGAGAGGTGTGTATCCAGGGAGATGTGTGGTCAGGGAGGTGTGTAGTCAGGGAGAGGTATGGTCTAGTTTTTGTTCATAAATTAAGATCATGATCACATTTCATTTCCGTTGAATCTTCAGTTTGTAGGGAACAAATCTACAGGTGTCTAACAGCTAATTAACTAAAGGTAACGTGTACTACATCTCAGAGTATACAGTTCAGGTGTATATATCTAACTGTTCACTTTTATTTATTCTATACAATAGGTCATAATAGTCAACCATGTGGACCCCTCAACTGCCACCCGTGTCAGGTTCTCAATCAATGTCCATAGCACAGACGCCCCAGCAACAGCCAACACTGCAGCAGACAACATTGGCGTTTAAGAAGGAGGAAATAAATTACCTCCGTGTTAACAAGATGACTTGCTGCACTGCCCGCGATATGATGCTGGAGGTGTATCGCATGGTGGCTCAGCAGGCGGGCAAGCCCTTAAACGAGTCTCTTATAGAGTTCCTGAACCTTAGCGCAAAAAAGTCAAAACAAAAGTTGGACCAGGCCCAGCGTAAGAAGCTTAAAACGGATATTAATGGAGACACTTATGACATAACATTACTTCATCTGAGCATCACCCTCTTGCGCGCTCATGTCTCACCTGGTTCAGTTGACGACAACCTTCATCAAAAGCTCGCGGCGGTAAAAATGTTCCGTAATGAATTGGTACATGGAAGTTTACAAATCAGCCACACAGATTTCATAAACAAGACAGAGCAACTGAGGAACCTGTTGACAGAAGCTCTCTTGGCGGCCAAGAATATGAATTATTTTGACCAAATTGTTATGAACCATTTGATAATGTCCATGAATGACCAGCTCAACAACACCAGGGATAAGCCATTGACGAACGATGACATCACTAGCTACGAGAGCCACAATCTCTTTCAACAGCTAAAGGGTCTACTTATAACGTATGGTAAACCGGAGCTGTTGGAGACCTACATAAAATGGACCCACCTCAACCCAGTGTCCTTTATCGACGGCGCAGATTTTGCCCTTAACGTTGGCATTATTTTTACCCGCATGGTTCTTGAGGAAGTTGTCCCTTCCTCTCACAACATGCAAATTGACTATGAGCAAATCATAAACCACGTCCAGAACACCGCCTGCAACCTTACTAATGTGTCTGGTATCGTCCTTATTGAGGGACAGGCAGGTGTTGGTAAGACTACCCTGCTGAGAAAAATTTTATGCGACTGGCAGGCCGGAGACAACACCATGAAGGGCCTCACGAACTACCACCTGCTTCTTTTCATGGAGTGCAGAAACCCCCACATTAGCTCTCTTGTACAGCTTCTCCGGTCGTTGATGCCGGATACCGCCAAGAAATATCGAGATGAAGATATGGTCAAATGTGCACTTGAATTGAGGCTCCTCCTGTTGGTGGATGGCTTGGACGAATTAAATAAGTCATCACATGAGTTGTTTTGTGAACTTCTACCTCTGAGTGCCATGAGTAACATTACCGTAGTTTGCACAACAAGGCCAGATATGGTGAAAGATTTCTACAAGATTATTCCTAAGTATCTTAAACCTGTTCATATAAAACTTCTGGGTATTCCAGACGAAAGTTGCACAAAGCTTGCAACCACATACCATGACGAGCTGATAAAATCTGGCAGGAGTCAAGTGAGCACATCAAGTCTGATTGAGTATTTGCAAAGAGCCCCACGCAGCCTCCAGGACCACTTAAGGCTTCCCCTAAACTTAGTGATGCTTACCATCCTCTGGGCCACAAGTCCCAGTAAAGTGAACAGTGTGAGGACGACAACTGAACTGTACAAGAGAATAAAAGATATGACCACAGAGAAACTTCTTGATCGACTGAAAAATAATATGGAGACTCAGCTTTCAAAAACCATGGACTTGGAGAGAAGAGTTGAATATTTCTTTATTAAATTATGCCGAGAATCCCTCATAGGCCTTAAAGACAATTCCATCACTCTAACACAAGGTATAGCAGATAAACTTAGAAACACCTGCTTGACTGTTCAACTGCCACCTGAAGAAATTATCAGCTCCTTCCTGCAACAGAAGATCACTTGGACACCGCTTGGCACTGACTCATATCTCAGTTTCCCACACAAGGGAGTTCAGGACTTTTATAGTGCCTTGTGTATCATGTATTCACTCCAGGGTAAATACTCCACCGTTGATATACCTGGAGTTTTAAGTAGTATTCAGGACGTCCTGGTTAAATTTAAAGTTCACCCGTCAATTAATCAAGACATCGTGGACAAAACCAACGAGTTATTGTTACAAAAAAATGCGCCTTCGACCATCTTGAGCTTCCTAGAGGAACTGCACCAAGATGACCCCTCCTCCCTGTCATTAAGGAAGTACCAGAATGTCCTGATTCATTTAGCTGGT
This sequence comes from Homarus americanus, assembly GCF_018991925.1. Taxonomy (NCBI): domain Eukaryota; kingdom Metazoa; phylum Arthropoda; class Malacostraca; order Decapoda; family Nephropidae; genus Homarus; species Homarus americanus. The sequence continues at coordinate 91,654 of NW_024745671.1, read as the reverse complement.
ATTTACCACCTTGAGGGAGCAATAGGGGACAGCACGGCCAAGGAGCTGGTGACCCTCCTCAGAGATTCAGGCATGACAGACAGTAGGCAGTGGGTGGACCTGCTGAGTGACGTGAGGTGTGATGCTACCGTCACCAAGTACATCGTTCAATACATTCCGGAAATGGTGACGGGGAAGATAGTGCTAGAAGAGACCAACATTATGGTCTACACGTCTCTTCTGCCACATCTTCGACCACACAGTTTAGAAATCAACATCAACTCCCATCCAGAAGACTTTACCCTCGTGTACGACTTGATGGATGTAATGGTTAAATACGTCAAGTGTGAAGTGGATATTAACTTCGAGTATGACTTCAAGCACCCAAGGCACTGCAGCACCAAGTTTGATAAGGCTCTCCATTGTGTCCTCCAGAAGTAAGTTATTACAGAAATTACAGGTATCACAGGGCACAGGTGTTAAAGGTTTACTATATATATATATATATATATATATATATATATATATATATATATATATATATATATATATATATATATATATATATATATATATATATATATATATATATATATATATATGTATATATTAAACCGATGATATACTTTCCTGTCATGGTCATATTTGGTTCACTGTTTATTACTTCAACCTATATTTAGTTTGTCTCTTTTGACGAATTATTATTATTTTTGACTGTTTTTCTACCTTACTGTACATATCTTTCAGTTGCCAGGTGAGAAAGTTCAAAGGTCAGCTGAGCAGTGTGAATGTGAAGACGTTACCGCAGTCACTGGTGGAGCCTTACCTGAGTGTATCTGGCAACGACTTGGAGCTGACCAGTGCTCTCTGCTCCCTCAATCAACGTATACCGTCACTATTCCGCCTTGGTACGTTTATGGCCAGTGTGTATATGTGTGTATGTGTGTGTGTGGAGTATAGTATATTATAGGCTATGTGTTGTTCTTTTATTCAGGGATTCATGTACCTGTGGGAGTCCAACCTTCTCTCCTGCCTCGCCCACTTCCTGAGGCGTATGGCAAGATGTTCCTAGCTCTCTCTGGCCTTGATGCAGTACACTTAGTCTGGGCAGCGGAGGTGGCAAAACAACTATTACCCTGTCGGAAGTAAGTGAACGTACGTGTTTGGATATAAGTGAACGTATGTGTTGGATGTAAGTGAACGTAACTCTATGAGGACTCGTTCAACTATCTGTTACAAATGTGGGAAGTAAATAATGATGGTTTCTGATCATCATATGTTGTCATTATATTGGTGATCATGAAGGTAGAATAGAAACAACAACAATGATAATGATAATACCATTAATAATGACAACAACAACAACAACAACAATAATAATAATAATAATAATAATAATAATAATAATAATAATAATAATAATAATAATAATAATAATAATAATATAAAACACGCGCGCGACTTGCAGCACTAATCACCCCTCAGCACTAACTAACTAACTTTTCTTCCCACCAAAGGGAGTATTGGATACTGTGCTTTCCCGAGAGTAATCTGAGTGACCAAGACCTGCAAGATTTAGGCAATCAACTAATGGTCCACCAAGTCCGTGTGTTCTTGAATACCGTGTATGTAACGGGAGCCGATGATGTTACCCTTAGCTACTGTGGATACTCCTTCTTACGGTAAGTGTGACTGTACTGTATTATATATGTTTATGTAAGTATATGTCGTATGTGCTTTTAATGTGTATGTATAAGTATGTATTACCCATTATACATTATCTGTATATAATGTTAAATACTTAATACAAATCAGTGCATCAGAAATAGCAGTTAATTTACCTATTTTTCCCTCTGTTTAATGTGGATTTTTTTTTTTGTATGTGTAGAAAGGTAGACAAGGATATCTGGAAGCTAATAGGGTGAAGGTGTATATCTCCAACAGTCTCCAACAGACTCCAACATCCCCCCCCCCTCAGAAGGTATAATCTCCAACACTCTCCAACACCCCCAGAAAGGAAAGTCAGTACGCTATGAAAAATTCTTCACGGAGTCCAAAAAAATAAATAAATAAAATACAATAAAAAATTAAATAAAACAACAATAAAATAATCGTTTAATTTATTGTCATTAAATTATCATTATTATTATTATTATTATTATTATTATTATTGTTACTATTAATATCATGAGTACAATAAAAAAATATATATATATAGATAGATAGATATATATATAGATAGATAGATAGATAGATAGATAGATAGATACAATTTTAGCAACCTAGTTTACCGCGACGTGATCCAAGGCACAAGTCATGGATATTGAGTCAAGGAATGATTCATGGATACTGGGTGAAGGAATAAACAAATGCGTAAACAATATATTTCCATAATTTATTTTTCAAAGTAACATTCAAATACAGTGTGTGTGTGTAGTGCTTCGTCATCCGTGTCTAAATGCGTGCTGAATCAAAGTAAAGTTGTAAGATGATTTTTTAATGAATATCTATCTATCTATTCATCATTAATCACGTAAATTTCTGTGGCTGAAGTTGGACCAAGTTTGTATATGGTTGTAAAGCATAAGTCCCGGGCAGTCTGTGGCTTGGGCGTCTCTGTGACCAAACAGCTCATATCCTTCGGTAAGTTTCCCCTGTCAAAACATCCCATTATAAGAGTGTTTTATATATCCCGTTTATACATATGAGTCGTATAAAAGGTAGTGTTATATTGTATGGAGTATATAACAGGATGGGTAAAATATGAAGAAACCCATTTAAATGTACTATGGTTAAATTTTAGTATATAGGTATTTTGAATTTATGCATAAATTATTATAAACTTCTATGATAGATTAATATTTTGATAGCTATATTTTAATAATAATCAATTACCTTTTGGAAAGTACCATTCTTATCATTGTGTTTTATGAATATTTGATTTAATTTGTAATAAAAAAATATGTATTATCAATCTACCTTTTGTACGCCATAGTTGATAAATTCCTTGAGGGCTGAGAGGGCTTTATCATTAGGTAGTTCCTCCATAAAGTTGCCCATCACACATATACCATAAGAGGAGGTGTTGTGGCCCATTGAGTGTGAGCCTAGAGTGTACCAGCCTCGGCCTTCATACACTCGTCCATCCTCCCCGACCAGAAAATTGTAGCCAATGTCGTCCCAAGCTGAAGAAAAAAAAAGGTGAGGCTAGGCTAGGTTAGGTTAGGTGAGGCTAGGTTAGGTTAGGTTAGGTTAGGTTAGGTTAGGTTAGGATTACCAAGAGGATGACAGGTGTACTTAGAAATCAGGTACAAACGAATATAGTTTTATTTAGGGGTTAAAAAATAGAATGATTGGGACTATCCTATATACTCATAACTTAAGTGAAGATTAAGAAGAAGATTTACGAAGACTTGTTACACCTTGTTCACTTCTAAGACACGTTTCAATGAAGAGTTTAAGGTTAATTACTGAAATGTTAAACAAAATTTAAAAATATATATAAAACGTAACTTTACCATTACAATACATGTGTACTCTCTGTGTCTTCTTCACCTCTTCAACACACTCCTCCTTCGTGGTGCACTTGCCGGCGGCCGTGTGGTGGATGATCACCTTACTCATGGGAGGGTTTAGCTGGGTGAGGCTCTTTGGTTCAAGCGCTCCCCACTCTTCCCGGTATACTAACTCTACTGACGACACTTTCCCACCTACCAATGTGTAGTAAAACAGTCAGATAGGGTAGATTAAGTTTATCTTATACTATAACATCAACAATATTAACCTAAAATATACACTTAGATACTTTAGTGTTAGTTGATATTGTACATAATACTTACGTCACTTACCCATGTCAGATATACACGCTCTGGCAGGTATAAAGTAGTAGTCCTTCTCACCTAAAAAAAAAAATGGAAATATGTTTTGACTGCGTTAGATAGCTCTGTACACGGCTTGACTGACTGACTGACCGACTGACTAATTGACTGACTGATAAGAACATAAGAACATAAGAATGGAGGAAATTGCAGCGGGCCTATTGACCCATACTGGGCAGTCCCATTTACACCCAACCCCTATTGCTCATATATCCATCCAACCTATGTTTGAAGCTATCCAGCGTATTCAAGTTAATGATGATATTTGGTAACTTGTTCCACTCGTCCACTACTCTATTTCCAAACCAATGTTTACCTATTTCGCGCCTAAATCTGATTTTTTCTAATTTAAAACCATTGTTACGAGTTCGCTCCTGGTTGGATAGTTTGAGTACCTTTGTAATGTCCCCTTTGTTCAGCCCTGACTTCCATTTATACACCTCTATCTTATCGCCCCTCACTCTGCGTCTCTCGAGGGAGTGCAAATTAAGAAACTTTAACCTGTCTCTGTACTCAAGGTTCCTATTGCCCGGGATTAGCCTTGTCATTCTCCTCTGAATTCTTTCCAAGGATTCTATATCCATTCTGTAATACGGTGACCAGAATTGAATTGCGTAATCCAAGTGAGGTCTCACAAGCGCAAGATATAGTTTTAGGATGACCTCGCTAGTCTTGTAACTAACACTCCTTTGTATGAACCCAAGTACTTGATTAGGCTTGTTTCGAGCAAATACATATTGTTTACTTGGCTTAAGATTTCTACTTATCATTACTCCTAAATCTTTCTCGCAGTCGGATTTCTCAATAACATCGTTGTTCATCTGGTATCTGGTTTCCCTGCTTACATCTCCTATACTGAGTACTTTATATTTGTCCACAATGAATCTCATCTGCCATTTTTCAGACCATTCGATTTTTTTTTAGATCTTCCTGTAGTTTTGCGGAGTCCTCGTCAGATTTAATCACACTCCCTATTTTAGTGTCTTCAGCAAATTTACTTATGTTGCTGTCTACGCCAATATCTATGTCGTTTATGTATATAATAAATAATAATGGTCCAAGTACTGAGCCTTGGGGAACTCCACTAGTGACTTTACTCCAATCGGATTTAGTGCCGTTAATGCTCACTCGCTGTTTCCTGTCCTGTAGCCACTCCCTTAATCTATTTTAAAATATCTCCTTTAATGCCATGAGCTTCCACTTTTGTTATTAGTCTTTCGTGGGGGACTCTGTCTGACTCATTGACTGACTGACTCATTGACTGACTGACTGACTGACTGATTCACTGACTGACTGACTGACTGACTGACCTTACGCAATAATACATGATCTAATTATAATCCTACACTGTACGCCACTCCTAATCGTCACCAAACCCGTAAAAATGTCATCGGTCGGGAACTCACTCACTCACTCACTCACTCACCTTATTCACTTACTGATAAAAAAATATATATATTCTAAGCGGATTTACCGTTTTACACATACGTTTTACACATAAATATAGCGTAATTCCTCTCTCTCTCTCTCTCTCTCAATAAACCAATAAAATATCAGCTATACTTACTATTGTGACGATAAAGAATACTTGAAGTTTGTGTACAATATAGTTGAGTAGCAAGAGAGTTTGACAGACAGACACTTGTTGCAGTTACGACACACTGTTTATCACTAACTCTCAGATTTCTTCCTGTCGTGCTTGGTGTGACTGTCGCTGAGTGGTGACTGTACGCTGAGTGGTGAGTGGCGCAAGAATGAGTGGAGCAAGAATGAGCGACGCAGTACAGTCAGCTTAGAAACATTATAACATATCACACTGAGACATGATCAATTCCTGTTGTGTTTCACCTTTGACCTTAACTATTGAGACGAAGAAAAAAAATCCCGACCAACATCTGACACCATTAAACAGGCCCTCCCACCCCCCACCCCTAAAAAAAATATGAAGAAGTTCTTGATTAAAAAAAAAAAAACTCAAGTACTCTCCTTGTCTCCCACCCTACACCCACGTTACAGTATCCTACACCCACGTTACAGTATCCTACACCCACGTTACAGTATCTTACACTACACCCTCTATCACTCACTCATTTCACTAGGTGTCTCTAATCGTCAGGTGATCCGTATTGCTTCTGCGAGTCTTAACATATCGTCTTCAAGGGGACACGTCTTGTATATCCTGCCGTGTTATCTTATCTCTAGGGTGCTCCTCGCTGTTGTGTAAAGATAACAACACGTCTCATGGATGTTATATGTTATTGCTTTGATATACATTCGTCTGTGTGTGTGTGTGTGTGTGTGTGTCAAAATAACGAATAGAACCAAAAGTTATATAATACAGTAAAAGTGTAAAAGTGTTAGGTTAGGTTAGATGAGGTTAGGTTAGGTTAGGTAAGGGTGTTGAGCCATCAGGTAAATTAAGCTGCAGGTGAGCCCATCCCTTCAAGGAGGTTATTAATTTCCCTGTCACCTGTGTCAAGAATTATCAAAAGGTGTTGTGTGTGGATCAGGCAGGTGTGATGGTGTAGACGGGATATGCTGAGTGAAAAGTGGGGAGAGAGAGAGTAGTACGGGCAGTGAGAAGGAATGAGGAGGAATGAGAAGGAATGAGGAGGAATGAGAAGGAATGAGGAGGAATGAGAAGGAATGAGAAGGAATGAGAAGGAATGAGAGGGAATGAGGAGGAATGAGAAGGAATGAGAAGGAATGAGGAGGAATGAGAAGGAATGAGGAGGAATAAGGAGGAATGAGGAGGAATGAGAAGGAATGAGAAGGAATAAGGAGGAATGAGAAGGAATGAGAAGGAATAAGGAGGAATGAGGAGGAATGAGGAGGAATGAGAAGGAATGAGGAGGAATGAAGGAGGGATAAGGAATGAAGGAAGTTATTTATAGAGTGAGAACATGAAGGAATATAACCTAACCTAACCTAACCTAATAGTTGTGTTGTTGTGGACATGTTCTCAGACAGCTCTTGTTTACATGTGACACAGAACAACAACAACAAACAAATAACAATTGGAATGGCGGACATTTTTCATCCTACTTAACAGCACTTGATTACCTCGTTAGGTAATTAATTAAAAGAGTTTAGGGAAATGAGGGAAATTTTCAAGGGAGAAACATAGAATTATCTAGTTAGGCTTGGTTTGGTTAGGTTAGGTTGGGTTATGGTTAGGTTAGGTTGGGTTTTGGTTAGGTTAGGTTGGGTTGTGGTTAGGTTAGGTTGGGTTTTGGTTAGGTTAAGTTGGGTTGTGGTTAGGTTAGGTTGGGTTTTCGTTAAGTTAGGTTGGGTTTTCGTTAGGTTCGTTAGGTTAGGTTGGGTTTTGATTTAGAGGACAGGCTTGGTTTGGTTGGGTTAGGTTGGGTTGTGGTTAGGTTAGGTTGGGTTTTGGTGAGGTTAGGTTGGGTTTGGTTAAGTTAGGTTTGGGTTGTGGTTAGGTTAGGTTGGGTTTTTGGTTAAGTTAGGTTGGGGTTTTGGTTAGGTTAGGTTGGGTTGTGATTGTGTTTTGGTGAGGTTGGGTTGGGTTTTGGGTTGGGTTGGGTTTGGTTGGGTTAGGTTGGGTTTGGGTTAGGTCGGGTTTGGTTGGGTTTGGTTGGGTTTGGTTGGGTTAGGTCGGGTTTGGTTGGGTTAGGTCGGGTTTGGTTGGGTTAGGTTGGGTTTGGTTGGGTTTGGTTGGGTTTTGGTTAGTTAGGTTGGGTTGTGGTTAGGTTAGGTTGGGTTTTAGTGAGGTTAGGTTAGGTTGTGGTTAGGTTAGGTTGGGTTTTGGTTAAGTTAGGTTTGGTTTTGGTTAGGTTAGGCTTGGTTTGGTTAGGTTAGGTTGGGTTTTGGTGAGGTTAGGTTGGGTTTTGGTGAGGTTAGGTTGGGTTTTGGTGAGGTTAGGTTGGGTTTTGGTTAGGTTAGGTTAGAAAAGGCGTAGTTTGTGGTGAAGGAGAACATCTCAGGTTTATATCCTTTAATGACAACTGATAACAAACAGACAAGGAAAATATCTATAATTGAGGAAGACAAACGAGAGAAAGATAAAGATGTCTGAGAGAGAGAGAGAGAGAGAGAGAGAGAGCTTTTAGTAACGTCGACAGAAGGAGTCACTGCGGTAGAGAAAGATTTTATTGTGAGTCATTTAAGAGAAACACAGGCTGTAAAAAAACAGTATCGTGTCACCTATGCGAACCCCTGATGTGGTCCTAACCTAACCTAACCAAAACTCGTTGAAAGGAATAATGGCTGGAGGAGTGAATCAAGACGGATAGACTTTTGAGGGATTTTTATCGCCAGAGATTTAGTTTCATTATTACCAGAAACACACCTTTTAGGGAGTTTACCTCGAGGCCTGTGTTAAACCTCCCCGTTGTCTAAGGTCTGGTTGTAAGTCGAGGGAACCTTTTAACTTGGTAAAATTGAGGTGTATTGATAATGCGCTTCCTTTATGACTTAGCTCAGAGCTGTTCCATTAGCTCAGGCAAGGGAACTCTACTTCCATTAGTGACTTAAATAGATCTGCTCAGAGCCTACTCACAATAAAGTAAACACACCCTCACATCTTCTGCTGGCAAGAGGGATTTTGTTTTTCCTCCGCATTAAATTAATTTACACCTTGAGGAATCTTTATATGCTAGACTTCCTGTACTTGCCTCTAATTCCTTCGTATTTCACCATCAGGAACAAAGTGGTAAAGGATACCGTTTCTTGGAGAGAGAAATAATTTAATTTCTACTTGTCTATTTTGGCAGATCGAGGCTTTAAGGGAGATGGATTCCAGCCACACGTCACACCTGACACCTTGGCTCCCACCTTCCCACCACTGCGGACCTGACGAGGACATCCAACATTGGACCAGATGTGATTCTTAAACCTTTGGCAAACTGTTTGACTGTTTACCCATGTCTTCAGTTGTAGGAAGTTGAAACCATAAATATAGCCGCTCGTCTATCACGTAGTGGTCCTTCCCACCCTGTTGTATGGCAGCGAGACATACAGACACCTTAAGGCGCTGGCGAGGTGGTGACCAATAGAAGAGATACAAGTAACACTCAAGACTAAATTAAAATGTGCCAAATCAATACCCACACCTGGGAGACCATCACTCCAACCGTGGCTCTTTATGGGGGATTACTTTATGGTGTAGAAACCTATTAAGATGTAACGTGTCGAGGCAGACAAACTCTAACGTCGGAATGACGCTGCCGACGCCCCTCCCGCACTAGACGTAATGCTCCACACATGTTATCGCTCGGTGATCGTCATGCTCGACTCCGAGTGATAGCAAAGAGAGAACTCCATCAACACCAGCCCTCTGATGTAACTCAACCCACCACTGTGTTCAGCATTACCCTCAACAAACACACACATGATACCGTTCATTATTATGAAGCTGAAGTGCAGTCAACCAATTACACACCGCACTGACCCGGGTATTAAATGTTACAAAAACAACTGTAATGTTATACTGGAGCGGGATTTAGACTTTTACAATGCAATGGTTCAGGTTAATCATCCTAGTAAATATAACACTATCCTGGATAACCCTACCAAACAACGTATAATCCTGCGTAAACCTCTTAACCCTGCCAATATATATATATATATATATTTTTTTTTCATAAAGCCACACAGGAAAAGGGAAACACTGGAGCACATTTGCTTTCGTCTTTATTCAAGACATCTTCGGAGGCAACTGAATTTACAGAGACTGAGACGCTTATATACATAAGGTGACCTTACAAAACATCAGGTCAGGTCAATGACATGGGATCCACTAATCCACACTCCACCTCCACCGCACACCACACAGACAGACTTCTCGTTGACGCAAGGTTGATTACGGAAATGAATTCTATAAACCTTAGTGATGGTAAAAAACTGATAATATGTTACATAAATTTATTTTTCAGTGGCCCAAGGTTAAAAATGCTTTGAATGCATTTGAGGTAAATGTAGGGTGGATGATTAGTGGGTCTCATATTTTTTACCTAACTTGACATGATTAGTTACGTCGCCCATTTTTATAAGCTCTTCTTTCGTGTGTGGTGGTGGTGGTGGTGGTGGTGGTTGTGTGTGGGTTAGTAGATTCCACGCTATTGACTTGACCTGATGTTTTGTAAGGTTGCTCATTGTTTCCCTTTTCCTGTGTGGCTTTATCAATATATATCAATATATATATATATATATATATATATATATATATATATATATATATATATATATATATATATATATATATATATATATATATATATGTGTGTGTGTGTGCGTGTGTGTGTGTTCATTAACTGATACAGGTGAGGAGGAAGGTAATAACTGATAAAGAACTTTTACCCACAACTCAGGGAAGATAAAATATTCCTGTAGATACATCACCTTCCTTCCCGGTCGTTTCTTATTTATTCTGACCAACTTCTAATTTATCACAGGCATGATTTTTGACCTCTGTATTACATAATGTTTAATATCGCAGGAACATTTACTTGGAAAATATTTCGAACTGAATTTATTAATTAATTCAGAAACAAAAATATTTTCTCGACCAATACACAATTTCTCTATTCGAATTATTGTCCTGTACTTTATGTATACAAGGCGTTCGTTTTGTTCAGGTTCTTCGGTGATATTTTAAATGATCTGGAATATAATGGTGTTAGTAATATCATAAAGGTGTTAGTATTACCATAGCGGTGTTGACAATAGTGTATTTTGGCGAGAGAATAATTTAGCTTTTATTTTTTCTTCCAATTCTCTTTAACCTTACCAATGAGACCTTCAACTAACTAATTTCGTTCTTACTAATTTAATCAAAACTTAAATTTCCTTTCAATAAAACCGATATCTAATGGATAGGTTAGGTTAAGAAAGGTTCAGATACTATCAATTAAGATAGGTTAGAGAGCTATTAGGAATGGAACCTACTGAGACCTGGGGCCCATTAGGACTCGAGCCAATTAGGACTCGAGTCAATTAGGACTGAAAAGAACGTAAACTTTTCCTAAAGCCGATATATAAATCCTTAGTGAAACAAGGACAGAGCCTAAGCCCCTGTATAAAAAGCCCCTTAATAGCCTATAAAACACTCTCCTTTATACTCTTCAGAGGCGCAGTGGGCGAGTGGGATTGGCAGTTGATGGTCGTGGGGTCGAGTCCTAAGATGGGCGTAGGAGAGAAAGATATATATTTTTTTTTTCTGTTCAAAGTCTCACAAGGTTGTGTCAGGTAGGGTGAACAGTAGACGTAGAGGGAGAAGGAAAAGAAGAAGAGGGAACAAAGAGAAGAAGAAGTGAGAACAAAAGAAATGGATGAAGGAGGAAGAACACGGAAGAAATGAGAACAGGTGATAATTTAATTTCCTAAGAAGAAAATTAATCTTTACGTCCAAATCATGAAGCAGTTGATGTTGTATACAGAGAGAGGAGAGCTTCTTTGTCTTCGCTATGATATTTATATAAATTTTTCTCTGAATTCCCCCCCAGTCGATCACCACAGGCAACAAGCTGAGAGGATATGAGAACGACCACCATACCAACAACTGTGTACTTCTCGAATATTCCTTTTTTTTTTTTTTTTTTTTACTAGTTTCTTCACTCTAGCTTAACACAATTGATGGATTGATGAACTGAAAAAAGTGCATTACCCGGGTGGAGGTGAGATGAAGGAGACTGTGTTCTTTGACGTATTCACTACTACACCACTCGCACCTCCCTACCAAATTTTAATTCTATTGTGGGACTTTATAATTTAAGGTGTTTTCATGTTTCCTGAATAAACATAGTGGTGTCTTTCTGTTTACTGGAGTATGTGAAGTCGTTTTACCTTATCGTAGTTTTTCTAATTGGGAAAAGATGGAAAGGTCCAGCATACAGTTACAAAAGAATACCGGAAATTAATTACGTAATTGGAGGCAACACATTATACTCCTCTACATCAACACATGGAGGTTCTTCTCCATGTATCCTAGTAGCATATATAAACACACACTATACATATATGCATAGAACCTTGGTAGACCTAATGCCTTCGTCCAGAATGATTATACAGTAAATTACCTAATAGCCTCATTTATTTTTCCTGGAACTCGACTTGATGGCAGTGTCAAGGCACCTAACCATTTGCGCGCCATCTGTTGTCGTGATGCCGTAACTTACAACCACACCTGCTTGACACCGCTATACAGTACTGACAGTCTAGTCTTGGTCATGTAACTGTCCTAAAATAACCGTCTTTGCTGATAGTTTATGATATGCAGCAGCAGTTCACTCCCCGTCACCGCCAAAGACGCATTATAAGAGGTTTAGTTGCTGTAAGTCTTCCTGTCTGTTGTTGTTGGAAGTGTATTCACGTCACATAGTAGTTTTATATGGGAGATAATCTGATGTGTTAACGTAAGTAAGGCTTCGTATATTCTTTTGATCATGGTGTCATTGGTTGTTATAGGCAATATTGGATCATTCAGAGGTAGATTGGTTAGATAAGGTTTGGTAAACAATGGTAGGGGAAATATGGGTATGGAATTCGCCAAATAGCATGAATTTATATAGCAACTCCGACTCTCTCTTTCTTTTTTTTTATCCTGGTGAATATAAAGTGTAATGGTACTTTTAAGTCTTTTTCTTTTGGTGTTATCGCTTATAACGACGCGACATTGCTACCGGAGCCTAGCATCAATCCTCCGTACCCAAGACGTATAGTGAAGTTCATTCGTTTCCTAATTTCTTTTATTCGGTATTTTACCAGAGTTTATTTCAATTATAGAATGTAAATTTGTTAGCGAGACTAGAAAGAAAACTATGAAAATAGCTCTTAATCTGTTTCAAGTTTCTAGGGAGGGCTATGGCGTTAAGCCTTCGATAGCATACGACCTAAACTAAACAAGTCTGTAGTGGTAGTTCCTTTGACATATTTGATGGTAGTCTCTTGCTATATGTGGTGGTGGTCCTCTACAATATAAGTGTGGTTTTCAGAGCAAAGTTAAATGGTTCTGACTTAAGACTATTAACACCTGTACATGAGGTGAGGACAAAGACGCTACTGATTTTACACCATTTTTACAGAGGATCTTTGTATGTGGTTCAGTGACGAATAGACATTAATGGATTTTTATTCTCGCCGGCAGTGTACATCAGGACAAAGGTGTCTGCAGAACGGGGATCATGGCGCTGACCTCCTTGTGGGGCGTGTTGATCCTGGCGGTCCTGCTGCTGGTGGTGAGTGGTGGGAGGAGGTCTTAGGGGAGAGTTAGTTTATTTGTTCATGTTAATGCTTGATATTATGAACCTAATACCTATAGTTTTACGGATTTTTGAAGTTTTATGTAGAGGATATTGGTGATTGATGCATATACAGTATTTATTAGTTTAACCGGCCATATACTGCAGTTATTATAGTATTTTGGTACGGATTTGGGTTGTACACTAACACTAGAATGAACTGTTAAGGTATATGACGCGGCAGCTGAGATGAGGCAAGAGGACCCCCTGGATCACACCTTGGCGATGGACTACGTGGAAGTGAACGTAACCATCCCTGGCGACGACGGCGGCCGGCTGCTGGACGAGGTGTGGTCTAGCCTCCACACCGTGACGATGACCCACGACAAAGGTAAACGGGGATTAAAAGGTTCACGTGAGTAAACAAATCCATCTACCAACTTGTTAGGGCTGCCATAGGTCTCTAGGAGCCGGTTTATAGATCCTGATGGTTCAAGGTTAATCGTAGCCAAACGTGGGGGAAGAGGGGGGCGGGGGGGGTTGAGAATGTGAGGTTAGAAAGTGGTTTTAAATGGGTCGATGGCTAGCAGGGCAAGAGGAGAGTACTGTGTTCTTTTGGCCAATTTGGTTATATCCACGTTTACTTTGAGGAAAGGTTTAGTAAAAGAGTAAATTTTTGTGGTAATCCACTGGAGTCAAATTTTTATTGGTGTGGTCATGAAGCTGGACTTTGTTGATCTTGAGAAACATTTGTGGCATTTGTCACAGTCCTCGTAGCTCTTGGTGCTCCGAGAAAAGGAGTTGAAATCCTTAAGTACTAATCTGGGAGTAACAATGTTAAGAGCTGTACTTGTATTTTAAAGCATTATTATTTACGGGCCTTGCTTCTGTAAAAAAATAAGTCATACCATTAAATTTATTACACTTTGTGGGGTTGGTTATAAAAGACGTTTCTAAATATGAATCGAGAAGGAAATACCGTACTTGGAATGGAAAGTTTTTAGCCAGAGTATAGTAGATACAAAGTCAACAACAATAATCTAGTTTTGCAACTCGTTGTCTATCACGAAAGCGTAAACATCTATATGCTTTTGTTCATCATAGTTCCTGTTTGGTTGTCATTCTAAAACTATAACCTGGATTCGCTTCCAATAAGATATTTTCATAGAGCGTAATGTTATGTTTTGGTGAATGTTTCATTACCACTTCAGAATCGTCGAGGTTAAGACTCGGGTTGAGCTTAAAGTCCAATGTTAACTGTCTGTGGTTGACAGTAGAGGACATAAGAGTGGTTGACAGGTCTTCCCTAAAGGTTTAACTCGTACCTGCAACACTGGTTTATTATTTGTAAATTCTTAAAAATTCCTTTACATTTTCGGCGTCAAGACTACAGTAGGTGTTAAAGTATTTACATGATAATTACGTGTTGTAAAAACTAAGATAAAGTGAAAGGTTTTTAATGTATTCGTGCCTGGTAGTTCAAGCCCCTAAAATGGTACTAATATATAAACATGGAAGCTACGGCATGTAAGGCATCTACAACAGAATCAAACCATCAAATGTAGTTTTAACACACGCACAAACGTGTCTACGTACCTTTACAAATACTTAAAGGGGAGCATCCTGAACAAGCCTGAATCCTCGAGCAGCTTCACTGAGCGTAAAGTAAAAATATCAAGACTGAATACACACGGCTAAGTAAAGGTCCGTCATCCGTTTTAACATTTACTTTAGTTTCCCTTTAATATTCTTAATGGTTTCAGTAAATTGGGTAACTTGCCTAAATCTTCCATCGTTGTCTGCAGGAAGATGTAGTCCACTGGTGTTGTCTTGTCTGCTGTTTTTCCCTCGTACTCAATAGCTAAACCATCTCTCTTGGTTTTACAGAAGCTCTTATGGCAAGGTTCCGGGTGGATGCTGTGACGACATGGCAGGATCATATGAAGTCTTTAGTGGAGGTGCATCACAGACGACGCAGAGCTCACGCCGTCCCCACCAAACTCACCAGGGACCTGAAGGGTGAGTCTTCCTTGTATTGCGGTTTCCTTTGGTCAGGATCTTTAAGAATATGAAATAAACTAAGGTGATAAAAATACGCGTATACCGTGAGCTACACGTAAGCCAAAGTAAACGGCTGTCATGAACGGGCTAAATTAACTATTTACAAAACCAGTAAAGCTTGATACAGCACCGTAAAATAATCTTAAAGTTCAATTTTTCAACATAATGTAACTGAAACCAACTGCAAACAGGATGTGGAGTTAACCAAAGATAAACCATGAAATGTTTTGATATAATGCGCTCATACACCCAGGCTATTGGATGATGACTGGCTTGACTGAAAACGTAAACATGAAGTTGAAAACGTTCGCGTCGCCGAGTGGAGCCATCTCTATGGTGATGGTGGAGCACGCCGGCCTCCTCTTCTGGCTGGTGACGAGCTCCTACACACTCCAGAACCCGGGTACTCTACACGTCTACATGCTACACCTGGTGCGTGGTGGCCTAGGGAAGGGATAGAAGGAACGGGACGTGAGGGTAGGGGGAAGAGTATATGGGAGTTGAAATGTGTTGTGAATGAATGGTACGAACGAAGAAATGGAAAGGAAGGCAAACTTTAAGATAATTGGTGAGTTTTTTGAACGAGGGGAAGTCGCAAAGGGGATGGGGAAGGAAAATGAAAGGACTTTTGGTTGGTGAAAGATGTGTTAACGAGGATGAGGCAGACCATGGAAGACAGAAGGGATGTGAAGAAAAGACCAAACTTTTAGTGAAGTCTGGTGGGTTGTGTGGGGCTGGGAGACGAGAAAGTGACATTACAAGTAAAAGTCTAGAGACGTTTTTCAATGTGATGTTTGTATTCAGGCGGCTAAGTCGACGGGTCATCCTGGTATAGACAAAAGTTGTATAGAGGTAGTGATAAAAGTCTGGTACTTTAGAAATCTTTAGACACTATCGAACTCTTGACTATAAAGTAAAGTACGTTTCAGGAGAGTGATGTACTACAGTCGACGTCGGTGCCAACCTTGGGTGCCCAAAAGTGTCAACCAGTGCTGCTGCTGGATATCTTCATTGAATTGGTGTGTGTGGAGTCCCTGGCAGACCAATTCCCAGACAAGATACGGGTGAGCTGCTTGGTGTTTGATGCTTTTAAGTAGTTTGTTTGTGTGAAAGTCTCGACAGTTTGGGGATGTAAAGACGTTAGAATATTGATGCTAGCGACAGTCTCGAGTACAGAAGGTTTAGTATTTACTGTACTGGATCCAGTTTACCTCGACGGGTGTCGCTTTAAACAACCTTGTTTGTAGTTGGTGTGTGAACTGGCCTCGTGTCCACAGGTCGGGAGTGGCGTGTACCGGGTCACCTGGACAAACGGCCTCCAGGTAGCATTCAAGCGTGGCCTCTCGACTTCAGGCGCCCAGGACGTGACGATGTGGTGAGTATGCCACAGGTGCTGGTCAGTGGCCCCAGTCCTAAACCGGCAATCCTACTGGATCCGTTCTAATGGTTGTAATTAGGCATACTAACGCCCGTATTTTTAAACCTCTTATCTTCTCCTGGAATTCGTTAATTTTACTGCCACATCACCTATTAAGTGCAGTACTGCGGTGTCCCTCAGGACTCATTTAGTTAAAAACTCGAGTTGAAACACGACAACCCCTCTTCAATTGATGATGATGATGATAAATAATACGGGCGTAACACTGTGGTAGAGCCCCTTGGACACACACACACACACACCTACTGGTAGAAGTTATTGTATCGTCCCTTCCCTGGTGGCTGACGGTCTGAGGAAGGGTCAGCTTATCGAGGGGAGAGGAATAAACTAGTCACAAGAGATGAGTGGGACAAGGCTGAGAGGGAGTTAAACAAAGAAGTGGAATATAATCTCGGGTTCCTAATGATAAATTTCATAATACGGAAGTTAATTCAAAGTGATATTTGACATTTTTGCATTGCCTCTTAAGAGGGAAACTCTAATTCCAGCTTAGAATAGTGTACAGTATGCTTGTTGTATATTACCTATACAAGCTGTAGATAAGAGGAAATTTGTGGATATATCAATTAAGCTTTAATGAAACGGTTTTCTCCTTCCCTCTTCAGCTAAATTGTATTGTTGAACTAGTGTTCTCACTCCCTGCGGGGCATGACGTGTTATAAGGCAGCTATAGGTCCCCTTCACACTTCTCGTATGGTATATTTTTAATACTGCTCGCATTTCATAATTTTTGGACTTAAAAAAAAAACTTAAGTCATGGTTTAATTTAGCGATCATTATTACACATAAGAACATAAGAAAATAAGGAGTGCAATAGGCCGGTTGGCCTGTGCATGGCAGCTCCTGTCGAGAGTTACTACCACTCTGTCATCCATGAATCTATCCAGCCTCCCTTTGAAAATTTCCAGCACTTACTACAAAGTTGCTAAGCTTGTTCCACTCGTCCACCACCCTATTTGTGAACCAGTTCCTTCCTATCTCCCTCCTAAACCTAAACTTATCCAACTTGAATCCGTTGTTCCGAATCCTTTCCTGCTCGGATATTATAAGAACTTTATCTATATCTTTCACCCACTTAAATACTTGTATCTTATCTCCTCACACTCTTCGTATTTCTAGGGAATGCAAGTTTAGTTTCTTTAACCTATCCTGATATGGAAGGTTTTCTAAGTCCCGGAATCATTTTCGTCATTCTTCGCTGCACCGACTCCAGTGAATTGATATCCATTCTATAATAGGGGCACCAGAACTGAACCGCATAATCGAGGTGCGGCCTGACTAGCGCAAGATATAGTTGCAATAAGACCTCTGCACTCTTGTTACTTACACTTCTAGATATAAAACCCAATACTGTTTGCCTTATTTCGAACATTAATGCACTGTTTTCTAGGCCGTAGGTCCGGGCTTGCAAGTACCCGTAGGTCTTTCACAAGTCGACTTCTCTAGGTTGATGTCAAGGCTGTATACATTGACAGTATTTGTTCTTCCAATATTAAGTACGCTGCACTGGCTGGTGTTGAATTTCATTTGCCATTTTTCAGACCACCCCTGCAGTTTATTTAGATCCTCCTGTAATGCATTTGCATCCTGCCCTGAATTATTCTGCCACGTCTTACACAATTTTCACAACACCTACAGGAGGACAGGCGATGATACCTTCCTGGCGTTCGCTAACTCCTACGACTACACCAAGCAGACGGGCGAGATCAACAGTGTCATCTATAAGGTAAAGGTTAGTAAGAGATTATTGTTGTAATCAGTGTAAAAATCCTAATCGCCCGTGAGTTGACTTGCCAATTAGATTATTTCCTACCTCCACTACACCCGTCCCCACCTAAAGGATCAGCTGTATAGTTTAAGAGGTTGAATCATTAGCCTAGTTGTTGGTTGATGCGCTGTAAAAAGTTATGTCTGGCAACGTATTAAGCCAGGTTGCCGCCGGTGATGTCTTAAAAGTGGTACGTTTCCTAATAAACTTAATACATGAATGGGACAAATTATAATAAATCCATCAAATGTCTTGGAATTATAATAAAGAATACATAAAAATTTAGACGAAAAACCAATTGTTCTACTAATTAAATTCCCTGATATGTCACTAATCACGTGTCCGATCCGTCGAATTTCCCGACAAATACCAATCTTGTGAATTAGGTCTTAGAAACTCTTTTTATCAGTTTAATGTTAATGCTTACCAGAATAATTGTTTGGTGTCGATAATGATGTATCTATCTCCCCCCCCCTTTCCTCCCTTCTCCACAAAAAAAAGTTGGTAACCCTTGGATCGATGTGATTCGAGGTTTTCTGAGCAGTGTTAGTCCATCTGTCTGAACGGTTGGTACAGCGGACTACAGGTACGAGTATGCACCTTTATCTGCACGGAAACATATTGAGTAAACTTTCTTGTCCAGAACTGCCGGAATTTCAAAATGAGTAATTTAAGGTTTATTTCCGTAGATACTTCATAAATGTATGTATACTTGAATACTGTCACCCAAAAGCATACAAACATACTTTGCTTTAGGGAATATATCCAAACCTTTCATTCAACGTTTGAAAATGTAAAGAACGGAAAAAGTAACAATATTGTACTTTTTCGTGGAGGGAGGGGCGGGGGGCGGTGGTGAGTGTAAGTGATGATAATGTGCACAAGTTGTAGTGATGGAGACATTAAAGAAGCGTTGTACAGGTGACGGTCATGACGTCCCTCGAGGTGTACAGCAGTTATGACCGTCTGGATAGCGCCTCCTTCAACACCAAGCACGCCATGGGGGTCGAGGCGTTCACCATCCAGTCGAGGCAGTTCCTGGTCGTCGCCAACCACCATGATGACAAAGGTGTGTAATAGTACCCAGGTACAGCAACATGTATTCACGTTTGCTTGTACATTATCTAACACGAGTCTTGGGGCCCATATGACCATATAGTGAAGTATGTTACTTAAAGATTTGCCTTTGGGTTCACTTACTATATAAATACTCAATGATAATTTGAAATATTTTAAGGGAATCTAAGATTTGTGGTTTAGTAATGCAAGGTGAGGCGAGAAGTAGCTGACACAAGGAGGGTCTGGTAGATCTCTAAACCCTAGTGAATGTGTTATTTCTCCCCTTAAACCTGGATAATCTGTATTGAACTTGATCCGTAGTTCCATAAAGTCCGATAACTGTTATCTTGACTGCTCCCCCCCCACCCCCCACCCTCTCGTACAGGTAACCCGAACATCGAGAGCGAGATCTTTGTTTACGATCCGACACGGTCGAGGATGCAGCCCTTCCAAAGGATCCTAACCAGAGGAGCTCGAGACTGGGTGGCCTTCAGTTTCACCAGCGGGCCAGACGCAGAGTACTTCCTCGCTGTGGCCAATGAGTACACACTAGACTACGGTATGAAACTCCTCGTACACAGAAGATAAAACTGGAATATCTCCCCGTGTGTGCTGATAGGAATAACAATTAAGGATAGGATGGTCATAACTGGACGTGTTATTCCTGTACAGTCATTAAAGGCCATTGGTTTTACTGCTTGTTCCAGAGGGAAATAGATTATTGTACCACAGATGGGCATACTAATAGTTGTACCACAGATGAGCATACTAATAGTTGTACCACAGATAGGCATGTTAAAAATTATCGTATTTAATGTTCATTTGCCACAGAAGGGAACCGGAATTACGCTGTTGAGTCTGTAATCTACCGCTACGAAGACAACAAATTCATCCCCTTCCAATGCATCCAGACTTACGGCGCCAGGGAGTGGGCGGTTTACCAGGTCCCGTACACAACTGTTTTAAGACTTTTTTTTTTTTGGTCTCCTTCTACAATCTTGTTTATTTACATCTCCAAGTCAATTCTCCTCGGATACAAGTTATTATTTCATCTTCATCTCCCTCCTTCATTTCCCTCTTCATCTACCCCCTTCATCTTCCCCCTTTCATGTTGGATTAGGATTCTTTTCTAATTTGGGTCTTCATTGTTAGGGTACCGGTGATATTAAAACCCTCCAGTCACCCCCCCAAATCGGTCTCCACCATACCCTAGTCCTCCAAATCGGTCGCCATCCTTTTTAGTCCCCCAAATCGGTCACTACCCTTCCCCCAACCCTTAGTACCCCTGATCGGTCACCATCTCTAGTCAACCACAATCGGTCACACCACCCCCTAGTTACCTTAATCGGTCATCCCCACGCTCTGGAATCCTTCTACCCCTGGCACCATGCAATTTCAATTTAGTCTGCATTATGATTCACCCGTCGCTCATTCTCGTTATTGGAACATCCTCCTCCCTTGCGCTGCTTCAATTAGATACATCTTTACTCTTTAAATGAAGGGTAAACACTACCCCCTCTATACAACTTGATCATTACTTTGTTTTATCTATGATGCCCTTCAGAGGATACTCCTAGTCCGTCATACGAAAAAAATATACTGAAGTCTTGTCAAGTCATTCAATAGACCATACAGTTATAGGAATATTAAGTCAATATTAACCTTGATGTGAATATGAATGTATCTTGGACTAATAGAAGGAATTTATGGAACCATTATTTTTTTCTTGTGACGGAAGTACTAGTTTTACTTTACATTTAGAACGTAAAAGGTTAGTTAGATAATGCACGAAGTAGTGTTGCCTGGGTGTACACTTTGCCTACAAGTTATTGCAGACATTTGAAGTTGAAGCAATAAATGATTTTGAATCCCAAGGCAGCCAAGTGTTCCAGGCTCTGTTTACCTGAATATAGGTGATCGATCAAGGAATTTTTATTTAGATTTATTATTTTTTGTACCGTGTTCATCCAAAAAGTGTCGATGTGTCACAGGGCCCCCAGGGTGAGCTGTTACTGGCAGTGGTCAACGGTCAGACGGGGGTGGCCTTCTACCAATACAACGGGTGGACCTTCGTCAATATAAACTTCAAGGTCTCCACTGCTGTACGTACACTATACATTCTCACTACTCTTCAAGTGGTAAACTATTCTTCCTCTAGATTCTTCAAACCCATTTTTTCCATCTTTCGAAGGTGTATAAAACTCCTCCCTATGAAGATGGCTATATGAAATTCTAAACAGTTTATTCCATTGTTTACTAGTTGATTACCTTATTGTTTACCTTACTATTTACCTTGATGGTACAGGGAGCAGAGAGGGTGTGGATTGGTAGTCTACCAAATACCTTGAACCAGGTGGTGGTTACGGTAGCCAATCCCCAGGACCCAACCAACCGTCCGTTGGTGTTCTACACACAGTGGCAGTACATCAGCCCCCTGGCGGTGAGTACTGTACACCCCCACCCCTGGGAGTACTGTACACCCCCACCCCTGGGAGTACTGTACACCCCCACCACACCTAAGATCTAGCCTACACACTTCTTAATCATTATTGGTTGGGGACTAGTGTGTACTAAAACACTGCCCTTAAAGAGGATTCAGTTTAAAATCATTTGTATAGTGAATTCTTTAGACAAATTCAGAGAAGGTTACTTTGAAGTACATAGTAGTTTGTTTCACCATTACTGAATTTAAAGTTAACCCTAAACCAAATTAATCCTGAACCTCTTGCTGTGGCTGCGTCAGGATTACCATAGAGAGGCCCGGGCGTGGTGCGAGTCATTCACTGAACGGATTATGGGTGACGACCTGGCCGGGGCAATGGTGAAGGCTGGTATCTGCACCAACAGGGAGGAGTCTTACACCTTCACGCGACATGTCACTATCACCGGCGACCTCACTGTCCACTACCAAGGCTACGTGTCCCAAGTGGATCCTGTAAGTGTCCCATCCTCACTACTATTGTCCCCTGTCGATCTATTAAGGACCTGAGCATATATAGGACCCAAAAATACTGTTAATATAAACACTTATCTGGCTCAAAGGATTTTCACGAACCATATTGGTATGTGTTCATAGCATCAGGGAGGGAACTCCATACTGAAACCCCCCCTCCCAAAAAAAAAAAAAAATTGGACTTAATTACTTTAGCCATTTAACTCGGTAATATCATGTACTCGTTAAAAAAAGTAAATACAAAAATCAACATTAATTATGTCTACAATACTCATGATTTGGTTTACACGGAATTAATGACTCGATGGTTTTGAAAGAAGTTAATTGCTCGCTGAATAGTTTAGGGTAATGTTCGGTTCGCTATTTGGGGTGTATCGATGTTGATAGGTTGTTGGTATTAAAGTACATGTGTAGTTATCTCCCATTTCAGGCGCTGTTGGCAATATTACACTCCCTGTCCAGCGTACAACCATATAATTCGCGTGTCTCCTGTATGCCGTAATTTAAGTTTCAAAGCCTATAGATTTTTTGCCTCAGTCGCTACAATTACAGTAAAGTTCCCTGGAGTAACCGGCATTTATCCCCTGAACCCCTCGAGTATTATGGCATAACCCCGTAAGTAAGTCATCGTGCTCGAGGGGTTAAGTCATCGTGCTCGTCCTCGAAGTGTCTTTATAATCAAAGGTTGAATCCTCCTCCTCGAGGGTTGAATAATCGTACCTTTTAGTATCATACTCGAGGGGTTTAAGTTATATAAAACCAGTATCCCAGTTAACGATTATAGATGGTAATATCTTGTACTGTATTTTACTTTTAGATTACGGTCAATCCAGAGGGCATCCAGGTGACAGACGAGATCACTGTGAGCATCATGAGGGTGTTTAACAAGCTGCGGGAGCTGACGCGGTTAGAGAGGGAGTCCCGCACTCAATTTGGCCGCTCTATGAGGCTATACCAACCTAACCTCCGTAAGTTGAAAAGACCTAAATCATTTTTTATGAGTGAATGAATGACTTGTGTGCCAATGACTCGTACACAATAAGATGTATGTATTTTGGGTTCTAGAATGTATAGATGTATACATTTTGGGCTGCAGTAATGTATAGATACACCTTTTGTATTTTTAAAATTTCACATTCCTGCTGTCCGGTGTAATGTTACCGACTTCAATTTCCCCCCCAGATGGTCACAAATTCTCGACCCTGAGGATAACGTGTAGGCTTGATGGTGGTGGTGGTGGGCAGCGAGATGGTTGTTATGTGGCCAACCTGCAGGTACAGGAGGTAAGTAGGTGCTGCTGGTGTAGTAACCTCCTCCTCCTCACTGCTGTCCAGTCTAGAGTAGACACTTGTCCTCTACACACTGTACTGTAGATGAGTGTCCTCGTTGTCACTATGTACAGATGACTGTCCACCAGACATTTAACACAACAGTACTCTTGAAACTAGCACACTTGGACTACACCTAAAATTTTAATTACCTGAGGAAGACATTTGTGCTTGTTAGTTAGTCCCGCTTCCCGTCCTTCTCTTACATGTTTATATATAATGTATCCCGAGTAGAGTAATGAAATAGTATTGTGAGCTAAGGCGTCCCTGGATTGTTTAAGGGGAGTTTTGAAACCGTAATGGATTTTTGCTCGCTAAAGGGTACACGTTAATATACTCTTGCTGCTGGACAGGTACAGCCGTCTGACAGCCAAGGTATATAGTTAATAATTATCAATTCTTCTTGTATTGATTTAAATGTAAAATAGGCTGCCTAGATTCGTCTTGTATTATTGGTACTAAAGGTTCATATAGTGTGTGCCATCTGTTTTAATAAGTATCATAAGACGGTACATCATCAGTCGCATCCTTCCCAGATCAACGGCGTCGATAGCACCTTCAACAACGCTGTTTGGTTACATAAAGACAACGGGGAACTTAACCTCACTCTGAGTGACGTGGTCATAACTAAGGGCGGGACAGCGACTGTGGCCTTCCTCAGTGGTCCTGGTCTGCCCTTGACTCCCACCTCCCAACTGGTGACTCTCACTGGCTCTCATACCATCGTCGGGGAGAAGAACTTCGGGTTCATAAAGGTGGAGGCTCTTCAGGTAGCTGGCACAGGTGAGAGCATACTCAAGTTAGTCCTTGTATGCCCCCCAATCCTTGTAGCCTTAGCTTAATTGTATCAAACCTCTAATTCTAATAACTAGTTCACTTTTTGGAGTCTAGTCTTTGTTGAACAGACGTCTACGTTTTCTGCCTTTACATTACTCACTTCTTTAGAATGTTGATGCCCTGTATTGACGCTACTCTCTCTTCACACATGACTTAGAATGTGTAAGCGAGATCCTATTAGCTTCTAAAATGTTTACTGTAACCAGATGGATATTTAACTTTGTAGTGGATGGTGTCGTGGTGGATGGAAACCTGTTGTTGACCGTCGGGGAGCAGCACCTACAAGGACGCGTCACCATGGCCTCCCTCTACACACCCAGCCTCCACCTCTACCTCCTCAACGATCAGCCCTTCACCAAGTTCCTGGATGACCTGGTGCTGAAGGATGTCTCGCAAAACATAACCGGTGATGATTGGTTATTCACTTGTACTAGCTATATATATGCAAATAACCAACCGTGATCTGTTGCAAAGTTGGATGGCCAAAATAAAGTGCGTGTCTTCTAATTTACATAAGAGTACAAAGGCAGCGCTTTGTTCTAATGCATTTTTTTTGTAGGTCTGATAAGGGTGATGGGGAACCTGGTGGCACCGACCATGATGAGCACAAGGGTCCTAACCCCATTAGACCCTGAGACCGCCTTCTACACTGCCCTCCTTCATACCACCACCGACCTGCAGACCATCACAGGCAAGTTCATCATTTACAAGTAAAAGTTATAATTTATGGCTAACTGCTCCAAAGAATCCTTAATTAGTAATTTTTCAACTAAACGGGGAATAACTTATTTCACTTTGATACGGGCGGCGGTGAGTGATGTTTTAATATTGTATTTTCTGACCAAATGAGTTTATTAAGTGGAAGTTTTCGGTTTTCACCAGAGGACGAATTTCGTAGTTTGGGTGTGGGCGTCACCTCGGGTTTAAACTTAAATTTATAGTTCATTTTTGGAGCTAAACTAAAGTGAAAATTAAAGTGTTAACATTTAAGACTACAGATTTATTAGGTTGTTGGGCACACTGGGTCCTAGGACTAATTGTTACGTGCCTTTAACCTAACCATTGGGAAAGGATCCCATTACAACTCTGCCCATGAGGCGTGGGGCTCTTATTAGAAAGTGGTCCAAATCTTGTTAATTTAGTTCTTAGTTGGATCCTGTTAGGACTGTGGCCACTGACCAAGAGCGTGTGAAAATTTCATTAAACGTTTCCCCTGTCAGGTGTGCACACGGTAGGAGGATTGGAGGTGGGGTCGGAGCTGACTGTGTCTGGCAGGGTGAACGGCGTGAAGGTGCCGGAGGATTTGTACCTAAGGAATGGACCAGATGAGGTCATTTACATTCCCACCACCTTTGTCTCGGTGACCGCAGACTCCATCTTCATTCACAAAAATCTTAACGATATCCAGGTGTGTTGAGGGGCAGTGGAGACGATGGCAGGTGTTTAAGGGGACCTGTCAGGGTGGCAAGATAATGCACTAAGGCCTGTGTGAAAGAAAGGTTTCCCATGCCAGTTGTAATTTTAATTAACCTTCCATTATTGTCGTATTGAAAGCATCAAAATTTTGTAGACTGATTTTATTTCGTCACTGGCTTAGTTATTGATTTCTGTAGTGAATATTAAGGTTTAGTTCACTTTATCTTAACCAGAAATTAAGGCCAAAAAAATTGGACCCTTTTTAATAAGGTTGATTCCCTATTCTTATCGTTCTACATAGCCTGTGTCACTCTACCTGTACTGATGATCCTTAGTTATCTATCTAGAGTATGACTAGTGATGTGTATACTAACTGAGGATGTTGGCTGCAGCAAGTTGATGGGTCACTGTCGGTGATGGTCGTGGACGGGGAGCAAGTGGTGAGCAGCGTCAAGGTGTTCACTCAACTAGACATACTCGGACACTCCACTGTGGCACTCAAGGTCTCTGGTCATTACCTCGGCGACTTTATGAAGAACGTACAGCAGGAATTCATCCAGGGTCTTGAGTGTATGTAACGGTGCTGAAAATTATGTGCTGAAAATTTCCGTCTGGTAATTCTTATAGTTTGAGGAAAAACAAAATGCTGTATTAGTGATGTTCTATAATTTGAGTCATCTTCTGAAGGATGTCTTGTTTCAGGAATTAAACGTTACCTTTAAATAGTCGGTTAAGGATTAAATTATACTTGGGAGATAAATGAAGGTTGTTTTAAGGCAAGATGTATTCTCGGAAGCTTCTTGGAAATCATTTATTGCTTGATCCGTTTATTGGATAAGAGAAATTTAGGCAAGCTTCTGTTCGATTAATAGTAAGAATTCCTTATTGGTAAAATAGTAAAGTTTGAATCTTTGAGGAATAAGGACAGTTAATGCTGAAGTATTGTATTAACTTAGTGGATTAAACCCATTTTTTTCGTAATATAATATGTTCCAAAATAATCCTCCATCAACCCTTCTCCCATAGGACAGTTAACATGGCCAATGTGTGATGATTCTTGACCCCTCTCCTCCCTGGTTACAGCTGGTATAGAGGTGAAGGGATCTATGATATTCCACGACGACCTTCAAGTCCAGGACGACCAACTGGATGGAGCGAGTCTGTCCAGGATACGAAACTCTGCCATACCTCTTACTGCCACCTACATAGCCGTTCCTCTCGTCTTCCAGGGCCAAGTTCAGGTACTTGTATATACTAGATAAGATGCCTACACCGGTGCCTTAATATATAGTGGACATGTAGATGTACTTCGTCTGCCCTGATGAAAGGTTTTTGTTTAATTTCACTGGTTACATTGACATAGTTAACAGCTTCATAAATATCAAGGAAGTTCGATAATTGGTGTCAAACATTTATTTTAACGTTAAATATGAATTTACAGAATTTGTAAAATGTGAAGAAAAAAAAATTTCCTTCCTTGTTGACAGCTGGGCGGTAACGTGGAGGTGACAGACAGACTGAACGGCGAGAGCGTCCACCTGTACGTCCTCACACACGGCACACACACCTTCACCAACACCATAACCTTTAAGAACGGTCTGGTATGTAAA
The DNA here is from genome assembly GCF_018991925.1 of Homarus americanus. NCBI lineage: Eukaryota > Metazoa > Arthropoda > Malacostraca > Decapoda > Nephropidae > Homarus > Homarus americanus. Next base: position 64,130 of record NW_024745671.1, on the reverse strand, counting down.
GTATAAGAAATTCAGAGGCTTAACTTAAGTCTGTTGCCAATACAGACCTCTTGGCTGGGGTTACTAATAGTACACAGAAATTAGTACCATTTGTAAATCGGTATTTTATCCTTGTATATTTTTTCTCCATGTGCAGTCCTAGATTTGTAAATGTTCTATTTAACCAGCACAGTCCCCTAACTCATGGTACGGTTAGTCATGTTCTATACCTTCATTATCGTTTGGTAAATGTCAGATTCTCGCTTCACGTCCACCAGTGTTTCAAAGGGTCGTTGTGCTGTATATATACACGTCAGTCCTTGACTCGTTACACATACTATTACTGCCGGCACCATGACTCTTAAAACACTTTCAGGTTTGTTATTTTTATTAAATGTCGACTGGCCGCTGTTTTTTTTAACTTATTAACACGTTTTACAAACTTCTGATATTTTTTTAAGTTTGGTGTAACTTTGGACCATAAGAAAGTAATGCGCGTCAGTTTTTCAAATAAACAATGCAGGACTGACACTGGTGGAAGCCATGTATTGTATTCCCCCTCATAAGTATAAAATTCTAAACTGAATTCGTTCGGTACATTTGGCTCAACCAGACTAACACCTACATTCTCATTGATCCCGTTTGCTTCAACTGGTTCTTTCATCCTGTTTAATCTTTTTAAATCCAAAGTTTTTTTGTGGAGAACCCTGAACCAACTTCTCCTGCCCCAGAGAGTTGAGGGAGACGTGACCACTGGATCGATGAAGCCACATGACGTGGGTGTTCTGGCGTCACAGCTGGTGTTGAGGAACAAGAACCAGACCATCGTGCAAAACCTCTACTTCCTGCAGCCCGTCATGGCAGACTTATGGGTGACAGGCGTGGTGTTGATCAACGGCGTGGACCTTAACGATGTTGTTACCCTCACCGGCACGACTGTCATAACTGGCGAGTTGCTCCCAGACTCCTGTTCTCAAGAAGGATTATAAAACAAAGCTTTTGTAAACCAGGACACCGAAGCTGGTTGCGTCCATCTGTCAGTTCTGTCGTCAATCTTTGGACTTGCATTGTTTAACTTAAATTTAAATCCTTTAAAGTAATTTGAAAAGAATACTTGACTAACTTGGTTGGGAAGTGATGCCTTGCCTGTACTATATTCAAATTTCACTAATGGAGAATAAATTCCTCGTTTATGATCAAGTTAGAGTACAGAATGTCTAAAAAAAAAAGTAACCCTTAATTCCTAATAAATAATTTTTTAATGCTTCATTAGTGTTTAGCAAGAACAAAATTGTTTGTACACAGTTGTGGTGAATAGGAATGACTACTTTGAGCACAGTTGACCAGGAAGTATGTAATTTAAATTGGCTGATTTTCGTATTCATTAATTTCTGCGCTAAACCTGGTCCTCCCTGTACTGTATTACACGGAGTTGACTAAAGTTATCCCCGGTATAATTTATTATCCCAATAAATTAAAAGTGTAAAGACAGTAGAGGAGATATTGAAACTTAAATCTTCAAGGATGGTCTTGGTAATCTTATTTATACGGACAGTAATGTAAACAAATTATGTTGTACTAAACTTACTCTGCTTCAACTTAATTCATACTTCGTGTCTTTTGTATCAAATGTCGCTAATATTTTTAAAGCCTACTCATTGTCATTGTGGTGATAAGGGAGGAAGACGTTCACCTTCCTGAGAGTACTGACGGAGACGAGGATGTCTGCAGTGGATGTGGGTCACTGTGGCACCGTCGACGGGGTCGTCTGGACTGAGCTCTTCTTCTCGGACTCCCTCCGGAAGAACGGTAGGTGTACTTCCGCTGTTTGAACTAGTTTAATTTTATTGCCAGACTCGGGATAAATTTCTAGGAATGTACAGGAGAGATGCTTGAAGTCTTCACCCGAGCTCACCCTGGGACTTGTGCTCGTTTGTACTATATCTGTGGCTAAAAATAATACAAACGTCTTGCTTTATATACCGTCTGTTTTTACAGGACTTAGTAAGAGTAAAGATCACTTCAGTATTTGCTGGATATTTAATAATTCCAGTGTCATTGAGAATAATTTTAGTACCGAGCCAACACCTACAGTGGTCATGCATCAACAGTAGTCAGATGTCCTCAATTAGTTGTAATTTCGTCCTGATATTTTTAATGTTAACTTAACTAAACTTTGTTCTTTACCCTTTGTGAATGGCGTGAGTAAGACCCTCGGCCAGTAACAGTTGTAAATAAAATCTGACAGGTGGTGGCAGTGTACAGACGCTGACTGGCAGGTTCGTTTACGGTCTGATGGCTCACTCGGCCACGGGTACAGACTTGGGCAACTGGGAGAGGCGGCTGGTGTACAAGGACACCACTGAGTACATTGCAGGCTCTCTCATGTTCACTGGAGAAGTTGTAGTCGAGGTTCTCACATTCGGCAGTAAGTAGAAGTTTTGTGACGTAAACCTTGGATATATTACTGGCAATTTCTTAGAGGGCTGCCTTAATAGTTAGGGCCCCATCATGATTTTATTTAGGTTACTAGAGTATATTGTTAGAAAGTTTGGGATCTGAGAGAATATTGGTCTTAAATTGATATATTAATTTTTCAGCACTTCTCCACGAAATTGAGGATAGGAGGATGTAAAAATAGGTTGTCTTTACTGTACATGTATCACAGTACTGTAGTTCAAAAGCAGAACTCGAAAAAATATTGGGGGAGGGAGGGGGTGTACAAAGTGACTTGCAGAGGCAAATCCTGCAAGAGTACAATATAAACAAACCTTAAGTGTCCATGTACATATTTCAGTTTTTCCTCCAACTCTTCTGATATAGTACCTCAGTTTTTTGGTGGAATTTCTATCTTTTAATCAATGTGGAATACATACCTAATACCTTATCAATTGGTTTTATGGTTAATTTCAGCGAATATATAGACAGTAATCAGTGAGTGACGTCCCTCTTATTTTTTTATTCATCACACACACACTCACTCAATCCACATGTTAGAGCCGTTTTACCTGACTAGTGCCTGAGGTGAGAGCCGGAATATGTAACACTAGCTGCGTGACTCTCACTGTAGGAGACTTTGACGGAGTGTCTGCCGAGGAGTATAGTTCCGGGTGGCTGCTGAAGGACGGTGATCAGTCGCTGCTGGGTCTCAACACCTTGACAAACGTAAAGGCGGCGGCAGTTACCTTCGAGGGCGTCTACCTGCAGACAGTAGAGTGGAGTCGCCTGTTACACATGACGGCCAAGGTGGACGAGGTCACTACTATTCACAGCGCTTCCTTTGGTAGGTTTAGGGTTTAATGAGAGGTTTAAACTTAATTCTTGTGTTGCAATGAAAGCTCTGGGAATAAGGTTTTAGATGAATTCTTTGAAGGGCAAGAGTGTCGTCTGCCTCCGTTATCAATAGTCACTGTCCAAGATTGCCATTATGATAATCTTGATGGATGAATAGGATTAAATACTTTTCATTTCTTAAGGTTTAAATTGTATAACTTGTTTCTATAGTTTGTAATTATGTTCATCAAGGATCGGTTCAGGATGTAGTATTCCCACTTGGTAACTGATGCACTCCGCCAGGTCACGTGTATGGCAAGGAGATCATCCTGTCCGGGACCATTCAAGGTTGGGACCTCAGTGTCGACGCTCTAATAGCCTCTGCCGAAACCCAGAAGGTACAGTGTAACGTTTAAGGATGGAGGTCTTTATTTTTTAACCACATCTTGAACTTCTCGAAACGGTGTTCACTTAAGTCAAATTATATGGAATAGTTTAAGTAATAATATATATCAATTATATCATTTTTTTAGTGTAGGTGGTGTCATGGAGGTATGAATGATGGCTAGTGTGGACTGTAAAAAGTATTTACATATATTAACACCATAAAGGACAAAATAACTGGTTACTGTGTTGATTGTAAATATATTCAATATGACAAGCTTGAGACCTATTTAAATATTTAGATATGAAAAGCTCAAACGTTTGGAGTTGCAATTTTAGCGACTTTAACGGATTCGAGTTGGTAAGGTTAATAGTATATGTAAAATGACCTCGGCTGTTCTCTGCAGATAACTGGGAAGAAGACTTTCTTATCACTCGTGCTCTACTCCGGTATCTTCACCATGCTGAAGGGTATGTTGGTGAGCAACAGTGAGTTTGACGACCCTGTGCTCGTCAACCTCCAAACTCTTGCTGACCTCTTGGCTCTCCGTGACACCGTCGTCTACATAGACTCTCTCACCGTCCATGGTGAGGCTCAGGACGTTTACTCCATAGACGGGTCGGTGGTCACCAATCTTAAGACTTAACATAAGTCAATCATTGGGTTATGACTTGACTCCTAGTGGGGCCCCCATTCCTACTGAATAAATGTGACCTTAGTAAGAGTGGGCCTTAACTACCGTTACATTGTTCATGTACTTTGATACTACTGCATGAGTCATCGATGAAAAATTTGTTTTCAAGTACGAGTGATTTACATTTGTGTAACTAAACAACGATCAAACTTGACAGACTACATTTTCTAGTTCACCTTCAGTGTAATCGGTTATTGTAAACGGGCCACAGCCATTCGTTATTTTACTTACAGGCGACGTTCACTTTGGGAGGGACGTGAGATTGTTTGATCACCTGAACGACGAGGACTTGACGACCCTGTTGGAGGAGTTCTGGTTGAGTGATCTCCCCGCCAGCGTCTCCGTCACCGCCTCCTTCAATACTGTCGTCCTGCAGCCTGGTGTTTACCTTATACTCCGGGTAGGTTATTACCGAGGCATTTATTTTTCACAGGTACCTCGCCGTCATGGTCTGCTACCCCCCTTCCCCCCCTCAATGATGTAAGTTTAGTGGAAAAGGTTATCGATGTAAGAGTGTCAATATATCAGAAATAGGTCCCATTTTGAAATGAAATTGGTTTCCTGTGTACATAAGACTGCAAGTGACAGGACATCCATGATCGGGGAAAATGCTGGTTTTTGGATTCGGCTAATTTAATCTTGCCTCCCCCATCTCTTTTTATTCTCAACATTTTTCATTGACGATAATGATCATATTTTAGTTTATAACATATTTCAATATAATTTTAGTTGACTCAAATTTCATAATCGCCATTGTCACTTTTTTAATGATATTTTTACTTAATAGAATACAGTCGATAACCAAAGCCGTAGTCACCAGAGATCACATATATAGAGAACAAATAGAAACCAGATGAAGAAGCCGGTTCTTGAGTTAGGCTTATCCCTCTTCCTGTCAGGGTCTGTTGAATGGGGTGGACGTAGAGACCTTGAGGGACACCGTGCTGCTGAAGGAGTGCGAGGGAAGCCAGGTGTTGTCTGGCTCCTTTGTCATCGAATCCCTCACCGTCACTCGACTTGACACCTACACATTGGACTCTAAAGATGATTGGCTCTCGGTGAGTTGAGGTTTGGGTGAACGTTGGATCTGTACTAGGTCTGATAGGCCCTTACTGACCCTTCATACTGGGGTCCCATCTTGTTAGGTTGGTGCTCGTATGACCTGCAAGTGTATGAACTCGTTTACTCGACAGATGTGAACTATGTCTAGGACAGTAAGGTGTGAATTGATATTTTTCTTGGAGTGATATTTAGTGTTAAACTTGTGTATGTATTTTAATGGGTCACTTAACTGATACTTATCTAATATAACTTATTTACATTTAGAGTTGTAACTGAAGTGAATATTTGTTTTAACAGCGAGCACTACAGAACCTGCTACTGACAGATGGTGACCAGGTGATATCAGGCGTCCTCACCATGCAGCACCTGACGGCAAAAGGTGGGCTCCCCCACCCTACTCTCCCCCACCCTACTCTCCCCCACCCTACTCTTATGTTTATTATATGGTCACTTTCAATTGTAGTGAGAATTCATTTCAAACTCTTGAGACACTCCCCATGAATCAAAAACAGAAGCTGGAAGTCCTTAGGTTCGTTGGAACTGCACCTTGGGATATAGAGAAGCAGAGGACTTGACCTTATGTTGTAGTTGTCGCTGAACGAAGTCCATCTGTTACAGCCTCCATGTTGCTGAACGGTACACTGAACGGGTTGTGGATGGGGCGGGACTTCGTGATACGGGGACAACCAGCGACCATCAGCGGCAATAAAGTGTTCCTGCAGGACGTGACTGTTGTGGGAGACCTTAGCCCTCGGCCCTACGCGCTTGTCCAGGTGAGGTTCTTGACAGTGGGAGAATGGTGGCTGGTGTGATGGTACCTTAAGTCTAATAGGCCGCCTATGTAACCTAACCCTATCAAAATTTACTTCGAGCCACCAAGCATAATGGATCAATGTTTGTCTGCCCCAATGGTTTGTTTACGTTAGGAGAGGAGATTAGGACCGTGACTTCACTTGATCTGCAACATGTACTTCAACACGGCACCAAGCGTACAATAGTCCTCGGTAATGACATGCCAGTCTTGGGGTTAATCCATAAACTTATCACGGGTCTTTGGTTGATGTTCCTTCTTTTTTACGGGGGTTAGCCCACCCAGGCACAAGTCACTGACCCACATCGGGGCCTGGGGAGCGAAAATGTAAATAATAATAATTCATAGTAAATAAAATTTATATTAAAAATACAAAATTTAAAATAAGAAATTAATGATAATACCATAATAATAATAAAATAACAAATAAAAAGTGAGAAATATATATGTTGTGTTGTCAATAGTAAGAGAAACAATTGAGACCCTGCAATTGTGTGTAAATGAGGCAGAAAGTCAGATCAGCAACATGGGACTTGGTCACAATTTTCGTGATGCCATATGGCAGCAGGGTCTACCATTAGACAACACATTATGCTTCCAGTATCTTCCAGGCAGTAGTACCTCCCTGTTTGGTAACCGCCTACTATCAATAACTTTATTTCTGCTAATCCGGTAAGGGTAGGCAAAAATTGGTTACAATAAGATTGTTTTACGTCAGGCTGGTGTAAACAAATGTGGAAAGTTTTTTTTACTGCACCAACTAGTCACTCGTACTGCTGGCTAAAAGTAGCTAAATTTCTCACCAGGGTGTGGACGTGTCTGAGTTTGCCAAGATGGTGGTGATGGCCGGGGCTGACGGTGTCTACTTCATCCCTGGAGTCACGACGTTCATGGGCCTTAGGATCCTCCAGACTCTGAGTGTTGCTGGGACGGTGGATGGAGTGATGATGAGCAGGAACCTACTGTTAATGAGGGACGGCGAACAGACGATGAGTGGCGTGTTGACCGTTTCTGCCGCAGGACTGGACTTGCTCGCCGTTCTGGTCAACAACTCCATCACCATTCTTGACCACTTCTTCAACGATATTGATTTAGAGAGACTGCGCCTCTACACGGTATGAATTTGTTGACAAATTATTTGTTCTAATATTACCCAACACTAATCTACATCAATGAACACTACAACATTTCAATCTATAGGTTTAACTAGTTTCAGAATTTTTAAGATGCAACATTTTTAAGTTAGTGAAGGTTTTATACATTCGGCAAACATTTATGATAAATTCTTCCATAAGTCTACCAATAAACTTCAGGGAAACGTATCAAACATGATCCACGTATTAATGGAAGCTTTCTGCGACACCTACAGTAGTTTCTGGTGACTGATGAAATAAACCTTAACACAACTTGGTTAGCCACTCGGGTACATTTTGGTTTATAAGGATGATCTTGGCCTATTTAAGGAGTCCGTAAACAAAACTAAGACCCCCCCCCCTATAAAAGAGATATTTGCGTGTTGTCGAGACACGTTCCCTCTTGCTGCAGGTCAAGACGCAGGGTGACATGGTGATCACTGGCGCCGTGGTGTTCCTAGAGGTGGTGACTGCGACGGAGGTGTGGCTAGTGAACCACATGATCAACGGCTACAACATAACTGACCTGGCACTGTGCCTCCTGGGCCAGCATATCGTCCACAACATGGGCAACGAAATGGCGCACATCCTAGAGGCAGCGCATGATGTGAAGACGGTTCTCTCGGGTAGGTTGGCGAGGTGGAAGACTACCTGGACGAAAGTGATTGTCTAGAGCAGGAAGGCTTATTCTTATTCGTTTAATGGGAATTATGGTGAGAATCTAGATAACAGACGCTGATAACCGTTCTGGAGTCTGGAAGGATTATATTGAAGCAGATCATGCAGGAGGAGAGCTTGTAACAGGTAGAGCAGGAGGCGAAGTATTACATCATGGAACAGATACAGGGAAAGTTAAATGATGACGTTAATAGGACGGTCCAAACAGGACAACAATTGGCAATTGACGTAAAAGTTTGTACAGTAAATAATTTGATAGTTTGGTATTTGAAATGTATATAGACCAAAAAACTAGTTAAATTATTAAACCAAATCCCCTCCAGGTGACTATATCTATGAATCTGCTAACGAGCGCCGACTTACTTTAAATGTTAACTAAAGTGACTTGGTTACTTTCAATATGGCAGTCCGTCCTTAATAACCCAAGTTCCCTGTAGTTGTGGTTGTCTACCACCGGCTTATAGGTATCAATGCCGGCAACAGCGTACCGCTTTATACGTTACAACTGCTTAAAGACCAGTTAATGCAGATACAGTAGTTGTTGCATGTTGAAAGTCCAGACAGTCGATGTGTTATGACAGAAGACATAAAATCCGTTATACCTAATTACGGTCAACTGAAATTGTTAACATTGCAGGTGCACCAGACGATCTGTGGTACTACCAGGAACAATACTTGGCTACACCCCTACACAAGCTACTCCCAGTACAGTAAGTAGTCGTGTACAGCTGGTGATTGGGGGAATGAACAGTTATTAGTGACAATGAATCTACCGACTGTGGGGATGCAAGTTTTGTATTTATAATTGGCGAAATGAAAAGATTTTAAGGATCAGGTTTACCAAGTTAATTAAGATTTTCTTGAAAGTCTCAGTTGGTTGAGGTGAAGGGGACCAGGTCCAGGTGAGAGGAAGCTGAAGGTGGGGGAAGTATACAATACAGTACAGGATAATTGAAGGGATGTGGAGTCGGGTTCCTTTACAAATATCTTGTTATTTATAATTGACCTAGTGCTTAAAACAATAGCCCTTCTTATTATTGAGGGTCAACTGAACGGAGGACAGAAGTGATTGTCTTTCACTTGCTGATGAGTAACGTGGGCTTTCAGGTTGTCGGGTGAGCTGATGGTGGACGGGGTGGACACACTGGTGGGGCTGGACAGAGTTGGTGGCCGCGTCCGGATCTACAACATCACCACCATGGCGGAGCTGTGTGAGTACTAATAGAATCTCGTGATAAATTCCTCCAGAAAATGAACACAGGGCCATTTGAAAACTGAAGGTGGTGTCCTGTATTAGGACCATGATAAAGTATGAACATTTAAGCTTAAGAATTTTTTATTAAATTGTAAAACAGTCGAGAAAACCTGCTGTCAGTTGTTCCGGGGATCAGCTGTCCACAAGATGACGGCAAGACAATGGGTAGAATATCTCGTCTCGCCGCTTCTGTGGAGGGAGGTGTAGAAATGGCGGGATTCTTGTGTTCGTGTGACTGAATATGTAAAAAGTCGAAGTAGTAATATAGTACTGTACTGTATATCTAAACCAAAAATCTTCGGGCAAGTCCGGGTAACCGGTTTTGAATCGTCCAGAGATGTAAAGTCGGACGTAAACTACGAAGAGGTGAAGTTTTGTCTTGGCTGGCAGTCACTGTATCAGGACTTGCCTCTTGGCTAACTTTTTTATTTTATCTGCCAGATCCGGCCATCCCTGTGGTAGAGTCGACGGCAGCGGCAGGTCTTGGTAGTGGTATGCTGGCCGTGTGTAGCTCTACAGGCCTGGTGGCTGCTCCCCTCGGGACACTGCTCACTGCTACCTACACTCAAGTAAGGATCTCTTAACAAACCCGAGTCACGACACCAGGTGGTATTGATATCTGGATTACCCAGTTGGCAAAATTATTTGAATGCTCCAGAGCTACTTAAGAATTAGTTAATAAATGTGGTAATTAGTTGTACAGCCAACCCAAAAAGTATAGACCCTTGGTCCCGAGGAACGGAAATAAGTGTTACCTCAGATGTGTTCTCCATAGTTTGGGTTCGTCTTCGCCATACGTTCCGTATGCTTTCCGACTCCTGGAGCCTCTGTCTTTGGTATTGGCTGTACAAATTAAAAACAAAATTACTTGGCTCCCTGTGGTTACTATTGGTGTTTAGCATTTATCCTAGGCAGTTGTATCCTCTTAAAAAAACCTACACCGTCTTCAGAGCAAGCGGCTCTCTTCTCTCCATATCTTCCTCAATTTGGGAATGCTTAAAATTTTCGCTCCTATTAAATTGTAAAAAAAATTTTCGGAATAGTCTAAATTTACAAAAGCACCCTTAGGGCACAGCTGTACAGTACACGAGTACTCGCTCACTGAAAAAAATTAATGCTGTTAAAGTTACAGGAGCGGCTGCTGCTTATTTTTTCAACTGTTTCGTACCTCTCGGTTCTCAAGCCACACAGCACCCCAGGGAGTCCGGTTTTAATCCATTAACCTTACGTGACCTCCCCACTCATCTCCTTAACTTCTCTCCAACTTCTGAGTAATTTGATATCCTTGAGCTTACCATCCTGCGGGTTCTTGGGACAGGTGGGGGCAGGTCCTGGTGCAGGTTACGGCCACGTGTACCTGTTGAGCGGTGGGATGGTGAGGCTGGAGGCTGCTTTCAGAGTACAACAGTGTCGTGACCTGGTGGTGAGTAAGGAATTTGTTTGTCTCGCTAGGTTAACTCGGCTAGTCCCTGTAGATATGTGGACAGTACTTGATTTTTATCTTAATTTATTGTATATTTTAGTCAATTGAAATTATTTTTTATTCTGAGATTACAAATTGCCACTTCTATCACAATCTTCACTTGATAGTACAGTAAAATTTCCTTGTGGTAATTCTAGCGATTCAATTAAAATAGCCAATTTTTTATATGTATCGCAGCTTTTAAATCACCTGAGAATTAAGACCCTCCCCACTTTACTTCACCTAATGACTCCACATGCTAACCTAACCAAACTCCGCACCAGGTTGCGTTAGGGTGTCTTAATCAGGTGAAATCAACTAGGGTGCCCAATTCTCAGGTGATCGGAGCCTTTTATTCTAACCCTAATTGTGTGGTGTGCAGAGCTTCACTGTTGAGGGTCAGGTGTGTTTGGCGGTGCTTGAAGACTACTCGAGCTTCACGGTGATGTGCAAGACACCTGGCTCATCCTTCTACCTGATCAACATCTTACTCCCCACCACGGCCGTCAAGGTAAGGTCATCCCTCCTTTTCTGTTTTTACTGCACACATTTCATTAATTATTTATTTTCTCGTGTATTAGTTTTCTTTGTTTTTTATTTAATTCTTATTTTTCTCGTATGTTTTGTATTTCAATTTGTATTTCGTATAGTATTTCATTTACTTTTCCATTAACTTATGGCGATTCTAAGCAATCATATTCTAACCTATTGTAATTTGTTTTTAATTCCTATTTTCATTATTGTTAGTATAAAAAAAAAATAGCCTCCTGTTAGTGTGTGTTAGGTGTAGTCAAAGACGTGTGTGTGTTGCAGGGATCGTGGATGGTGATAGGAGGCACTACCTTCCTGATGACGATACAAGAGGGCAGCACCACCCTCCCAGCCCACCTTCATATATATGGTTATGACAGCTTTGAGAGCCAGATGGTGATGGTGAGTGTTAGTCTATGGTATATCCTGTAATATTTATTTATTTAGAGGGCCATCATTGCCAGTCTCCATGAATATACTTAACGTTTTGTGATCAATAGTTTGAGTTTTGAGATATATTTTTCGAATTATTTACACAACTGTAAAATATATTAATCATGTCTGATTAGTTCAACTTATAAGATTTTTGTTTAAGCTAATGTAACCTTAAATGATGCTCTGCTTTGTGAATGCCCGAGGTCATTCATTCACCAATTGTCTAGTTATTGATATTTAGTGAATGTATGTGATCAGATACAAAACTAACCCTACAAAGTAATGTTGCCCAAGTGGAATATTGACACAAATTAAGTTTCTTTAACTTGAGTAGTGGTTTAAAGTCTTGTCAGCAGGAGAGTTGTGTAATATCGAAGTTGAAGACCACTTTAACTTTGGGTAAAAAAAAACTTCCATTAACTTGAAACAAATGTGCTTAATAAATTAAAACTACCGTCTTTAATTGATAATTTTTACCAATAGTTACTAGACACCTTAACAACTAAAGCATTCCTATTTACAGGACGAGTCATTTGTAGTTACAGTACTGTGAGTTAATCGTAATGTCAGATGGACTTTGGTATTTCGATAACTAAGAATTCGCCTGTTTAAACTTTTAGCCAAACATCTCGTTCCATCACTTCATAACTACTACTCAAAACCGTGTTATTTTTAAAGTATTTTCTTGCACGTGGATATCATGCAAGTTGATTTTAACTACGTTCATGACAGACTTGACACTAGACGTCGGATAGTAGCTTGTACAACTTGTCCTTTCCTACAGATCCACAGTCTGGTTATGTCCGGCGCCAGGTCAGTTTCTACCCTGAGTCGAGGCTTCTGGGGGCTGGTGACTGTAACTCGCCCCCATTCCACGTACCTGGTAGGCAAGGTGGTCATCTTCAAGGCTACACCTGTGGCTAATACACTCACGCTCACACTAGTCCAGGTAAGACTATTTTAGCTCCTTGATGACAACATAATCAACGCTAATGTAAGTCTTTGTCCAGGAACTAATGAACGAAGGGCACTGATGCTGTTTGAAGAGATTCTTTAACCTTGTTCAAAGTTTTCGTAACTTGTGCAAGATAGCGAAAAATCAAATCCTTTAAGTCCGTGGGAAGTTGAGTATCTTGCTGGATCGTTAAGGTGGATGTGTTAAGCCAATTGGATTTTATTAGGTATCCCCGCTTCTTTCACCTGACTAAAAATACTTGGCTCCATTTAGCGTCAGTGTTTATTGGGTAAAATAAGCTGGAGATCCTGATCGTCATGAGATCTAATCAATGTTATTTTTTTGCGTTGCAGTAAGTCAGGATAGAAACCTCTGGATACCTGAGTAAGGTCTTCCAGGTAAGGTGATTGAGTGAAGGAACATTCCACCTGGAGCAAAAGATTTTCAGTGGCGATTATTGGATTTTCCTGTCCAGGCAAAGTACTGAACTGGTTACTGGAACTTGGAGAACTTCCCCCCCCCCAAAAAAAATCGCATTCTAGATTATAATAAACTCCTTGGAAAGTCGTGGCAGCTGTAACACGTGACCCGAGACGTGAGCAGAATATATAGATAAGGAGATGATTTAGAGCACACATTTTGCTGACGCACATATATCGTTTTATATTTACGTTCTTCTGTTCCTTCACCTGTACGTCTTCAAAGGCTTCTATATTTTATTGCTTCATTTTAATAACCATTCTTATTTTATTAACTCGTATAGTTTATAAATAGTATGTCAGAGGCCCCTGCAGTGTCTTCCTAGCTACTCCTTTGAACATTTATACCTCCGTCACCAGAACCTGGAGGTGGAGGGGGCGGTGGAAAGCAGACTTGGGATGATGCCGACAGGGGAGTTGGCGCTCTACGTACAGACCCACCACAACCTGCTGCTCTACTTCCGTAAGGGTGACCTCTTCGTCTTCCACAGAGAGGTGAGGAACATGGGGAATATATCTATCTGCTCATGCTTGTTGAATGTTTCCGTTCAGTCACTTCAGAAAGGTCTTGCGAACAGAAATGAAATGAGATTTGTAGCGTCAGGTCATGAAAAGGTAAGAGTCTCCCATAGGCTTTGAAGAACCGTTAGACAGTGTGGGTTCAGGATACTTTAATAAGCCGTCGGTAGAAGAGGCAGCGTAACAGGTACTAGTCCTGTTTCACCTAGGTAGACGTTGGGTGCCCGGGACGTTAACCAGCGACCACTAGGGAAGTGTTTAAACAACTTGATAAGACATTTTCCTAATTTTAATTTCCATTTATGACCCTAGATCTTGTACACTTGGGGGCCTACGTCACCTAGTTGTAGTTTCGCCTGTCTGTAGTGCAGGTGTACCTTTGGGCGTCTTCACGGACATTATATTAAATTTAAGATTTATCCTGACTTGGCAACTCCACAAGTGACCGACAAGTTTTGCGTTAACAACTCTTAAAAACTTTCTTAAACTTCCCCAGATTGAGACGACACCTGCCCTTCATCCGTTCTCGTTCCCGTTCCTGCACGGTGCCACCAACAGGGCCATGGTGGCGTACACAGGCGTCGGCCTCCTGAAGGTGTACGACGACCTGCCCACACTCCAGCTGGCTACACCCACACTATATGCTTCCGTCTACAAGCAACGTATCTCTATTTAGACACTTATACAATGTTTTAGATTAAGAAATATATTCTATTGTTACATGGTATTTTACTCGCCTGTTTTGGTTCGATTAATTGAATAAAAAAGTTGGTATAGAATTGCGGTTACTTAGTTGTTCCTTCCCGATAGGTGGTGATATATATATAGTTTTTTTTTGGGGGGGAGGGGAGGGTAACCATATATTTGAACTTGGTAAACCCAACATTAAACTCCACCTACTATAGTCATTCAGCGGCGATAGAGTGTGCTGACGAGTCGACCCGTAAACACTAGAACCACGAAGTCTACCTTCAAGTACTACACACACACACACACACACACACGACCATTTGCATCAGTCCGTGATCTTATATACCAGACGGGGTGAAGTAGTCGACACACGTCAGTCACTTGAGCCAGCTGTATGTGACTCAACCCGCGACCCATCTCCGCCACAACGATCCACCTTGGATTAAAACTGTTAAGATCCCATTTAACAAGTGCTCATCGATCGCGTCCATAACGTAATACCGTAATAAGATTTTAATAAACCTGTAATTGTAAAATCAAACTACTACTTGCCAACCAAAGTCACCATTGTGCAACCTCATCCTAGGTTAGCCTAGTCAACAAACTCTAATGTGTAAAACAAGGTGTCGTCCCCCTCTGTTTAACTCGCTACACCTTTCCAACCCCCCGCCCCCCTCCCCTCATCTGTCGTGCCTTCTGTCATTAATGTCTGGCTGTGCCATGAGCCCCAGCATGTCTTCCATCCTCTCCCCACCTTCACCACCCGTGTGTGAACTCTTGAACGAAAGCCCAATTTCTTAACCTACCATGAACGTTGGTTTCACAAGATCTCGAACTAGTTTGGTTTTCTCTTGGTCATGATCTGATGATTGTAAGTCACTGAACTCGTACACTTGGCATCTACTTAAAGAACCGTTTCAGGTACACGTAATGACTTGGGTGTTAGTTCAGGAAAACGAGGTTTGAGGGGAAATTGGATTCCTGTTGAGGTCCCATCCGGAGAAACTTTGTGGTTGTAACGGTGTTCTGTTCTGGACGGTGGCTACATGCAGGTGCAGAATGTTTCCTGGTGTAAGGAAGCATATTTGTACATTGTATACAGGTGGAAAATGCCCACTATTCACAGGTGAACAAAGCTGAGCTGTAGTAATCTCAACACTGAATAAGTAAGTTATATCATGGTACTATCGGGTAACAAGCCATTGATAGCCCAATTTAACCAGGAGAAGCGAAGTACGTCATATCAGGCGAAGTGGTGAGGATGACGTCATACCAGGTAAAGCAAAGGATGACGTCATACTTGGAGAAGCGGTGAGGATTACGTCATACCGGGTGACGCGATGAGGATAACGTCATCGAGTGAAGCGGTCCGGAGAAGTAGCACAACGTGTCGTGGTAAAAGGTCAACTTGAATGAAGTTGAAACCAATCTAATCTCTGGTC
This sequence comes from Homarus americanus, assembly GCF_018991925.1. Classification (NCBI taxonomy): domain Eukaryota; kingdom Metazoa; phylum Arthropoda; class Malacostraca; order Decapoda; family Nephropidae; genus Homarus; species Homarus americanus. The sequence goes on along the minus strand of NW_024745671.1, from coordinate 48,347 downwards.
TTGAAATTTGACCAGAGTTTTTATATCCAAACAGTGAGTGAATCTGAAGTCCTCATACTCGGGAATGATTGTGAACCGCCCAACAGGCTGAACAGCTCCACCTCAGTATTAATAGCAGCTGGCTGGTGGTGCCACCTCCACCTGCCGCCTCACTCTAAAATCGTCCCGGGCGGTGGGTTGTGGCACTGGCACACTCACTGCTACCATCACCAGTGCCTCTACCCCGGTGGCCCGCCGATAACCGTTTCAATACATTGTCAAGTGTGTGATATTGGGTGGATGAACTAGTTGAGATATAAAGGGGAAGAGATTCATAAGTGACCATAAATTATTTAACACGTACAGTAGTGAAGTGTGTGGGAAGCAATGCTGCCTCTAGCCTCTGCAATCCGACTGGGGTTGCCTAAGCCCCTACAGCAGAGGTCACACGCTGGCGAGGATGTGGCCACTAGGCTGGCCCGGGCCTTCGTGGCGTGTGATGTGGGTGTGCTACGGGCGTGTCTGGAAGAGGGCGTGGACCCTAATCTTCCTCTAGCGGGGGGACATACGCCTATTACTCTCCTACTCTCCACGGCCACGTCAGACCGTTGGGAAGACTTGATAAAGCTGTTGCTGGAGGCAGGAGCTTCGCCACACACCCGCGACCCCCGAGGCACCCCGCTCGTGTCACTGCTCATCATCGCCTGCAGTACAGATTTGGTACGATTTGTCTTGGACAAAGGCGCAGATGTCAACGCTTGTGGTCCAAGTGGCGACACGCCCGTGCAGGTTGCTGTCCACTACCGCCAAGTTGAGAGTCTACGCCTCCTGCTGCAGCGCGGCGCCGACCCCAACACACACTCCTGTGACGGCAACACTCCTCTCATGTGGGCTGCAGGACGCAGCAATGGGATAGGCATGCAAAGATCCCTCTCTTGTGTCAGACTCCTCCTCAAACACGGCGCTCAGGCCAACTTTAGAAACCGTAGAGGGTTCACCCCGCTAATGGCTGCGTCAGTCATACGCGAGACAGAGACGGTGCGCACCCTGCTGGCCGCAGGCGCCGATCCAGATTCGACAGATGAAAAGGGAGAGACTGCCCTCATTAAGGCTGCCGATTCCGATGCCGAAAGCGTGGTAAAAGAACTCCTGGTGGGTAAAGCGAGTGTCAACCGGCAGAGTAGAGCTGGCTGTACAGCACTGATGAGCGCTGTGTCAATGGCGGTGATGACCAAACTGCTGCAACATCATGCAGACCCTACGCTGGCAGCTCAGGACGGCAACACACCGCTGCACCACCAGGCCATGGGGAACCGCCCCGAGCTGGCACTTTCCCTGCTCGAGTATGGTGCCGTCCTGGAGGCAAGGAATGACCAAGGCAACACACCACTGCAGACGGCTATACGCTGCAGGGGCTACGCCGTCACACACCTCCTGCTGGACACGGGTGCCAATTGTACCTCCGTCAACGACATGGGTGTATCCGTGCTTCACGACGCCCTGCTGCCCTGGGACTACTACAACACGCACGACATATTCCCCGCCCTCAACACCCCGACACTCATGGCAGAGCTCTTGTACTACTACTGCAGCGGCTCTGAAATGACACAGGGCATCGTCGAGAGGCTGTTGGAGCGAGAGGCGGATCCAGGGCTTGAAGGGGAGCAGGGGGTCACGCCCCTCATGCTGGTCGCCGCCTGCGGACACGAGCGACTCCTGCGGCTATTCCTTGAGAGAGGAGCTTCCCCGGCCACCTGTGATGCCCTAGGCCGCACTGCCCTTGCCTACGCCTGCAAGTGGGGCCACACCCGCCTGGTGAGCGCCCTCCTCACCTACGGCAGCCCCGTCAACACCCTCGACACCCACAACAACCTTCCCATCTACTACGCCGCCCAATACGCCCACACGCCCATACTCTTAACCCTCATGGTCGAATTTGCATTTTATGTCTGTTGTCACGGTCCTTGACAGCTACGAAAGACCGGGCCATAATACGAGACAAGACGAGCCTCGACTGTCAGGACCATAAAATTCACTATGATGAACCCACAGTTGATAGTCTCACTACACGACTGACTTCGAATTAACAAAGTCATGACTAAATGATCGTGATAACATACATATAATCACGATCATTTAGTATTACGAGATATTGTCCTCATACTGGCCGGAGATAAGATGGCTCTTAAGAGATAACCTAAGATAACCTCACATTTCCTCGAGGTAACTGTGTTGTGTTCTGGTCGAAGTTTCTAAGTGTGTATATCCATAGTTTAACTTGCCTGACTCTCACCACCTGGTAATAAAGCCAACAGACCATACTGAAGCCTCTACCATCATCATACTGTTTACTACTCAATCTTATTTATCATATTAATGCCTTTGAATTATTTATACTTATGAACATACAACTGTGAAATATTCTACTAAAATAATGACTTTCAATTCAGAGTTTTTCGTTCATCTCACGACATCAACACCAGAGAGATAAGGGACAGATATTTTACCCATAACAAAATTAAAAGTTCAGATAATATAATTGACTCTTAGAAGCTACAATAATTTTAACTTATAATCAGTGTTTAAGCTAGCAATTTATAAGTGTCTACCACCTTTTATAAGTGTGTTTTAATATAATAGTGCCAGACACCTCTTGTGTTTTTATTTTATGTTGACGAGATCTTAAGTGTATTTGAGGTGACGATAATTTTCATTGAAGTATTATTATTTTTTTATAGCCTGGTTGCCTGTTATCCAGACTTGACCTAATACTCCTAGGTTAGGTTAGGATTACAGTAGACGGTTTGTGTCGTTTGCTTCAGAAGTTTATTAGGGATCAACTAATCAAGGTAACTGTGATAGACTGGTGTTATAGTGAAATATACAAAAATGTTTATAAAATTTTAAATAAATAATGAAATGTATAAATGTTTATAAGTTATGCCTAAAACAATCATATACTTTTCCACACCAGAAATTAATATAGGATTAATGTATCGATGAAGAGATAAAGTTCCATATAAATTTTCTGAAGTCATATGAAGCTGAACTGACTACAGAGGATCGGAATCTATATGCAGAAAATACTCTTGTTTATCGATCTCGAAACGCTATACCCTAAGTCTATGGTTCTACACTAAACAACAACTCTTGGTATTTAATAAATACTGAAATACTATGATTATTTTACCTTGAATAACAGAAAGAAGCACCGATAACCATTGAGGATTCATTTAATAACCTTCCCCTGTAATTAGGTTCTTGCTTACGAGGTTCTTAAGTGATGTTGTGCTTATAGCCTAACTGGGTCCGTGGGTCACAGTTGGTAAGAAAAATATAATTACTATCAACATCAAAACAACAACAAATTATGTAAAGTTATGATATTAAGTAAAAGTGAAACACGATTAGATTGTTGGGTGAGTGAGTTTGTGTCTGGATATGATTATATTTTTTATTACGTTCCATTATCATATGACACTGTGTTGCCGCTGTTAAAGAAACACCCTTCCTTATGTGTGGGTTCATTATGACAGGACGTGGCCTTATAAACCATATGCAGAGAATAATTCACTAAGTTAAATTAAAAACCTTAACCATGATCAGTAAATGTAAAGTGAAAATGGGTTAAAGTAAAAAGCAAATGAAACTAACGTATCTAAGTGGTAGTAACTGGGTAAAGAGCTTTAAGTATAGTCGTTGTGTTCTGTCACTCACGCAGTAAACAAATGATTCAGAGATGACTAGTTTAGGCTGTTGGTGGTGAAGGACAATATGTCAATAACACCACGCGAGGAAGGCTGCTCCTTAGTGGAAGTACTTCAGAAGGCTTCGTATGTGTGGCGACTTACTCATTCGTTCATAGTGTATCGTAGAGAGTGAAGTAGTAACGCTGGAATATAAATCAAACGAGATACTAACAGTATTGTGGAGAAACGAAACTATGGTGGAAATATATTACTGAACATTTATGTGAAACTTGACTTGTGGGAGTGAATTCGACGAAATGTCTTTTTTTTTTAATATCGAACCCCGTGTGTTGCTCCTGGGAATGGTATAGACTTTGTATTTAGACTGAATTATCTCTCGGTGAAATTTCAAAAGGATATTTCTCGTGTATGAAGCTCAGAAAATACCAATCAATCACACGAATGTCACAAGTGGAATGAGGAGTCACTCAACAACGAAATACGAACATATAAAGGTAAGTGTTTGCTGTGTATTTATACTCCAATAATTCTGACTCTCAAAAATTTTAATTGTCGACTGACCAAAGCAGCGGTCCGTAATCCTCATATTTCCGGCCGTATGCGGTTAGAAAATTTATATATCCGACCGGCATTAATCAATCAGAGTACCGTCTTTATATCTGAGGGTTGGCGACCGCAGTCCTCCACTCTAAACGTTCTAGGGCTGTTGTATCAATCCTCCAAGGTTTTTTTCTCTGTGGACCCAGTTTTTCAATTTCATTCATCCATCCCAGTCTCTGCCTTCCCCTGGTCCCCCTACCCTCAACTTTGCCCATTAATATTTCTGTTATCATCCCCTTGTCCCTAATTATAGGACCATGATGGCATCTAAAATATATGACGAGTGGCCGGTAAAGTTGATAAGGTAAAATAGACTGCTTAAAAATAATAAAACAAACACCTAACCTGATATATTTTGTAGGACTGGGAAACAAGACCTAACAGCAGACAACACACACACACGAGTACATATAATAACGATAACAGTCGGAAATCAGAGAATGTTTATCTAAGATTCTGAGTAAGAATTTTTTTTTCGATTTATTTTTAAAGGTCTTTTTTTGTTTTTAAGCTGACGAGGTCAGTCATCTTGTTGATACACAGTTGTATTTCCTGGACCTGTATATTAATGTCCTGAGACACACTCACAAAATTGCAGCCATTGTTGAACTCTTGGAGAAAAAATGATTGCATCAGATAACATCCAAACGAATATATTACATATTCTTTTCAATGTTTGGTTCAACCTCCTGTTGCCAGCAGACTTACGTAAAGAACACCTACTGTACCGCCCAAAGCTCACTCACACAAAGGAACTTGTGGAAGCAGCTTTGAATAAACTTGAACCAGATTTCACAAAATTGCAGATGTTATTCAGTCTCAAATTTCACATGAGTCTTAGTAACCATTTCCTTGGTATTGTTGAACGTAAGACATAATTTTCTGTTGCGTTAATACTTAAATTTTGGTGCTGTATACCAGTACTTGTCTGAGTAGATGATTTAATAATTTATTTCTTAATATCCAATTTCATAGTTTATTACTAAATTACACTTTAATGGCTGCGACCTATTACTGATTCTCGTTTGTAATGGTCGGTTACTGTGTAATATTGTGGGCCCCTGGACGAGAGTAATTACTAACTTTATCACTTATTCAAAGACTTTAATTATTGAAGCACAGTGATGCATCATACCATCAACGAGGAGAAATATTTAGTTACACAGCCGTAAAGACAGAGGCAACTATTGTAGTACGTGAGACCTATTGACCCCATCACCTGCTATAAGGCGATGTGTACAGTTGAACAGAAAGGCTGCTGTTGATATATGCCTAAGGTGCTGAAGGTCGGTATAATTTACAACTAATTAATACAACTCTTAAAACACTACCAGGTGATGCAGGGAGAGTTAACAAGAGCCTCGTGTAACACTTTATTGAAAAAATTATTGATATATTGTACAGGTTACCTACACTGTATGGTGTGTGTGTGGGTTGGTGGAAAGACGCTTACACTGTACTTCCTGACGGCCTAGCGCTGGCGTGGAAGAAGCTGACACTGTGGGTAGACACGCCCACACGCCCCCGTCATCATATCGCGGTTTTCACTGTACCATCTTAAGAAAAAAAAGGATTTATATGTTAATAGTATAGCCATTGCTAATGCTCAATTCATAAGCATTGAAATTATTTAAATTCAGAAAACAGAAATTATAATAACATTGTTTTTTTCTCTCTCTCACTTTTATCTATCTATTTATTTAGCTCTCCTATGACCAATTAACCTTTATTGTGGATAACACTCACCCGCCAAGTGCCTTTAGAGCCTCGCACATCAGCCATCCAAGGCAACCAGGCGAAGATGTAGCCATCCTCAACATCCACCCACTCACAGCCCCCAATGACACACCCACCTGCACTCCACCCACTTCCCACCCTCCACCTCTTCTCCTGTCAATGTAAGGAAGGAGGGACCAGGGATCATCGAGTATCATGGATGACGGTGATGTGGTTATGGTGGTGTGACTGGAATTATTTTCGCCATTCTGTTGTATTTTAGAACCATTTTTTATTGTCTCTGAATTTCTGAAACAAACACAATTCTCGTTCAAAATATACGAGTTAGCCATCAATATTTTCTTCTGGATTTCTGTCGTGAATTTTTCTGGCCGTTTTCTGTAGTTACCATATCTGAAGGAGTAACTCTTGTGTTTTTCTTTATCTTCAAACGTTGGTTCAGACCATCGACGAACATAATCTTGGGTAAGAAGAGACTGTATATTCCTTCCCTGGGGTCCATTAACATTGTTGTTATTATTATTGTTATTGTTGTTATTATTGTTGTTGTTATTATTGTTGTTGTTGATGTTGACAATATTGATGACAACCTGTAAGATGATCATCATGAGGTTGACGAAGCCGAAGTAGGAGAAGCTCTGCTGCTTGGGACAGTAGGCTGAGGAGTCCCTGCCCTCCACCACGGCTTGGAGTGACATCCTTCACACTGTTGGCAAGATGTTAACACTTGAGATAACCAGATAAGCTTGGACACACCGGCCTGATTCCTTCTTTAGTACAGACGAAAATATCTGAAGTTAACACAATATTCTAGTGATTTTGCTTTACTTTATTTTGATTTTATCCTTTTAAAGTAAGATGAAGTATCTCGGATCAAACTCCATCTTGGATTTAGATATTTTTTTGTGACAATTATCCTAGATAGTTTTATCAATTATGATTTACTAGTCTCCCGATAGTTCCAGTGTTAGTACTACAGGAAGAAGCTAGAGTACAGTACCCGGAGACAACCTGCCATGTTTGATAGGGTCACACTGGATAACACCCTTCTCACATCTGTCCCAACAAGGTATCGAACTAAAGTCACTGGAGGAAGAGATAAGCGCGATACTTAAAATTATACCACCTTGAGGTTGTCCACGATACACACCCTTGATTTACACTTCTTTAGTTATAATTACTGAAGTTAATGCCATAATGATCACCTATTGTATCGTAAGGTTCATAATTTCTACACACCATTAATGCACCGCTTAAACGGGTAAAATATATTGGTTCCTCATTAACACTTGATAAATCATTACGAGTATCATTTAATAAGGAGTTAATAAGTCACTTTAAGTACCACCAGTTAGTAAGTCATTTCAAACAACACGTGTAATACAATCAGTGCAGCTTTAGATACTCAGTCAGTTACCAGTCAGCGAGGTGGAGTGTGGAGGGAGCCAGCAGCCTACTGAGCGACCAGCAAACTGACAACTGACTACTGCCGCTACGCCCCTGCTGAGCGCCCTCCCTGAACTACCGCTACCTGACCGCTCTAAACATAATGAACTATTTCATTCTGTTGCTAAATTTTCCTCTCCTTTTGGTCTGTATTCCATGCCTCACTGTTACCAATATTTGCCGTTTGATGTTTTGTTCTACCCGTTACTAAGTGGCAGAACGTCACGAAAGAAAAGCATTACGTCACAAAATAGAATCAGTACGTCACGGGTGATGCGTTACACGGTAGTCGACGAGGCTTGACGTAGCGGTGTAGGAGTTTAGGTCAATAGTGTAGCGTTAGCGGCACCTGGGAAGTAGATGGCCCTTACCCTGCCATCATCTCTGTCTTCCTAACTCTCCCCCTCTCTAATCCTCCCCCTCTCTAATCCCCCCTCTCTAATCCCCCATCTCTCTTACTTCCTCCTCAACCATCTTACCTATGAGAAGTAAAGGGCATATTAAGGCCTGTCCCGGGCCCTATTACTTAAAGGCCCAGGTCTTAATGGACCACCTAACCACCTAATGGACCACCTAATCTTAACAGGTCCAGATCTTAATTGGCTCCCAGGATAGACCTAACTTAACGATAAGGATTAGGGCCTGTTAGAACTGGGGCCCATAAGGATTGCTACCCATTAGAACTAGAACCAAATCCTAATTCGTAGGTTAAGGTTTGAGGCCTTTTAAAACTGGGGCCCGACCAGCCATCCCTCCCTCCCCATCACCTTCCCGCCACATGTGTCGTCATGATCGTTCATCGAGGTCCTTTCTTTACAGATGACGTGCCACAACACACATGACCCCGCTGCCTGACGTGTGTGTGTATTTAGCAGACAAAACATACCGTACGTGGTTGAGAGTCACGATATATGAGCATGTAACTTCCTTGTAATTCCGTCTTCACTGCCGAGTATCTCACTTAGAAATTACGAAGATTTGTTATCGAAAAGAAGTATCGCAATTATTGAAGAAAACTGAAGCACCAAAGCTGCTGAATGCTTCTGGGTCTTGACTTGTTTCTTTTACCAAAATAATACGCTTCATTCATGACTTACTTTACCTGCATGAAACTCCGAAGTTCTGAACGTCTCTGAATTTCTCGTCTTCCCACAGATGGCACTGTAGTTTCTAATTTAGGGTTGATACAATTCAAGCAGAAGAGCAAAGGGACTTTTATTCGTGACCAAAGTAGAAACAATAAGTCGAATTGTAATGTAAGAAACTCCTCGTACTGATGTAACTTTACCACTCACTATAACATATAGAGACCAAACTCGTGTTAACTAACCTAATAAGTCTGTTGAGTCTTGTTAAAGGTAATTGAAAAACAGTTTTAAATGCTTTTGTTTAATTTTATGAATTTTACGTATATTTTTCTCATCTTTGGTGATCCTTGGCGATGGTACTCAGATGGATAAGGCAGGAAGGTGGTACCATCTCTCATACCAGCTGCCTCACTCCACAGTAGGTGGTGGTGAAAAGGAGGATGACAAACGGTCAACCCGCTCTTTAACATCAGCACCTTCACAGATGGTAACAAAATGGACAACGATCCGGCTCTTCACCACCACCTGTCACACCAACGCGAGGAGACAACCTGATAATGGAAAGGGGAAGGAGGGGGTATTAAAGGTCTCATACCCCCCTTTACCCTATACCTCACCCCTTGATGGAGGTGGTGAGCAGTCTGGTAGGAGATTGACACAGTTCTCGGAGGTCATCTGTACCACCGTCTCCCTCCAGCTTCCCCCCTGACCAGTCACTAACCTGCAGGAGAAAAACACATTATGAGACGTTCTACTTAAATAATATACAGAAGACATCAGTAATTGAATGTATAACTGAGATACAATAATGATGAACCTAATCAGGAAAAATATATATCTAGAGTTTTCTAAATTGTTATCTACTGCAAAACTTAAGATCTAGATAATGGTACTAAGAAACCCTGGCAGTTATAGCACTTAAAACAAGAAATATTAAGAGTGATAATCCCATGGTTAAAATACACATGTGACGTCTCAGCTTCACTAACAAAACATTCCTCAGTAATGTGTCCATGATTATGAGTAAATAGAACTTTCTACTTGTGGGGGGTTATCCTAGCGCCCTAGAGTAAGGATTATCACCTGAAGAAGATAATCCTAACGCCGGAGTTGTCTTTACTACCTGAGGATAAGTACCTGAGAATAGACAGGATTAGGTGTCTCTTGGCTGCCTGAGTCACTTCACAGCCTAGCCTTGCCAGACACTGAGGACTGCTGGGGATGTGTTGGAGTAGCCTCAGTACACGCCCGCCAGTCAGGTGTCCTTGTTTCTCATAACGTCTACATGAACATCTTTGTTTTGGTGTGTTTACTGATTTTTTGTCCTTTTTTAGTCCACCCTTAATAAGCCATTCGTCTAAGAGTCGTTTTCTATGATTGTCAGATGTTGTTCTCTCTACGTTAGGTATTTTCTCTCTGTTGTTTTTGTCAACAGATTCGTCACCATCAGGAAATATCAGTTCTGTTTCCCCGAGTGTTCTTCCCATACCGTTGGCATTATTGTTATTGTTATTATTATTGTTGTTGTTATTGTTATTGTTGTTATTATTGTTGTTAATGTTGATATTGATGATGTTGATGGCGAGTTGGAAGCCAATCATGAGGAAGGCGATATAGCCCAGCGGGTCGAATGTGTTGGAGCAATAGTCTCTCTTCACCATGCTGTGTCCCGCTGACTCCATTTTGCCCCACATCACACACACACACGTTTGATGCCTTCCCTGCCCTTACCTGACCTAGTCCTCTCTTTGGCAGACTAAGATGTCAGACAGTATTATAACACTTTGAGAATACGTAACCCTGGCACGTTCACAAGTCTTCCGTCAATAATCAGGTGTTTTAGAGTCCATTTTCTGTCACACTAACCTGGCCAATATAAACATACCATTGTTATTATTGTCTTATGAGGTATCTGAGGAGAGTTACCCATTCTTGTAACTCAACTTTCTTTCCAGGAACGTGACGAAAGCTTCTCATTCATTCATTAGCTTTATAGGTGGCGTACAATAATGACGACGTGTGTGAGGGAGGGCCGTGTGTCGGAGTGAGGGAGACGCGGGAGGGCTGCTCAACCCCATGTAGTGTGGGAAGCAACTGACCTCCTCCTCATGGTTACACTCCCGTCAGTCTTCATACGTGGGAGGAGTGTACGTTCGTGGTGATGCGCAGGTGGTGGTGCGCCGCATTTATGAGTGATATCACTTGACGCATAAAATTGACCAGTGATGTGAACCTCTGATGTTATCTACCCTTGTAACAGGTTGGTGGGAGGGACAACAGTAGTGAAAATTATAATATTTTGGACAGTTCACTTTTACGGTCGACAATCTTATCTCTCTATCTCTCTTCATATATATATATATATATATATATATATATATATATATATATATATATATATATATATATATATATATATATATATATATATATATATAAGAAACTATTTATCGAAATCTGTGACGTCAAGTGGAGCCCCCTATGAGTACAGCCGGGCACTACAACAGCAGCACTGACCAAGTGGGTTGTTGTAGACCAATCACGGGGATCTGTTACACACAATGTTGTCTCCAGATCTGATTACCGCAGTTGTGTATTTATATGAGATGGTTTATAGGTGAAACTGTTATTAAATTAAAGCAGAGATTGTGGCAATATAAGGCTTGTAAGGATGTCTGTAGCCAGACTGAGAGATATTGTCGCTTTGTTCTGCTAATTAGTATAATATGTTATATGTACAAAACATCTGGGCAACATAGTGTGAACATGACAAACGACATTCTTCCCCTGGTTTCTCCAGTCCCTGGCCGCTGCCTCGTTCAGCCAACACAGGCCTCAACAGGTCATTGTCTCATCCAGTCACTGTGTAGTTGTTGGCAGCTCGAGGGTGAGACGCTGTGATGCTGGTGCCTTCTTTCTGATACTGAACTCCGTAACTTTTCCTTTCCACGTCCTTTCAATAACTACAACTTGTCTCTCTTTAAAGAATAAATCTTCCAGCACCTAAAACGCTCTTGGACTATTCTTCCCTTACATAGCTTCACCCTCAAAGCCTCCATGATGACATTTCCTCGTGCCTGGAGCCTTATGTGTAAAAAAAAATATCTGGCAGACTCGTTTGTACGTGATGCCATCTGGCGTCATGAGAGCCCTTCAACACTGTCACTGGAAAGTTAAACCTAGACAAGTTTCTTAACGTTTCCTCCTCACCTGGCTATCTGTATATAGTCTATGGATGTCCCTGACGTTGAGCTGTTCTCCAAGATAGATATATACATGTAGATTTATTTTAATTCAAATTGATATACACGTTTATATTTGATCATAGACAATATAGGTAAATAATGTACATACACAGTGAAGGTATACAAACAATACATAGCACAGTACATAAGCCAGCCCAGGATAACCCATCAAAGGAAATATTCGAGAGCCAAGCACTGGGCAGACCAGGACGTAACCCATCAAAATAAACTCGCATGTAATAAATAAGATTACATTAATTTTACGTGAATCAGGATTTAATAATAACGGGTATTAGTCAGGTCACAGCTCTATAATGACAGGTACTAATTAACAGGTATTTGTCACGGATAAATAGCTGGGAATTCGGTGTGATTGGTCAAATGGGCCCCAGTCCTTAGTGATCCCAACTTGACCTAGCTCAGCATTAGGATTGGGGCCCAGTCGTAAGGGGCCCTAATCTTAATGGCTATCAATCCTTGTGAACCCACTGGGCCCCAAGCCAAATGGTCTCCAATCTTAATGGGCCCCACACCTAATAAATATCAATTCTGATGGTTAGGTTAGGTTAGGTTGGGGTTAGGTTAGGTTAGGTTAGGTTGGGGTTAGATTAGGTTAAATTAGATTAGATTAGGTCAGGTCAACTTGGGGGCTCTTGATTGAACTGGGGCACGATTTAACCAGTAACTGGGATCTGGCGAATAAGATCTTGTATTTCACCAGGTACCCGTGATAGGTTCAGGCAGGTACAGGTCCCAGGTAGACGTCCATTTTGGAAAGCGGGAAAGAGAGATCTGATTGTTGTTCGCTATGCTGGCCCGTTACTCTACCGTGGTTGTGTGAGTGTTTGTAACTTGTGTGAGTCTCAGTGATGATAAAACCTAACCTAACTTAACCAAACCTAACCTAACCCAACCTATCTTAGCCTAACTTGACCTAAATTAACTTTGTATTTGTGTTTGTATTCAATATTTCTTCATAAAAAAAAACACATTTTAACAAGTAAGTCCAGGTAACAATTCTCTAATTATCTCACCTTTTGGTAATTAACGCACCTGTACAAATCCCTAATTTTCTCACCCCTTTGCTAATTAGTGTTCATGTTATGTTATAAATTATGATGTAATTACAGTTATTATTACTAAAATTATTATGACCTTTTTCTACCTTACGAAGATGCAGGAGATTTCTTGTCGGGTCAAAGTTCAGTGCACCAGAATTATTGTATATTTGTGGTTGGTAATGAGGGTAACTAATTATGTCTGGAAATGGGAATCTAAACTAACCTAATCATACCATACATACATACATACACTCTCACAAACATACATACATATATTCACTCTCTCTCACACACACACACACACACACACACACACACATACAGAGTGATAGGTGTGAAATGTATACACAACCTTAATGTCCCGACGGGATTCGAACCTACACATTCAGGCTGAATGGATACAGTTCTCACCTTCTGTCCTAAGCGTCTCTGGTTCCCATTAATCTATCTATATCTATCTATCTATTTATATTCATCTATCTATCTATCCATCTATCTATTTATCTGTCTGTCTGTCTGTCTGTCTCTATACCTGTATTTACTATGATATATATTATGGTTACAGAACTTACAGGTAAGGCCGTGGAGTAGGTCAGGTTAGGTTAGGTTCAGTGAACTCTTGCAACATGAGTACATGGGTCTCAGAGTAGAGAGGAAATGACTTGCTGGCTGACCCCTGACTGAAGGACTTTTACTTTCAATTCCCCCCCCCCCGGGCAGTACATAACCTAACCTAACCAAACTTTACCCTAACAAAAACTAACACGATCTAACCTTAACCTCACCTAACACGACTTAAGCTAAACTAACTTGGTCTAACTTAACCAATCTTAACTTAATCTACCTCTTTGACCCTAACCTAACCTAGCGTACTCAAACATGACGTAACCTAACCCAGCTTAACCTAATCTAGCTATTATACTTAACCTAGCTTATCCTAATCAAACTATTATACCTAACCTAACCTAACCTAACCTAATCTAACCTAACCTACCTAAACATGACCTGATCAAACTATTATACCTAACCTAACCTAACCTTACCTTACTTTAACTGGAGAAGTGAAATAATTTTTTCCACTTAACCTTCGACCCAAGACTTTAAAACTAAAAATGGTCATTTATATTCTATTGCCCGTAATAATTTAAGTAATGTCTTCCTGTTGAACTCTCTCCTTCTCTCTCTCTGGTAATGCATTTATGACTCTAAATATTGAGAAAAATTTGCACTATCATCTTTAACTCAAAAAAGTGTGCATTGTATATGTGTGAGAGAGAGAGAGAGAGAGAGAGAGAGAGAGAGAGAGAGAATGAAAATATGTACAGTCCCCTCCACTAGTGCGTTTACAGGGGCTCCTCGTCAGGTTTTGTGCAGTGTGGCAACCCTGTGTTTGTTTACATTCGAGAGAAGGAAACTCGCAATAATAAACATGCTATGGAATCAAATTAAAACAATATTAAAACAAATATCTCAATGATGTGTGGAATGTTTATATGACGAGCCCCTGTAAACGTACTAGTGAAGGAGACTGTACGTGTGTGTGTGTGTGTGTGTGTGTGTGTGTGTGTGTTAGGAGGAGGTCAGGAAACATAACTTCACAATTTAATATTTCATGTGACATAACTCAGAAGTCAAAGGTCAAATGGATATGTCGTGTACAATGAATGTTGGTGGGCGACTTTCATCTCCCTCACCTCAATGACTTTAGGTTTATAATGGTGACAGTTCATTGTACCATTGGTGTGTGTGTGTGTGTGTGCATTACGTGTGTTTGTTTACATGGTGTCAACCGGTCCCACAGCCAGGCTTCACACGCCTGGGGTAGTAGAGGTACACCACCAGGCAACAGCTGACCTGCCAAATCCAACCAGTTCTTGAGTCACCGGGAAGGTATAGCCTTTCTCTTACGGGAAGCTGATCAAATGGGCCCCCAGTTCTAATAGACCCCTAGTCATAATGGGCCCCAAGTCTTAATCTTACGTCAATCTTAATGGGTCCCAGTAGCAATTGGTCTTAGATTTAAACTTCCAGTCCAATAAGCCCCCCCCCCCACCCCACGCCTTCCCAAGCCGGTATTAACCCCTCAAACCCATCCCCACTTCCAGGTCAAGCCAGCCAAGTTCAGACCAGTTTCAACGTTATTAGTTTTTGTTCACCTGTGCTTAAACCTGAAGAAAAAAGTACCTGAGTTAATACACAGTCAGAGTGTCAGGTTGGTTAAGCGGTAATTGTCTTTTATGCTAAGTCACCGTCTGATAGTTATGGGAGTGAGAAGGTTCTAATAATGATAGTGTTTAATTAATAATAATGATGATAATAATAATGATAATGATGATAATAATAATAATAATAATATCGATACTAATAACAATAATAACTATAATAATAATAATAATAATAATAATATTAATGATAACAATAAGAAGGAGAACGATAATAATGGTGATGATAATAATAATGATGATGATAACAATAATTATAATGATTTACTTCACCAGTATGTCAATTTTAAATACGTAACTTAAAGGTATGTTTAACGAGGTATATATATTACACAGGCGTCATATAAGAGGTTTAACGATGAATATATAAAACAGGAATTATTCAGGCGATTTAACGTGGATTATATAACTCCTGTGTTCTATAAATTAGGTTTCACTAGGCCTATTTCACACACAAGGCGGACGTGTGTGTGCGTGTGTGTAAGGCGGAATGACTTGGTATTATTAAGGCTGTAGAGAGTGCGACATGTATCTCATATATAATGTATATATGATAAATCAACAGTGCGTCAGATACGTGCTTGAGTGGATCCCACGAGGCGGGAAAAGACGTTCTGAGGCGACCAGTGAAGGAGAAACATATTTATCGTAAGAGATGATGAATACAGGAAAGGAATGATCCACACCTCAATAAGAGCAGCCTGGAGACAAGTTCCACACCTATGTTCCCAGGTAACGACTATTTATCGTACGAGAGAACTCGCTGACCTACACGTTAACCAGATCCTGTGTACTTCACGGCCTTCCCTTTGTTATAATTTTATCATTGGTTCATGCTACTTATATAAACTTGAATAGAGAACCTCAAAATTATCGTAATATAGACAGTTGTATTACGTGAAGAATAGTATTAGTGATCAGTAGATAGATTGTTCTAGTGGCGTGGTACTTGTCAGATGACCTGTTAAGCAACTTTGTCACCAAGAACAAAAACATGAGGTTGGAAGTCTCTCCTCGGAGGCGTCCTTGCCTAGCTCCGCCAGTTCGTTCGCGACACCCGACCAGTCAACACCTCTCTGAAAGCTGCTCCCGCCTTCCACCATCACCGTTCTGCCACCACCCGGGACGATGAGGACTTTGCTGCCCCTGTGGACGGTCCTATTAGTGGTTACCTACGTCGGCTGTGTCCCAGTGCTCGAGAATGACGACGCCGGGATAGGGAAGTTCCTTATTGAAGGTATAGCAAACGAGGACTTCTCTTCAGACACAGATCTTATCATCAGTAATGTAGACGTTCCTGAGATCAGTGTACATATGCAGCCCCCTGATGAGGAGTTCCAAGTGATTGCCAAAGAAGTCTCTATTGACGGTATCATCGAGTCGGACCAAAAGAAACTGCAGCCCAAGAAGCCGATTGAATCAACTTTGAATTATCCTCAGCCCAGTAGATATCTCCAGCCTCCCACGAGAGAATTTCAAGCCAGCCCGAAGAAGACAGTGGCCACAGAATATCCTAGTGACACCACACCACTGACGGCACATGAAGAACCTTTCTCCAGCAGCGATATTTTAAAGGTTTTCGCGAATGCATTCACTTCGAATGTAAAATCTATCGACCAGAGCGATAATTCAGAAGTAACACAGTCGCCTCTCGAAGCCTTCCAGCACAAGAAAAAGAAGTCGTCGTACAGTCAGAAGAAGTTACTCACGAAGGCCGCCTGGAAAAAGAAGCAACCGCAAAAAGCAAAACACTTCCCGAAACCATCAACTAGTGACGAAGGAGAGATGCGCGAGAACCTGGTGAAGACAAGGCCCGCTTATCGCCCTTCCACACGCCTTCTGCCTCCCATCCACGAGTTCGCCAGACCCCCCACGCCAGACCGTACACCAATGACCCACCAATCTCCACCTCTGAACCGCCAACTCGTCATACTGAACCGCCAACTCACACCACCAGATCACGATTACGTTATGCCTCCCCCGCTGGCATTACAACCCCCCCACTAAGCAGTTCTTGGTGGAGGAGACGTCATGGTGAAGACTACTAGAGACTGTGTTAGTGTTATATTTATTAACCATATAAGTTGTAGTTGTGGTATATGTTTATTGTTAACTTGTCAAGCCCACACACGCTATGTTAACTCAGTGATATGTTATGTACGTTGTCATAAAACGAGATAAAATTCAACCTTCTTTCAGTTTCCATATGTGAGGGGATTTGTGTCGTGTTTTTGATATATCAGAATAATTTAGATATTTTATCTGATTACATTTTATTCATATTTTACTAAATTATATCAACAAGATTACTTTAGAATTTTTTATAACAAATTTTATAAAATTATTTTATTTGTTATCTTAAGTATCTACGATACTTAATATTTTAATGATATTTAATTATTTTAAACATTAATCAATACATTTATCAGTGAGTTGTTCATACGAAGCAACATTGAAATACTTTTGATAATATAAATTTATCTATATTACTGATATATTAAAAGGATATACGACACATTAAAACTTATATGAGTAAAACAGCAGAATCTAAAAAATAATGACCAGAAAGAAAAGATAATTATCTCACAAGTTTGGGGTACAAAAGCTGTCATTTTCTCTGACAAAAAAATAACTATAATTATAAACAAATTGAACATATAAACATACACACGGTAAGAGAGTACACGGTAATTATTTAATGGAAAAACTAATACATACATACATACATACATGTAAAACCTCTAATTTACTTATGTATACAGAGGCAAGTATAACAAGACAGCTATACTACACACACAGAAACAAAGAGTCGAACATGACCTACAAAACACCCTTGACCTATAACAGACCGTAAACAACATCAGAAGTAGTAAGTTTCATCGTATTAAAATTGAAACTCATAAAGCAGTTTCTTTAGACAGAACATAACAAAGTGAATAACAATATTGCCATGGCTGGACCTCTCGAGTGTTGCAGCTTAACACGTGATTGCCAGCTGATAAATACCGTATAGTTATTTCAAGAATATTAGTAATTAAGAATGGCATTTGGTTAACAACGTCTTATATGGTATCGTTAAATAAATATTGCAACTGATATTTGGGTTTCACTTTTTTTTTTGAGAGAGAAAGAAATTAATGAGACAAGTTTAAATTATCGTAATTATGTCTTATTAATTCTTGATTGATAAGAGAAATTTAAGACTTGGTGAACGGTGCTTTAAGACCTGTGAGGGAGGGAGAGGTGTGAGGGAGTAGGAGGGAGTAAAGTGAGAGGTGAGGATGAGAGAGAGTGAGGGAGTGAGAGTAAGTAAAGTGAGAGGTGAGGGAGCCATGCAGATAACAGGTGAGGGAGGGAGGTGCGATCTGCCACACTTGACACCAACAAAAACTTCGTCTCCTCTCGGTGAGTTTACCTCCACTACACTTGACCACAGTCTGAGTGCATCTGTTTAGGTAGTGAACGAAGTTAATTCTTTTACTCGAACTCGGAACCTGACCAAATCTAACCTAATCTAAAGTAACTTAATTTAACCTTATCTAAGCTAATAGGTAAGGTAAATTGTCATAACCTAACCTAACCTAACCTAACCTAACCAAACACGATTTATTTATTTATTTATCTATTTATTTAAAAGTGTACCTGGAACGAAGACTTCTGACCACTGTGTCCAGATCTTTACCCACATGATTGTCAGTAGAAATTAAATCCCATAACATATTAGTGATTCAGATAAGATACTCGACATCTTTTTCTACCCAGTTCTTGTCCAGCAGTCTCTCGAAGGTTAACACGATTGGATGTTTTGAACAGGGTTGTCAAAGGTTCTTACGAGTAAATATTGATGTTGTAAGATGACAACTAAATGATTGACTTATAAAAATTCTGTACTTTTTAGCCTTAGTCTCTTAAGTGAAGTGAACGTATCTAGTTAAGGGAGAGTTTCTGTGTAATCTTGATGCTGTTCATGGACGATAGGTTAGGTTAAGTTAGGTTAGGGTAGGTTGGATTAAACTTAGGTTATGTTAGGGATTGGTTACGTTACGTTATGTTGCGTTGCGTTATGGGTAGGTTAATTTTGGAGTTGGTTCAGTTAGGTTGAAATACATCAAGGGGTTACTTAAGTTAGGGTAAGGTTAAGTTAGGTTAGGTTAGATTAGGTTAACAGACAATCACAGCAAAATTCCAGATTTTGGGGGGATTTAAATGAGATTCCTAGATACAAAGATGTCTTGTATCACACACACCATGGCGTTGTCTTGTTGCCTGGCTTTGCTTAACGATGGTTCGGATTAAATAAGGCGTTCACAAATACTAACAATAACGTTGATCTACATCTAACCTAACCTAACCTAACCTAACCTAACGCTGACAGATTAGACGGGGCATTGACAGAAGATAAACAGAGCGTTGATAGAGGCTTACATGCTGTGTTGACAAACCATTAGAGACGGCGGGTGTTGTGGTGGTGGTGTTTGCGGATGGTGGTAGTAGTGGTAGTGATGGTGGTGGTAGTAGTGGTAGTGATGGTGGTGGTAGTAGTGGTAGTGATGGTGGTGGTAGTAGTGGTGAGGACATAATGGAACGGACTCAAGTGTCAAATACTTTCACAATTTGGTCGACTATATTGACGGATAATATAATACTCTCAGCTTTCACTTCCCGCCCACCACTTTCCTTGTCCCCTCTCTCTCTCTCTCTCTCTCTCTCTCTCTCTCTCTCTCTCTCTCTCTCCTTGTCAGCCACGATACAGAATGTGGAAAAGAGAAAGAAGAAGGAAAGAGTGAAAGTATCATCATGATTCCTCAATAAAAATCGTACCTATTTTCTCTTTTTCTCCTTGTGTTCCTCTTCCATTTTCTCTTTCTTCTTTCTATTCTTCTCTTGTATTTTCCCTCTTCCTTCTCTTCTCTTTCCTTCGCCTTTCTTTTCTCTTGTCTTCCCCCTTTTCTTCCCCTTCTCGTGTCTTCCCCCTCTTCTTCTCCTCGTGTCTTCCTGTACTCCTGTCTTCCCCCTCTTCCTCCCCTTCTCTTGTCTTTTTCCTCCTCTCTCCCTCCCTGTCCATTATTCTTTCTCCCTTTCCCTCTTCCAACATTCACTCACACCCTTGCGTACTGTCAGGTGGCGTGGCATAGCACTGTCCTTACCACGTATTCTACTCCTCTGACCCACATTGCTCAATGGTCGAATATCCCAGGCTCTTCAAACGTCGTGACGCCCCTAAGATAAACGACATATCTTCTCTGTACTCGGTAAGTTTAGGGTGTTGGCCCAAGAGATTTTCAATATTTCTTCACCTTACTCATGTGGGGTCACCTGAGGACTAGCCCCCCCCACTCCCCACCCCACCCCCCTAAAATACAGGTATACAAACAATAAAAAGAATACAATTTTTATCCATCATTTCTTAGGATTTATGTAATGTATTGGTGAAGTTACCTGAGGAATCCTAAATTACTCTACCAAGGTGTGATAATGAAAGGTAATTTAGTATTGCTTGGGTAGAAACTCAGTACAGGTAAGGACAGGATGGATCCAGAGGTCATTAGATGGTGAACTTTGACCTGGATGTGTTGATTGATGTTTGTTTTAACTCCGGATGTTGACTGAGTAAGTGTGTGACTGTCAGTTGGTTTGTTCGGTCAGTGAGTGAGTGAGTGAATTAGTTAAATACTTTAGTCAATCAATGAGTGAGTGAGTAGCCAATCGACGTATATAGAGCTACTGGCGCATCGATAAAACAACAATAAATAAACAGCTCTTACATTTTATAAGAGAAAACATTCTACCTAGCAGCTCCTCCCCATCCCCCCCCCACCCTACCCCCCCCCTTCTCCCACCCAACCCCCACCCCGCCTGACCATGAGCCTCTGCACTGACGGACAGACAGACACACAGTGAAGGTATCAGATGATGGGAATCACTATGTTACTCAGATAACAATACAAATAGGCCCCAATCCTTATAGACCCCCAGTCTTAATAGATTCTGATGGGCCCCAACACTAATAGATTCCAGTCTTATAGGACCCTTGTCTTAATGGGCCCCAATCCTTATAGGTTCTGATACTAACGATTAAATTAAATTGGCTCCTCTTGGTACTGGATCCCTTTAAACAGTCTTAACCACTAACGAATCCGACACGAAGAGAAATTTTTAACAGATTGTGAATATATTTTAAAGTTACAGATGAATTTATTTTTTTAGGTTCAGTTAACATATTTCTGTCCTTAAATTAACCTAACCTAACCTAACCACTCTTTCACACTAATGAGAGAAACGGAAAAACGAGAGAGAGAGAGAGAGAGAGAGAGAGAGAGAGAGAGAGAGTTAAAGTTTACACAAATGAAGTTTAAAACAGAGGTGAAAGGCTCTGGAGTATATGTGTCTGTGTGTGCGCGTTTGATCAATGTAGGTCAGTGTACAAAGGTGTGTGTGTGTGTGTGTGTGTGTGTGTGTGGCAGCGCCTGTGAATTGATATCCATTCTATAATAAGGACACCAGAACTGAACAGCATAATCGAGGTGCGGCTTGACTAGCGCAATATATAGTTGCAATATGGCCTGGAGTATGGATTCTATTCTAAAATGGATTAGGGCATGGTTATAGGACAGGAAACAGTATTAGGACAGGAAACAGTACTAGGACAGGAAACAGTATTAGGACAGGAAACAGTATTAGCGGCACTAAATCAGATTGGAGTAACGTCACTTGTGGAGTTCCCCAAGGCTCGGCACTTAGACCATTATTATTTATTATATACATAAACGACATAGATATTGGCGTAGACAGCAACAAAAGTAAATTTGCTGATGACACTAAAATAGGGCGTGTAATTAAATCTCACGAGGACTCCGCAAAACTACAGGAAGATCTAAACAAATTTTTCGAGTGGTCTGAAAAATGGCAGATGAAATTCAATGTGGATAAATGTAAAGTACTCAGTATAGGAGATGTAAACAGGGAAACCAGATACCAGATGAACAAAGATGTTATTGAGAAATCAGACTGCGAGAAAGATTTAGGAGTAATGATAAGTAGGAATCTTAAGCCAAGTAAACAATATGTATTTGCTCGAAACAAGCCTAATAAAGTACTTGGGTTCATACACAGGAGTGTTAGTTACAAGACTAGCGAGGTCATCCTAAAACTATATCTTGCGCTTGTGAGACCTCACTTGGATTACTCAGTACAATTCTGGTCACCGTATTACAGAATGGATATAGAATCCTTGGAAAGAATTCAGAGGAGAATGACAAGACTAATCCCGGGCATTAGGAACCTTGAGTACAGAGACAGGTTAAAACATCTTAATTTGCACTCCCTGGAGAAACGTAGAGTGAGGGGCGATATGATAGAGGTGTATAAATGGAAGACAGGGCTAAACAAAGGGGACATTACAAAGGTACTCAAACTATCCAACTAGGAGCGAGCTCGTAACAATGGTTTTAAATTAGACAAATTTAGATTTAGGCGTGAGATAGGTAAACATTGGTTTGGAAATAGAGTAGTAGACGAATGGAACAGTTTACCAAATATAATCATTAACTAGAATACGCTGGATAGCTTCAAACATAGGTTGGATGGATATATGAGCAATAGGTGTTGGGTGTAAATGGCGATAATATTACACAATAATTATAATACATAATTGTGTCGTGAGCTTTATGTAGAAGTTAATTAATCCAGAAAATACAGAGAAATTATAGTCTTAATATATCAGCTGTGTTTCCATTGAACATAAAGTGCTTGTCATTTTAACACACACACACACACACACACACACACACACACACACACACACAGATAGTTTGGATCTGTCCCTAAAAGGATCCATTTTCTTACACTCAAGGACATGTGGTGGGTGTGTTGGGAGGGTGAGGTGGAGTGTGTTGGGAGGTGGTGGAGTGTGTTGGGAGGTGGTGGAGTGTGTTGGGAGGTGGAGTGTGTTGGGAGGTGATGGGTGTGTTGGGAGGTGATGGAGTGTGTTGGGAGGTGGTGAGTGTGTTGGGAGGTGATGGAGTGTGTTGGGAGGTGATGGAGTGCGTTGGGAGGTCGTGAAGTGTGTTGGAGGTGGTGGAGTGTGTTGGGGTGATGGAGTGTGTTTGGGAGGTGGTGGAATGTGTTGGGAGGTGATGGGTGTGTTGGGAGGTGATGAGTGCGTTGGGAGGTGATGGGGAGTGTGTTTGGAGGTGGCTGGAGTGTGTTAGGAGGTGTGGTTGGTAGTAGTGTGTGTGGTTAGTAGAGGGTGGTTAGGGGGTTGGTTGGTTCGTAGTGTGTGTGGTTAGGAGGTGGTTAGGGGGTTGGTTGGTTCGTAGTGTGTGTGGTTAGGGGGTGATAGAGGGTGGTTAGAATGAGGATGACCCATAGTGTACGATTAAGAGCAGTGGGTGCTGATAAACAGTCGATTCTGGGATTTAGGTAAGAGAACTGTTCTAGTGTACGTGTGTGTGTGTCTGCAGATAGACTAACACACACACACACACACACACACACACACACACAGCAGGTACAGAAAACTACCCATTCTTATTTGGCTCTTACATTATAAATTACCTCCTTAAAGAAACAAGATTATCAGTAAAGGCGGTCAAGTCCCCCAGCTGCGCCATAACACATCCCCAAGAGGCTATAACTCGGGTACCATAATGAGACAACACACTTATTACCACACTGGTCTGAGGTCTTGTTTGTGGTAAGCTTACGTGTCAAGTTAGGAAAGGTTTAGTTACGTCACTTTAGGTCATAATTATGGACAATAATATAAACTAGTGATGATGGAACCCTTCTTGGATCGTGTGTGTGTGTGTGTGTGTGTGTGTGTGTGTGTGTGTGTGTGTGTGTGTGTGTGTGTGTGTGTGTGTGTTCTCCAGTCCACCTCACAGGAACACCCGATGATACCAAACACCAAGATCATAAACACAACAAACATATAGATGACATCAAGGGCCAGGTGAGAGTAATGATTAGTCAGGTGTGAGACGGTAGTTTAATTGCTAATTATCGTGTTGTTACATAAGACTCAATTCACCTGGTTCATGTACTATACCCTCCAGGGATGCCCATCAGGGTTACCAGGTCACTCCCCTCCTACCTGTGTTGTAGTCAAGAGGGCGTGACCACACTTACCTGGGTCAGCTGTGAGGAGTTCAGGGGGAATGTCTTAGACTCAAGAAGGTCGTCGTGTACTTGCCCTGCCTCTTTCGTGTATAAGTAAAGATAACTAATTGACTGTTGAAGGAGTGAACAGATCATGAAACTTTGCCAAGGGACATTATTTCTCGTCTCTCCTTCCTCCTCACCCTCCTCTCATCACCCCTCCCCCTCCTCCCCTCTACCCCATCCACTATCCTCCCTCACCCTCCTCTCACACATCGACCCTCCCCCCCTCCTTCCTCCCTCACCCTCCTCTCACACATCGACCTCCCCCCTCCTTCCTCCCTCACCTCCTCTCACACATCGACCCCCCCTCCCCCCTCCTCCTCTACCCCATCCACTATCCTCCCTCATCCTCCTCACCCATCGACCCTCTCCCCCCCCCTCCTCCTCCTCTCACATCTTGCGCTAGTCAGGCCGCACCTCGATATGCGGTTCAGTTCTGGTGCCCTACTATAGAATGGATATAAATTCACTAGAGTCGGTGCAGCGAAGAATGACAAAAATGATTCCGGGACTTAAAACCTTCCATATCAGGATAGGTTAAAGAAACTTAACTTGCATTTCCTAGAAAGACGAAGAGTGCGGGGAGATATGATAGAAGTATTTAAGTGGGTGAAAGGAATCAATAAAGGGGATATAGATAAAGTTCTTATAATATCCGAGCAGGATAGGACTCGGAGCAACGGATTTAAGTTGGATAAGTTTAGGTTTAGGAGGGAGATAGGAAGAAACTGGTTCACAAATAGGGTGGTGGACGAGAGGAACAAGCTTACCAACTTTGTAGTAAATGCTGGAACTCTGGAAAGTTTCAAAAGGAGGCTAGATAGATTCATGGATGATAGAGAGTGGTAATGGCCAACTCTCGACAGGAGCTGCCATGCACAGACCAACCGGCCTATTACCCAGACTCCTTATTTTCTTATGTTCTTATGTTCTTGTGTTCCTTCCTCCCTCACCCTCCTCTCACACATCGACCCCCCCACCTCCTTCTCTACCCCATCCACTATCCTCCCTCAATCACTTTAAAGAGTTCAGAAGAGGCTGAAAATAGGCATGATCCTATTATCTTCGTTATGTGCTCCACGACCCGTTCCGTTTCCTCTTTTAAGGTTGGTCGTTACAATTACTATTACTACTACTACTACTACTACTACTACTACTACTACTACTACTACTAAGGACACCGGGTGAGGCCCAATTACTCGCGTTTGGCCTTGAGGTGACCCCAAGCGTTCTATTCCTCCTTAAATCGTATGCATTCATCGTGTCTCCTCAAGGATAAGAAAGCATGCATAGTTACAATCAACCTTTAATGAAACCTCACAGAATACGCACCAGTAAAGTCCCATTGTAGTTTCGGCGCCATCTTTCTTCCGCAGTGTATGTGAATGAATCCGTTAAAAGTATTCTCACGTCACCTGAAGTATTTATTTTGGCCAGCCAGGTGTAAAGTGGTTATTCATGGAGCCTTAATTGTGGATTTTCCTCAGGTGCGTCAAGGTGAACGAGCTCAGTGATGCATAAATACAAGACGTCTCTATTTTGATCACGTGGAAATTAAGTAGGTTACCTTATTTTACCTATTGATTAACCTAACCTTCATACTAACCTAACGTAACGTAACCTAACCAAACCTAACCTAACCTAACCTAACCTTCATACTAACCTAACGTAACGTAACCTAACCAAACCTAACCTAACCTAACCTAACCTAATCTAATCAAACATAAACTTACTAATGCTCTCTGACATAAGGACTGTTCATATGCTCCACCAACACGAGGCACTGTATGTAAGTCTTCTGCTTTAGGATCCAATATATATAATGCTCTCGTGCGATAAATTCTCAATAAAACTTTCACATGTATTTTTTTTTTCAATGAGTCAGAATAAATGCAAAAAAAAAGTGCATGCTTACCCCATCTATTGATACTGAAACGAACTGTAAAGATCTTGATAGTAGAGTAAATTATGTTGGCCAGCCACAAATGGTAAGATTCATTTTATTTCAATGATTTAATTAAAAAACGATGATATGAACTTCTCAACAGTAAAACATAAGAGAAGGATTTGTTGTTAAGTATTACCATGACGACTCCAGGTGAAATGCGTCTGAAACCACAACAATAACAACAACAGCAACAATAACAACAACCAATCACATCAATAAGTTACACAACACTCTTAGCTTACATTGTTTTACTTCAATTAATAATGTCTTTAAAGGCACAAAAACTACATTAAATTCACTATCTCATCAACAATATAAAACTTACGTGATAGAAATATTTATATTAGTTTATATTTTAATATATAGACCTACGCAGTTTGCTTTAATACTCTTCTGAATTAAGTCATGAGAATAAATCAAGACGTCCCACTTACTGAGACCAGATGGCGTGGGGATGCTGTTGTTATATCATATATTATTTAATCTTCAACGTATATTCATCATTCTATTTTTCTGAAGCATACATACATACATACATACATCCATACATACATCAAGAGTATATATTCTCATTATGTATACTGTATAAAATGCACAGTAAGTGAAAAATACATCACAATCCTTTATGTATGAAGTTATAGGGCCAACATTTTCCTTATGCTGGAGAATATGCTAATTATTCAAGCCTGAGCATATAGGTGTTCCTTATGCTAGAGAATGTATATAATATTCACCTTGGAGCATATTAACGGAGCGTATTAACCAAATGTACAGTACATCCTTGGTGTCATAGTATAAGTGGATATAATTATGCTGGAAGATACACATATTCTTTACGCTGCTGGTGGTAGTGGTGGTGATGGTAGGGATAGACTGATGGGGATGGTAATGGTAGTGGTGGTGGGAGTGATGCTGGTAGTGATGGTGGTAGTGATGGTAGTAGTGGTAGTGATGGTAGTAGTGGTAGTGATGGGCTGATGGGGATGGTAATGGTAGTGATGGTGGTAGTGATGGTGATCATGGTAGTAGTGGTGGTAGGAGCGCCTCGGGCAGTCGTGTACAGTTACCCCGTCACACTTACCCGTTTTCTATGAGGTCACGCCAGCACACCGCGACTCATGACGGACAGTGGAAAATTTTATCTCTAGGGTGAACAGTCAGCAACAAGGAACAAACAGTCCGATGATGTAGGTCAAATGGACCCCAGTCCTAATAGGCCCCAATTCCATTAAACCTATAGCTTAAAATACCCCCCAGTGTCATGGTTAGGTTAGGTTTTACCAGGAAGGAGGCCTAATTTAAAGATAAACAGAATCCCGAGATAAAAAAATATATATAAAATCCTATTATTTTTATCCAACTGGGGATAAAATATACCCAGGAGAGGAGGGAGGTACAGTGAGCAGGTTATCGATGCTGTGTGACATTTATGTACCTGCTCTCTCTCTCTCTCTCTCTCTCTCTCTCTCTCTCTCTCTCTCTCTCTCTCTCTCCAACAAACCTCGACTACAGTTAAATAACCAACAATCAACACCCCCACCCCCTCACCCCCCTCCATCGTTGAACACCTGACCTCGGGAAGCACAACTTTCTTTGCTTTCTAAACTGTTGCCTTAAGGAAGTTAGAAAGCAACGAGAAGAAAGAAGAGGAGGAGGAGAATGTTGGTTGGTCTTTCCTCATACCAACAGACGAATGAATTATATATGACCCGGCGACCTACTTGATGCGGGGTATAATAATAATAATAGGTAGAGACACGAATAAAACTTTACTCATGACACGACACACACACACACACACACACACACACACACACACACACACACACACACACACACACACAGAGTACACATAATTACTACGAATTACCTACACATATGTTATTATCTCTTTACACTATTTCCACATACAACTTGCCCAATACTACCTCACTATACACTCACCTCACTATACACTCACCTCACTATACACTCTCCTCACTATACACTCACCTCACTATACACTCTCCTCACTATACACTCACGACCAGCCTAGGTAATCAAGGTGTGAGGCGCCATCTGGCTGGTACACCTGAGAGGACTGAACATAACGGGAACACCTTGATTAACTCTCAGTCAAACTAGCCTCTCCTATTACGTGTTCTGGCCGTCAGGTAAACAAGGCTAACAGGAAATTCTGGGAAGATATGAAAATTAGTTATTATGACCTCCACTACCACCACGCCACTACCACCACGCCACTACCACCACGCCACTATTACCACGCTACTACCACCACCACGACAATACCACTACTACCACCACCATCAGCAGCAGCATTGTCACCACCACTACTACCACCTCACTAGCCGGTTACTACCACTATTACCACTAACAACGGTAACAACACCATCAGTGCGTATAGCGGCGCTGAGAGGTCACTACTGAGGTGGATGGTGGTGGTAATAGTCAGTCTCCCCGCGAGCGTTGACGAGGAAAGTACTGCTTACCACTATAGCTACCACCACTACCATCACTACAACCACAACTACGATACTTACTACAACTACCACAACTACCACCACAAACAACACTACTACAATTACCACCACTACCAAACAATAACGCCATTAACACCAATATTCTCACCTCCATCAATACTAACACCACCACTATTACCACCACCTACCACAAGTATTCGTGGCTGCAGTAGTAGTAGCAGTACCAGCATCACCACCACCACCACCACTACCACCACTACTACTACTACTACCAGGACCAGAAACAGCTACAACTACAACAAGGCACCAACTACAACCTACCCTGTCGAGTCATAACTAGTATGTGTGGTTATTACAGTAAATCCCTTAGTCATTATACTAAATAATATTGTACATATCTTACCTATTATCATTTTATTGTATACATCTTTCTCATTATTTTTTCTCTCCCTATTTTACCTCCACACATAGCATCAAATAGTACAATTTCAATAATATCTATTACAAATTACCTAACATATTTCAGTAGTCCCTCAACTATAAAATCCATATCAACATTCAATAACAATTAGATTTTCAAGATTAGTTTCCATGTTAGGTTGTTCATTTGTATGTTCATCCCTTTGATATTGTTCATTATCTCCCAGAGTGCATTACAGGGTGTTCATATTCATAGCTCTGAGTGTGTTCATATACTGTTTTTTTTTTCTTATCTGTCTTCAAAACTTTAATTATTTTTCTTTCTGACTTTATTTTAATATTATCTTCTTATCTATTTCCATCTTTATTAAACGTTGCTCCTATACACCAAAATTTATGTAAAATCTCGAGTTTTTCTTCATTTCGATAAGATTATGCACCGAGGCTCCCAGATACTATAATTATGCATCCTTTAGCGTTTACCTCTGATACACTACATCAACAGACACTACATCAACAGACACTACCATCAACAGACACTACCATCAACAGACACTACCATCAACAGACACTACCATCAACCTAACTTATCCCCCTCAATAGCCTCTCCAGTCTCTTGATGCTCTTGTTTATCATATGGTTTCATCCATCACCCCTACACCCACCACTATCACCCCTACACCCACCACTATCAACCCTACACCCACCACTATCACCCCTACACCCACCACTATCACACCCTACACCCACCACTCATACACCCACCTACACCCACCACTATCACCCCTACACCCACCACTATCACCCCACACCCACCACTATCACCCTACACCCACCACTATCACCCCTACACCCACCACTATCACCCCTACACCCACCTATCACCCCTACACACCACTATCACCCTACACCCACCACTATCACCCTACACCACTATCACCCTACCACATTATCACCCTACACCCACCACTATCACCCCTACACACCACCATCACCACTCACCACCACACCCACCACTATCACCCTACACCCACCACTATCACCCCTACACCCACCACTATCACCCCTACAACAACAACTACCTGGGTGACAGCATACACCCCTAACGAATTTATTTTATTAAATTAACCCATTGATGTTACCCTTAATGCTCACACACACACACACACACACACACACACACACACACACATATATATATATATTTGTCATGTCTCCCTCAAACACTCCGGACAGCCTTCAATAGAATTCCTCGTACACAACACGAGGTCAATAATGATACTACTACTACTACTACTATTCCGACTACTACTGCTAATAATAATAATAATAATAATAATAATAATAATAATAATAATACGACAGTGATCACTTATCAGGCTTCAGTTTTTCCTGTATTTAATCAACTTGGAAACCTCCAGCAAAAAACTCGTCATATTTTTTTCTATTTTTTGCAGACAGACAAGAGTGGCAGAGTGAGACACTTACCATGGCTCCAGGGGGCATTATAGGACCTGTCCACCCTCACCACCTTGCCCAGGGACGCCTCTTGCCCCCACTTCCTCAGGATGACTCACCCCACTATCTGCCCCCTCCGGCCCTCACAGGTAACGTTACTGTTGGCAGACATTAACAACGGTGTCTGTAGCGGTGGTTCTGTCCGCCGCGCCACAACCAAGCCCTAGACGCCATAATGTTTAACAAAAGCACCAAATACTGACTATTGAACCAGTTTTAAATCTTATTGATATTCCATAAATACGTACACAAACATATACTCATATATATGTATACAGATTGGTTCGATTATGTTACGTAAGGGTAGACTCGGTTACTTATTTACCAATCATTCGGTAAAGTATACGAATAACATTTATTTCTTTGCACATATACGTGAATTTGTTATCATGGTTGTAAGTATAGACGAAATGATAAGATGGATACCCAAATACTTTCATATCTTTTCAGTCGTCTATATCTAATGCTCATTTGTCTTTTTTTCAGTCAACTTATATACATTTTGGTGTCACTTATTCATGGTAAATTCGGAGTTCCAATTCCACATAATAGGTGAAAAATTACTAAAAATGCAAACCGTATTTAACATACCTAACCTAAGATCCCTCAAAATAGGTTAGATAAAGGTTAGATTTGATCCTTATTTCAAAAATCTTTACATATTGTGGAACTGTAACCCAGCATTCCTGTCTCCCGTTTCCATGCCTAGAAGGAGTGAGTGACGTTATAATGTCAATACACCGGCTCATTTTAGATTAAACTAAGTTAATGTATCCACGCATAGCTGCTCAGTAGATTATTTGAGGATTAATGGGTTAGATTCCATTGCCAGAACGTAAATTATTATACCGTGTTGAAGACTTTTACTGGAAAAATATGGTATTGAATTTGATTATTAATTTACGTCCATTTTCCCTTTCCAGTCAGCTTACAAGACAGAACTGCCAACATACCCGACCCTCACCACTTTGTCAACACCAGGGCTGCCAACATACCCGACCCTCACCACTTTGTCAACACCAGGGCTGCCAACATACCCGACCCTCACCACTTTGTCAACACCAGGGCTGCCAACAACAAATCACAACTAGACCAGATCATTAAGGATACGCTTAGAATGCCACATCCTCGCTCTACCAGAGATGCCAACAGCAACCTGGCGTTCATGGCATTCGTGATGGCCCTCCTGGACACTGTCGTCAACATCGTCAACACCATCAATAACAACAACAATAACAACAACAATAATAACAACAATAACAACAACAATAACAACAACGCTAACATCAATGACCTTGTAGCAATGAGCGAGTGAGTATATGTTCATTGTTTACTTAATTGTTTACTTAATTGAGTTACTTGTTTTCTTACTTAATTATATAGTTATCGATGGCCTACTGCCTTATTAGTTAATTATTTGAATACTTAATTACTTAATTATTAATTGTTTACATACGACTCACTTATTTGTTTACAAACCTAAATAGTGACTTACTGCAGGTTAACTAACTCGTGGTTCTAGTCACTAGCTATTAAGGTATACCAGTACTAGTCCTTTCTTCTGCTCTCAATAGAATTAACTCACTAATAGCCATACATCACTAATAGCTATTCAATCATATCTAGTTTATATAGCCAATTCTAACCCTCTAATAGTACCCAGCAAATAGCCTTATCTAACCCCATGCTTGTAAATAATAGCCTTCACGACTCTGAACTAGCTTTAACTAACCTGGAGGAGAACTGACCTGGACTAGTGCTCCGTTAGCCATCCCCCGGCCTTAATTAACAGTCACCGGTATATCGGGGATCAGTCTTAACCTAACCTAACCTAACCTAACCAGAGGGCTTAACTAATCAATACTGACCTATTCGTGTGTGTGTGTGTGTGTGTGTCCCTCCCTCAGGAACAACAACGACAACATGGTGATGGGGAAGACGCTGTTCCAGAGAGTCAGTCGCTTCCTCCACGACACCGTCACCACCGTCACCGCCCCCTTCACCTCCGTCTTCTCTGCTCTCACGTCCACCTCCTCCGCCTCCTCCCAGGTTCCTTCCTCGCCCGCCTCCTCCTCCCCATAAAATTAATCTGACTTGACCAACCTAACCTACCATGGCCAAATGAGATGTAACATAATTAAATAATAGCTTGACCTAATCTAACTTGAGTTTAACCTAATCTAACATAATCGACCACTAACCTCCTTTAATCTATAATGAACATAAATTAGCTTAATTTAACCAACCTTTAACCTGGCCTACTCCTAACATAGAATAATTAGAGTTATCCCTAACATAATCTATTGGTTCATTATCTCCGTGTAACATAGTTAAGTGGATTAGTTTTTGTTAGTAATTTAATCCCTTGAGTACGATGGTGTTAACCCCTTGAGTACTATAAGTTTGACCCCTTGAGTACGGTGGAATTAACCCCTTGAGTACAATGGCATCAACCCCTTGAGTACAATGGCATCAACCCCTTGAGTGCAATGGCATCAGCCCCTTCAGTACAATGACATTAACCCCTTGAGTATAATGAGAACCTTTAAATATGTTTACACTAGTCCTAACCCCTTGAGTACGATAAATGTAAGATCCTCGTAATCAAGGGATTAACGCCATCGTACTCAAAGGATTAAGATACTTTCAGGTCTTTCTCGATGCGCCAGACACCTGTATATATGTTAATCTTGACTGATAACTGACAGGACTTGACGAGATTATCTTTATACATAGTGTAGATAATTCTTGGTTATCTTTGTTTATTATTTAATGATAATTGTACTCAGATAATTCTATGAGATGAATAAAATTATCATAAAAAATCAAATTATTTATTGGTTGTTTCCTGAGCCATACATACATACATACATACATACATACATACATACATACACACATACATACATACCTGCATACATACATACATACATACACACATGCATACATACATACACACATACATACATACACAGGAGGAAATAAGGAATACAAACATGTTCTTCGTTATTTTAATATTAAGTATTTTCAGTAATGTTTTTTGTCAGTTAATTAATTAAATCCTTTGTTTTCATCCTGTCTTTGTATTTGTTAGTGTTTTTGTTTTTGTTTTTCAAAGTAGCTGGTGAGCTTTATCCCTATAGTCTCTGGAAACTTTAGCCGAGTATATTAAACAACTTAACACTGTATTGGTGTGTGTGTGTGTGTGTTTAGGAAATACAAAGCAAAAATATAGATATTTTATTTTATTGATAATGCCCACAGATAACAGATTTCTATTTTATTATTATTATTATTATTATTATTATTGGTATCATCATAATCATATATATACAATGAATAATAATTTGAAGGATGTGCACAATAACTGAGAGAGATGCACAACACATAATGAAACAGAGAGAGAAACTGAAACACAAAACATAGGTGTAAAAGATGTTCACTGCTTCATGAACCCTTGGCCACAGTGAAACGGTGCTCACGAACCCAGCACGGACCCAGATCCTACCTAAGCTAAGCCAATATGGTCGTAATGTTAGGTCACACACACACACACACACACATATACAAATCCTCCACGGCCATCGGAGGAATCAAAATGTGACTTGACCTCTGAAACATCGAGCTGGCTTCCATTAAGTTGCTGAACATTACTAAAAAGAGAAAATATTATGATTGTTCTGGTCCTAACAGTCGACTTAGTCCTCTGTTTTCTATTCGACGTATGAGATCACTAATGTTAAAGTCCCTTAACAAAAACATGTCGTTGATACTTCTGGCTCCACCGTTCTCGTTGTTGTTATTATTATTGTTATTGTTGTTGTTATTGTTGTCATTGTTGTTATTGTTGTTGTTGTTATTGTTGATGTTGATGTTCTGGACGATGAGGAGGAGACTGTTGAGCAGCAACATGAGGAAGGATAGGAACCCGAAGAGTGGGAACTGCCTGGCCTGGACGACACTCCCCACCTGCCTCTCCTTGAGCTCAATACCAACAGCTACCACAGTCCTCACCAGGTCCAGGATGTACGCAAGGATATCCAGCTTACCCCTCTGAGGTTCCCGATCTTTATTATCGAGGATTCCGCTTTCTGTTGTGTGTTCCATTTCCTCCTGACTCTCCCGCGCCTTATTGACAATACCCGTCGTGGTCTCTGAAACACCGCTGGGAGTTGTGGAGGCCAGGACGCTGTGGGTGGTGTATCTCGGGTCCTTCATGATGGAGGTCACACTCGTGAAGATGTTGTTTGATACATTCTCGTCTGCTGGAGTGTGTCTTCCCGGGATGACGTACTGAGGAAGGGACACAGTCTTAACGTCCTTCTGGTTTAAGGAGGACAACATGGCAGAAGCTTGTTTATGGCTATGGTGACCTGAGTGTGGCACTGGTGGCGTTGGGGAGGACCACTCTTGGTAGACAACCTTTGGCCAGTGAAGATCACTCATACTTGGCCACTGGAAACCTGAAGAATTTCGCCCTGAAGGCTGTAATTTTAACTGGAGTGAAGATGTCCAATTTAGCCTCTGAGAATCGTGTAAATCCTCTCCTTGAAGAATCTTAGAGTTTTGTTCTTGAGAATCAGCAACTTTAGAATCATGTCCACTTGGGTTTTGAGAATCAGAGGATCCTAACCTATAATCACTGGACAGATGTGATTGGTGGGGTTTAGTTGGACTTGGCCAGTGTCCAGATGGCCAAGTTGCCCACGTGTGTTGGACAGCTGGCGGTGGCTCTCGACTTCCCATGACAGTACCTGCTAGAGTGATCGACCACAGGACTCGTACCCACAGTCTGTAGGAATAAAGAACATTATAACATACAAATTAATTCACTGATGATGCTAATAACACCACAAGTATCTATTACGTCTGTGGTCTATTATAATAAAAGGTTCATTTAACACTCTTAAATAATAAAACAAGGTCAATGTAAAATAGACCAACATACTCCTATTAGTAATCCTGATCTGAGTACGATAACCTAATACAATGATTTAGCAGTAAAGTACAATTGACTTAATCCTTTGAGTACAATGGGTGAACCTTTTAAGTACAACGATATTGACCTACTGAATCCCTATAGAACAAGTTTGACCTACTCAGTGCGTAAGCCCCATTGAGTATGTGTGTCTGAACCAGTGAGCACGTGACAAATGCGTATTAATTCAAGACAGTTAGCGGTACGTCACTCTCCTTCTCGGGTGTGTAGGTGTCATCATAACGGTAAGGGGCGGGGTTGAATACTGGTCCGTTATTCGTCCGTAGAAGTCAACCAACCATGGTACGTGGGGCTATTGTGACTAGGGTGATGTGTAGTTCTCTCTCTCTGCCTTGGTATGACTGTTTGTTGCTAAATTGTTAAGATAAAATAACAGGTAATATTTTCTAACTTCACCTAACCTAACCTAACCTAACCTAACCTAACCTAACCTAACCTAACCTAACCTTACCTTTACCCAAACAAATTTAACCCAACTTAATCTACCCCACCTTAAACCAACGTAACTTAATCTAACTTAACTTAAACTTAATCCAAAAGGGTAAAATAATGTCACTAAAAGTACTAATGTATTAAAAAAATGGAATTCCTTTACAATTTCTACCTATTCTTACAACTCCTAGAAGATGTTGAGCACGGCGTTGTATTGCACTGTTTACATACCAAGAAGTGTTGTAAGGAGTGTATATAAATGAAAAAAGAATATAACCCCTATTTTGAAAAGTGATAGACACACCATAACACCGGGTTGTGTACTGGAGAGGGAGTCAACAAGGAAGACGTCGGCTATAGCGTTGTTCCTCAGTTCCCTCAGCGATAAGAACATTTTCCTCTACAGCGTCATGGGTCGAATGGATCCTGTCGGGGGCGTGGAGAGCTGCCTTTGGCTTTCGTGACCTCTGGCGAGCCAAGAAGGAGGTGAGGATATCACTGACAGGGCGGTGCTGGTAGGATCTGCCGTCGTCATCGTTGTTGTTGTTGTTCATCACCATGTTCTGGTTCAGGTTGTTGTTATTGTTGTTATTATTATTGTCGTTGTTATTGTTGTTGTTGTTATTATTGTTGTTGTTATTGTTGATGACGTTGACGATGTTGATGATGGCGTTGAAGACCACTAGGATGAAGTTCATCAGGGCGAAGACGGATGACCCCGTGCCCCGTCTCACCCTGTGATGCCCTGACGCCATAAGGGACTGTGACGTCATACGTGGCTCTGATGTATCTGTTGAGTCCTTGGTGGAGTAATCCTTTATGTTGGACGGTCTAGGTGACGTGTGATTACTTTGTTCATCTGGGTACTGTCCTTTCCTTAGTTTAACCAGCTGGGCTTCGTCCACGAGCGTCGTGTCCCGCAGTACCCGCCGCACCACGCCCTTCAGCTCTTTGAATCGCCCATTGAGAGGACTCCTTGCGTCCTGAAATCCTTGAACTGCGACGTTTTCAGGAGTCCTGGGGTCAACACTGACTAAGAAGGATGTTATCTGGGAATCACCGAGATACTCCTTCAGGACACCGCCTTGATGCCTCCCCGGTCTGTGATAAATGTTGACAAAAGAACTTCTATCAAGCATCATTCGTCCTTTTGTGCCGACAAACAGCAAAGTGATGGTTATAATGTAGATATACACACGTCTCGGCACTGACCTTTCCATCTTGTTGCTGATAATGAAGACCAAGATGACCTGAAGGAGTAGAACTCGTCACATCCACAAGTGGAGGCACTCCTGTCGCACCCACGAGAACACTGCAACACTCCCGCCTGAAGACAACAATGTCCGTCGTTTACACTGCACAAGCCTCACCTCTGACTGTTCTTAGATCGAATGTTTCTCGGTTATTACACTTCCTTTAATATCTCTCATCACCGCAACATACACGAAAGACAGACCTTGTGAGAGTCGTGTACAGCCAGGCCGTGAGCGAGGAGTGTGGTGAGGTCCCTCGGTGGTGGCGTCGGCGCAGTGAGTGGCGGGGAGGATGGTGTAGCCCGACGCCTGCACTTGGCTACACTCAGCTCCTCCGCTCGGTCATCTATTCATAGGTGTGTCAGGGTGTAGTTATTGAGAGGTGGGAGGAGGGGTGTACAATAGATGAATGCAAGTGAAATGGAGCAAGAGAGAGTTCCTACAGCATCTAGTGAAGGGATGAAGGGGGGTCCAATGGATTGAAGGGAAGAAATTCCATGGAAATACCTTATGTCTCAAAATATGTCAGTAAAATATAAATAACAGACGTTGTTGGTCTCTTTAGGTAACTGGGGAACTTCTAAAAGTTGTTCCAATAATTCTCTATTAACTGCAAGACTTGTGTAGTCCCGTGTGTAAGTGTAAGAACAAGAAGCAAAGTGTCTGGACCAAGATTTGATAAGTCATCACATGTACTAGACGCCAGTGTCAGCTCCAGCTATATCTCAGAGACGTAAGAACCCAGGCACAGAAAATAATGGTGTTAATTTTACGCAGGACCTCTAACTTGATGGCATCCACTTGGCGCCATTTACTGGACAAAACTGACCAACAGATTTTTTGTGGATCCGACCCCACCTGACTATTACCTTTGCCATTACATATGAGGCTCCATTATCATGTTTGTCATTAAACTGATATTTACGTTCAGTGGATAATCAACAGGCGACTCCACCAGCTATCGTCATTAGCGCTATCTATCGACCAACAGCTAAACCCTTGAGTTATGTAAACAGCATAGAAGGTATCCTGCCCTACCTAATCAAAACACACCATCACAAACGGCCTCGCACTTCACGGAACTCACTATGTTATTTATCCCTCTCAGTGAACTTCAGACGGTGAATAATCGTCTTCAGATATTACTACAAGTTGTTCGAGAATATCTAACTGAATAACGTGTGAAATATTTAAGGATACACTGAAGCCAGACCAATGTGGCTGACGGATAAAGGTCTGTAGTGAGTCAACAGGGCCTGAGGGTGTGTGTGAACAGTGATGCATCAGCTCCTCCTTTTTATCCACGTCTCTAGAGGTCCACAGTGCCACCCACCTGCTTCTACTCGGTAAGTTTACTGTTGCGTTAAGGATTCGTAATTACTGATGCTGTTAATAATATAATCATGCGTAAAGGTCAAGTGGACGTTTGTCTTTTTAATGGCGAACTTGATGGGTAAATTGAAGTTAGTTATTGGTGTTCAGTGGAGTTGGCTTACTAACTGGTGTCGTTGAAAGGAAGGTGTGGGTGTTTAGTTGTCCGTGTGAGTCGCAGTCTTGTTTGTGTACAGTCAAGTCGGAGTCTTCTGGACCCAATAATGAAGGGAGAGAATCAGCCAAACACAAATACAATAGTAGTAATTCAAGACTCGGTTCTGTATTGTTGCATTTTCATTTTCAACCAATATGGCAAGGGGGAGGGGAGGGGCTATATAAAAAAAACGAGTGATTTCAGACAAAAATCAATATCAAACTCGAATAAAACACGTCAAAAACTATCGGAAAAACACAGTGGTCAACTCGAGAGCTATGTTAGTTGAGAATGTAAATTTACCCAAGACGTCTTCCAGAAAACTGCAGATCTACTAAAGGAGTTGCATTTTTCGGATTTTTGTTTGGCAATGGATATTTTGCCGTGACCGGGTAAGATCCTACTAACGCTATTTTACCGTGAGTGTGCTCTCGTTGGCTAATCGTCCATTACCGGCGAACAACGCGAGAAATATATTAATTTGTGCATGAGAACTCATCATTATTATTACTAGAACCTAATAGAACCTGACCTAACCAACCAAAGAAACCTACCTAACCTTACCTAACTTCCTACCCGGGGGTGGACATCCCGTCATATTAAACAGAAAGTACTTAGCCAATCAGCGCGCAATCACGGTAAAATAGCCTTAGTAGGATCTTAGCCGGTCACGGCAAAATATCCACTACGTTTTTGTTTTAACAAAGTTTTCTTCCTGAAATTAATCTGCGTCCATCCGATGCCATTTTTGCTCTTGCTATATTGATGACAAATAAACGTTTCCAGCGACTGCCACCTAACCTAAGCCAACAGTGATGCCCTACTGCTATACCGACCTTACGGGGCGCTATGCCTAAGGGACTCGCTTTTATAAACACTGTATCTGTTTCCGTGTTCGATCTGTGCTGCCAATATACTGTACTTTGAGACAATTGGCGACGCCCCCTCACTCCTCTTACCAGTGTGAGTGATGACAGCCGCACGTAATATTGTTTAGGGTTTATAATACACACACACATGTCAAGGAGACCATTTATTGACGAGCGAGTGAGTGAAGGATCCATTGTTGACTGTGGCGAGGCTGACGAGTGACCACCACCAGGGAACTACCATGGCAGCTCTGTGTGTTTATTGGTCCCCAGCTGCTGCACCATTGAATTAACACCATAATAGTTACACATATAAATACATCGCCGTAGACAGACACAATCACTGCCGTAGTGATAATAAAAAGACTCCTTTTGTCTCATAATGTGACGAAGTAGTAGTAGTTTGCGTCCTGGTGAATGAATCGTACCTGAGGCTGTAAAAGTGCAAATATCTGGCTAAGTAAAGTCGTAGGTAAAAAAAATACGTCATATTTAGACTTCCTTTACTGTGCTTTACCTTCAAACAGTTAATTACACGTCCTCACATCACCAGTTACAACAAATATTCACCAAGCGAACATTTCAAAGTCTCTGGCCAGGGGAGGACAGGGGAAGACTTGGGTACAGGACTCCCCCCGGGCGCCCCTAGCTCTTGCTTCCTCCAGTAGCTGCGTCGGGATGTGGCGGAGACCCAGTAAACCAGACGCTAACCTGAAGGAGCCAGGGTGTGTTTAGGCTTCGTACACACTACATACGATATTATTAAGTGATTAGCTCACATACACATGGTCATACAGGTGTCTACAGAACACATAAGTACGTCCTTATCCATACGGGTATACATAAGGTATATTCGTAATTACATGTTCATACGGGGATCACCAGAGGCTACAACAATCTTCAAGGCTGGCAGTAACAATTGTTGTTAAGTTAGGTTGGAAGTTCTAAATTATTAATATATGTTCCAGGTAGAGATAAGTTCTAGGCAGAACAAATAAATTCTAGGCAGAGTATACAAGAAAAAGTTCTACGATAAAATTAGCGGAGACGCGACAACTCACCCTGAGAACCTGGTGGTGAAGGAGGCGAGACCGGTGGTGTGTGGGGCGGCCCTGGAGGTCTCACACACCACCCACGGCACACACACCTTCACCCACACCGCCCACTGCTTCGCCCACGCTGCCTCCCGCTCATGTGTTGTGCTTCCGTGGGTTATGTGCTTGTTTGGTGCCTCTATCGTCAGGTTTAATCCCTCTGTCGGTGTCTTCCTCGGTTTCTCAACTGTCGGTATGCTCCTGTCGGATCTATTTCTGTGTGGTGTCTCCTTCGATGTCATTTCCCCTGTCTTTCTGGCTTCCTTCGGTATGTTCTCGATTGCTCCCCGACGTCGACGCTGTCCACGACACACACACGAGGAGGTGGTGTTGCCGAGGGCGCGACCCGTCATGATGGTGTTGTCGTTGTTGTTGGTGTCCAGGTTGTTGCTCACATTCTCGTTGTTGATGTTGCCGTTGTTGTTATTTTCGTTGTTGTTATTGTTGCGGTTGTTGTTGTTGTTGACGTTCGAGACGGCATTAATGAGGACGTTGGCCGTCACGATGGAGAAGGTGAGGAGGGAGAAGACGTTACTGCCTCCTCCTCCTCCTGACGGGGGTGAGGGAGCGGGGCAGGGGTCAAGCTCATAGATGGTACCGTCGTCCTTGACAGGCATGTACTGGTACTGACTGTCACTTGCCTGGGCGAACATTACGGGTGTCTGGGTGGTGGAGGGAGGCCGCCCTAGTAGACGGATAGGCAGGTACCTTCTACCTCGCCTTCTGCCGTCGACATTCTCTCCATCATTTGTAGAGGAGAATGTGTGTACTGCTACAGGTAATGATGAGAGAGATATGGGGGAAACTGTCACCGCCCCACATATCACCACACCCGCCCACACCACCACACCCACCCACACCACCACACTCGTCACCATCCTCCAGGGTAGATGTGTTCTCTTTCACTGCCCACGAAGTCGACAAACTGGAAAGAGAACAACATGTGTCGTAACTTTTAAACTCCTATTTTAAAAACACAATATTGATATATATTCACCTGCCACGCCGTGTGTCTTGGGGAGGTACCACACTAGCGTACATTCCGATAGCGTGTGCTGGTAGTTGCCTCTACCAACCACACTCTTGTTTAATCATTTCCTTGTGTAACTGTTCCTACACAACCCATAAAAGCTGAAATATTAATTTTTGTGAACATTAATCTATCATAATTTAATTAATAACTATAACAAGGTAATTCAAGTCATACATATGCCTAAAATTCTTGAGGACAAAAGAACACAAGGATGAAGACAGCTGCGGTAGGTTTGTTTACCCAGGTGTGGCAGCTCTCGTCAACACCCGGCCATTATCATTCGTGTAACTGGTGAACGTATGAATGAAACTTCCCAGCGTAATTATTTGATTTGATTTAATAATATTTAGTAACGTGTACTTCTCTTCGACACCATTTAATTCCAAACCTATTTATCTCTTATTTAAACCCAAATATCTCTTAATGTCTTATTTATAATTGTCCATCTGTTTTGATTCGACATTTTAGAAACATAACTCTTATATACTGTACAATATCACCTTCACTTAACGCCGTCAGCTTTATTTATACAACTGTAGCCAAAATTCACTCAACACTTAACAGTATCTGACCATGTGTTAGTAGGTAGTATACATGATTCCTCTACACCTGGTGAACACTGCTTCTCACGGTAACTCATTCCAGAATAACTTAAAAAATACAGCCATTAATACAAAGAAACGAGTAAATACATCTTATACAGTAGTCACAATCCCCTCACCAACATGGCCGTCAAGTAAATATTACCCAAAGTGTCCGGGAGAAATTTGAACTTATATATATGTGCCGTACCACTAACCACGTCTCCCTCTTACTCTACATCACTCAAGAAAATGGAGAATCAGTTTCTTCGTGTTACTATGGAAGGTTTTGAGAGATGATAATTTGTCATCTTTCCATCAATGATTCTAAGTGAACGTGTGTCTGGTCTATAGTTCAGTGACCAGTATAGTATAAGGTTACACTAATGTTAGATAAAGGTATGAAGAAACCTTTGTAATCCTACTACACGAGGTACCTGTGTCATTATACTCACCTGTATGCTGCCACTGATGTTCTTCCACCAATATTGACTCTGTTTCCTTCCTGTCCCCCTTAGGAAGCCACGCCTTGGTCTACTAGTGCTGCTGCTACTGACGATGGTTCCTGGCGGGGCGAGAAGGACGCTACTGAAGATCCCACACCTTGGCTACGGTGCTGGAGAACCGCTAGACGAGTTCACTTGGTCATGAGACAGCTGGGTCGTCACGGCGGATGATGTTCGTCCACACTCCTACTCCACCCCCCATGACACACACACACCTACTGCTGCTGGGACATTATCACCACCACGACACCTGGCTGGACACCACATATGTCAGGTAATTTACTTTTGTTTTGTTGTAATTTGAGAAGTTGGAGTGTACACTTACCAGATGGTTGCTTTATGTATACGAGTATGTTTATCCCTCAGTGCTTGGCTACGGGGATAGAGTAATGTAGGGGTCAGTCTGTGTGTCAGTCCATCTGACTACACAAACATTATAACTCGAACAAAGAACTTTATGCCTGGGTGATACGCCATAGCTCCTTAGTTTAAAATTATTCAGTACCTCTGAATTATTTATTTGTTTGTGAGTGACGATCATCAACAAT
The DNA here is from genome assembly GCF_018991925.1 of Homarus americanus. Lineage (NCBI taxonomy): Eukaryota > Metazoa > Arthropoda > Malacostraca > Decapoda > Nephropidae > Homarus > Homarus americanus. Next base: position 4,888 of record NW_024745671.1, on the reverse strand, counting down.
GTATAAGGTACTGGAAGTGATCACGATAGTGTGTGTGCTTGTGCGCTATTTACCTATTGTAACACTTTCCTGTTACAATCCTCCCTCCTTCCCTCTCTCCTTCAGCTCACTAGGTCATCTCTCATACGTTCACACTACATCAACAGTATCGTCTTCAAGGTCACGTGACCACACACACACACCAGAGCAGTGACCGAGGCCAACACCTTCACCGTTAGTAAGGGAGCGAGAGACCGTGACGGGCAGTAGGGCGTCCGTGTGTTTGTTTACATTCGTGTTGACCACCTGAGCCCCCACCTGTGACGCGACGGACAGGAAGGAGCTCATCATGGGAGTGTAAGGTATTTTAACTCTAATTTCGGACTCAAGAGCGCTCGTCACCCAGGCTGTGATTGGCTGTATCGTGGATTATTTTTTTCAAGGGTATTGTACAAACGAACCAATACTTTCTTGAACAACTGTGCTAAATCTAAATTAATCGCTTGATGGGGCTTGCACTTAAAGGGGTTAGTACTAAGATGGAGGTCACACTTGAAGAGGGTCACACTAGATGGAGGTCACGCTTGAAGGGGTTCGCATAGAGGGGTACACGCTTGAAGAGAGAGAACCTCAACACCATCTGATCCGTGAGGAGGTGACGGGTTGGCTGTCTTCACCAGATTTATGACACACACACACACACACCAATTTTGATCTGATATTACCTTAAAACACATCATAACTTATCGTTTACATAACTACAAGCATTAACAGTAAACAAAGATAATGCTTGAAGCTTAGGAGACTCGGCCAGGCACGACAGTATATCAGGGTGTGGGGCTGGTCTTGGGAGGGTCGACTTCTGGTTTAAATTGGATTCCACTTCTAATAGAGGCGAAGACGAACTAGTAGCCATTACGATTGGGCCCCTCAATGATAGCAGCATGTTCAGGAGTACGTAATGCAGAATTAATTTGTAATTAACATTGCAGACTGCATTCGGGATATTTTTAAACCATTTAATTATCTCTTTGTTAGGGAAGCAGAAGTAAGATATACGTTATGGATATTCTACCTCACCACAGTATGTAACTGTAGTACCTGATGGCGTCTAGTATAGTAATAGAGTAGAGCAGGAGCTTGTGGTCCAACGATGTCATTCCACCTGAACCATTAGATCAGGTTAGGTGACTTTGGGTGAGGAAGAGGATGTATAGGAGATGGTTCTGGGGAGGATGGGGGTTAGTTATCGTACAGGTCAAGGTAGGCTGGAATATATGGCTTGTGTCTCCCTCAGGTCACCACACAGGAGAAGTACGGTGAACCGCCAGCAGGAGTGAGAGGGGCGGGCAGGACACATTACTACAGGAGGAGGTGAGGGTCAGAGTCGTCCCTCCCTCAGATGTCAATACCCGCCGCGCCACCGCCTGCGTCGCCAAACTGAAGGTACACCAGAGAGGAAGTTATCAACACCAAGAGGATTATAGGATTGTTGGTAATGATATAGTTAATATTAAATAATGCACTAAACAACAACAAAATATACTCACTTTAATCACCTCAAATATGGATGTAAATATTATACTGTATTGGAATGATGATGAAGTGTGGGAATGAGTTACAACTAAAAGTTAATTAACGTCACCAGTCAGGTTAACAGAGGCAGTAGCCAGGACTCACCGTGACATTCTGACGAAGACGCTTCCGAGACCGCTGGTGTATTTAGCCTCCAGGTCTTGTTCACACACGAGACGCAGCAGACAGCCGGACCACTGCCATCTACGGCCCTCACCGCCACCCTGATCTTTTCTCTCCTGTAGGATGTTGTAGTACCTTTGCCTCAACGCCTCTCTCTCATCTAGGGTATTTAGGACTACAACAGTATCATTTCCTTCACTGGTGTTAAATGTGTTTTCAATTCTCCTGGCAGTTGACTTACTGCTACATGAACACGTTTTCTTGAGACCAAGTAAATTCTTACCTTGTCTTGACTGACTTGAGTAAGTGTGTGTGGGCCTGGGAGGATGTTTTAGTGCATCACGTAAAGGCATTTCAACATATGGTAAGTTATGTGCCAGTCTCCCCACCCAGGAGGAGTGTGTGTGGAGGGACACTGGCGAGTTGTTGTCGAAGTTAATGTTTTTTCCCCCAAAGGAGATCGTGTTGGGGTTGGAGTTGGCGGATGAGGTAGCGGTCAACACAGGTACTCCGTCGGCACCCAAGTCAGCGTTGGCGTTTTGTTGCCCTACCTGGTTAATCCTGACGGGGACAACGTTGTTCTGGGGTTGTACGGCGTCATTGTTACCGCCTCCACCGTCACCGTTACCTCCGTTAGTGCTAAGACCGTTGTTATTATTGTTATTATCGTTGTTATTGTTGTCATTGTTGTCGTTATTGTTGTTATTATTATTGATAGCGTTTAGGACGTTGGCGACAGTGATGGTAATGGACACCATCATGCTCAGGAAGCCAAACACGGAGAACCTGGAGGGAGAGGGGGAGGAAGGGGGGCAGTAGTCCTCCGTGATGGTGTTGGCGTAAGAGTCCAGTGCCATGTATTCGTATCCCCGCTTCTTCCGGCCTCGCAAATCCTCCTCCAAGGGGAATTTTTGTTCTTGTGAGGTCAACTCTACCATGTTATGTTCTTTTCGCATTTGGAATTCAGTCTCAGGCTGGTGAAGCGGTAAGGAATTTTCTCGAGTTGTGATCATACGGGCACCCTTGACCTTAAGAGAGCCACTTGAATGTCGTCCATTGGTCATCGCGGCGCAAAATATCGTCACACACACACACTTAACGATGATTGTTCCCACAGTCACCATTTCTGTAATAAAAATAGTATTTAATTTTCATAATTTTAATGAATAGCGAAAAAAAATACGAATAGACATGATTTAAATTCTTACAATGAACAAGGTGCAAAGTGTATCGACCAATTCTCTTAATTTAAATGAAATGATAATATCGTTAATATCGACTACTTTCAGGATTGATTTTCTCTAAAGCTTTTATCACTAGTTGACCATCATGTGAGCACGAGCACTGAGACCACCACATGAAACAACTTGATCTATATTCTATTATAATTCTCAGGATAAATAATTGATCACAATACCAAACTTAATTTCCAGATTATTGTTTTTCATTATTCAAAATTAGACGTTTGAACTTGAATATGCAATCAAAACTAATGTAATCCAGGAAATAACGATAATACACAAAGTTCTTCACTATTAACAGGAATTATATCCAGAAACTTCCCCACTAGTACACACTGCGGGACTCCTATTCCTCATGTCCTCACTAACAATGACTATACAGGGAATATTATACTATGTGGCAACAATAAGAGTAAAAGCATGCAGTGGTAACTCCGAGATGACAGGAGTTACTTCACCAGAAACGAGACCACTATAACGGCACTACAGGGGAACTATAACACTCTCGCTCCCAGCTTACATCCACCACACCTCAACATTAGCGCTGGTGGGTGAACGGCCGCCAGCCCTCACGAACTATTCTCATTCATCGCGGTACTTTGCCTTAATACAAAATTTAAAATCAAAACTACAAATTATTCAAAATAAGGGAGAGGTTTGTATACTTACAGTGTCTATATATAAATGCTGAAGCAGTGCAAACTTGTAAGACGATTTTACTGAATAAATTTATCTACAGTGTAAATACATACGATGTAATTCTTTACCTTTTATCTACGTTTTCAAACAGCAGCCACACCAGCGTATAAGATTAATGCGATATTATTGGTTATATTATCAAACATTTGGTAAATAGTCTTGAAAAAAAACCGTAAACATATCAGTGTCAATTACCCGTATGGACCATGTTGAGTCACTCACGGACCAGACACAACTGAGCCTCACGCCCTCACTCCTCACGGGCCACAGACACTACTGAGCCTCACGCCCTCACTCCTCACGGGCCACAGACACTACTGAGCCTCACCACTCACCAGCCAGGTACGAAATGTTGGACTTTACGGATGCTGTTCACCTTAATTAGAATATTGTATACGAATAAGGAGGATATTCTTGTATCGTTTTTATTCATGTTAACAACTGAAAATCATTTTACTGGGCGTAGTAGAAACAAAATGTAATTGAACATTTGTAAATATATTTTGTATAGTTACCCATATAAATATTGTTTTCTGTGAACGATATTAAGTGTCAGAAAATGGTACATATGGTCAACTTCGATATTATAACTTCCTCTAGCAATACGTTTAATTTTAGGTCTCCACATAATCTACTTTTTATGTTATTAGTTGGAATTCTATTTATGGCACTATATGTATGTAGATTCTGCATGAAGGCTTATCCCTGTGTCTAGATCATCGTCACTGGAGCAGGTTCAGGTACATTCAGGAGCCGGTGCATGCCCAGTACTTGCCAACAGTGCGTAACAGAGACGTGACCGATTGCCCAAGCGGCTAACGAGCCGATCATTTGGTGAAGAGGATAAAAGTAAAAGAAAGTAAAGTACCCAACCTGATGTTCTGAGGTTCTAGTACTCTATGGCGGGGAATGTCCAGTACTTCTCTTCCTGTAAAATATGTAACAGTCACACCTCTAATACTGCAGCACTTTTTCCTCGACTGTCCAACTGACAGCGACAGCTTACCTCAGGGATTCACGTATCACAAGATGGCACCACTTACTTGTACCAGATAATTTAATTGAACTTCTGGTATGCTGCCCACACTTTGGTGGTGCTAAATGAAATAGTCTCGTTGTCCCATTAAGTTTTACTTGACCGCGTGTTTGTACTGATTTTGTTGCCATTAAGGCAACATCGTACCAGGTGGGCGGGGAGTCCAGGGGGATGGCTGCTTCCCGAGCTTCTCTCTGTTTGCGGCCAATTTGGGTCCTAAACTGTATGCCCTTAA